>NW_026099572.1:67008832-67061223 GCF_025091365.1 Daktulosphaira vitifoliae | reverse complement strand
AAAAAAAAATTTCGGACTTTATCTTATCTTCATGGTGAAAATGGCTACCGAATGCTATTTTTGTGTGAAAATTTTCGATTTTGTATTTTCCATTTTTAACTTTATTATGCTATAACTTTTTGAAAAATGTATGAATCATTACAATTTTTTTATGAGAAGTAGTATTTATATAGATCTTTCATTCGACATACTGTTTTTTTAAATCGGACCATTTCCCTAAATACAGGGGGGATTCAAAACATAAAAATGCATATAGAAAGTAGAACTTTTTCAACGTAACTTTTGAAAGTGTTCCGGAAGGTCTGACACTTTTATATATATCTTAAATTAAAGCTAATGTAATATACTTTATAATGGTAAAAAAAAATTTCGGACTTTATTTTATCTTCATGGTGAAAACAGACATTAAACTTAATAAAAAAAATACGATTTTTGTAAAAAAATTCTTTTTTATATTTTTAACTTTATAATGCTATAACTTCTCGAAAGATGTATGGATCAATATAATTCTTTTTTTTGTAGATGCATGATGTCTTTACCTATCATTTGGTATATTTTTTTTATAAATCTGACTTTTTACCTGCCTACAGGGGGGGATTCAAAATGACAACTTTTTCACAAAAAATTGACTTTTTCAACTTAAATTTTGAAAGTGTTCCGGAAAGTCTGACACTTTTATATATATCTTAAATTAAAGCTAATGTAATATACTTTATCATGGAAAAAAAAAATTTCGGACTTTATTTTATCTTCAAGGTGAAAATGGCTACCAAATGCTATTATTGTGTGAAAATTCTCAATTTTTTTTTTTACATTTTTAACATTATAATGCTATAACTTATTGAAAAGTGTATTGATCAATATAATTTTTTTATGGGAAATACTATTTTCTAATAATCTCTTTTTTATTCGACATACTTTGTCTTAATCAGGATATTAATAAGGAACTAGCAGTTTATGAAGCTTTTGGAATAATCCACCAATTTTTTAAAATTAAACACTATCTAAAGATTTGCATCGAAGCGTTTTTTTTTTATAGTGATTTTAATCACTGTCAGATATCATTATACTTGATCCAACTATGCTACGTCACCACTGTGCCGCGACCCCCCTGTGCTGGGTTTTTTAACTTAAAAGAAAAAAAACCCAGCACAGTGGGGTCGTGGCATAGTTGGGTCCAGTATAGATTTAATCTGACAGTGATTAAAATCACTATCATAAGAAACCTTTCGATGCAAATTTGTAGATAGTGTATAATTCTAAAAAATTGATAGATAATTACAAAAGCAACATTAACTTCTATTTCCTTAATTACACCCAGATTAGTAATTCTTTTAATTATATATTATATAATTTTTAAAATTAATTCTTTTCAAATTATTATTGATTTTGATTTTTAATATGTTAAAAGTAATCATTTTGAATCTACTTTTTTTTGTCCTTTAAAGTGAAAATTTTAACAAAAAAAAAAAAATTTATTACTATAACTTTTATCTTTACTTGCAAGTTTGAAATTGACATTATTAGATAGAAAAAAATGAAATTTTTAAGATTAATATGCAATAATGAAATTTTATAATTACTATATACAGTACATTTATCAGAAAAGCTCAATTTTTTTTGTATTTATATCGTAATATATCATTTAAATAGAAATCATAGTAATCATTTCTAATTAACTTTTAGCGTTTAAAAATATTCTACAATCGAAATATGGGGAAGTATATTAATTTTAATGATTTACTTTAACTAAAAAAACCAATAAAAAAAGTTGTTAAAAATATCTACTCAATTTAGCTTATTATAAAATTTGATTATAATTGTAAAAATCCATTGTTCAATTCATGTGAAACTAAATATCATTTTTTTTTAGATTTATGATTTAAATAGCAACACGTTACAAAAAAAATTTGGAATATTATAGACTGGTAGTAGCACACACAAATAGAGTTAAAAAATTAACGAATTACAATGTAAAATTATTTACTTTTGTAGTTGAATACTTTTATCATATTAAATCTAATTCGACAATAAATACTTTAAAAATATTAGAAATTAATGATTTCAATTGTTTGTATGGAAAAAGCTGGTTAAGCTACTTTTTATTTGAATATGATTATTTTTTCGATTTTTAAGAGTAATAACTTAAATAAATACAAATTGAAATCAGTTGACGTATCGTAGCCACAAAAAGAACCACATAGTAAAATAATATTAATATGAATATAAATTTCTTCTCACGAGGAGACACTATAGTGATAGGATTCTTTATATTTATTGAAGTTATTGAATCTAAATGAGATAAATATCAAATTTGAAAATTTTATTCTAACTCAAAAAAAAATGCAAAATATTAATAGTCATAGACGGATTTGATCTTCTTACCCTAAGCGTGATAGAGACAAGTTCTACGGATTCGGCAACTGTCACCTGATAAAATTTACTATTTTAGCCAACACAAATTAAAAAATTACTTTTTGGACTTTAAAAAAAGTAACGCATTCACCCCACCCCGCTCACCACTTACCATCAACAATATTTTCCTGTATAGTTTAATTTTTGGTTTTCGTACCCGTACACGAGTGCGTGACATCAATTATATATATATAAAAAAATTTTTATTTTGACTGACCAATACCACTCGCATGTAATGCGGCTTACGTATATATATTTACATATTCCTACAGTCGCCGCATATGCCTCGCGTACAACGTTCCCCCGCTCCCGCCCGCCGACAAAACACAGCTATACCTCGTGCATGATACGGTTACGTACTCCAGTCGCTTTACTACATGTATATTATTATATATATTATTATATATTCTAATTACTATTAACAATATATATTAACACGCTTTATTCTCATTAAGAGATATAGAGTGTATTCATTCCGATTACCGTATCGTCATTTTTCGTCACTACCTCCATGTTCCGGGAGTGGGTAATTTACGCACCTGCTGCATTCCTTAGATGTGGTAGCCGTTTCTCAGACTCTCTCCTTGGAATCGAACACTGATTACTCGTTACAACTATGATATTGATAGTAACTACTATCATAACATGAAACCATAAAGTGAAAAATAAATATAGTTTAAAAAAACTAAAAAAACACGCTTTTAAACTATATTTATTATTTAATTAAGGTATTTGTTTTCAATTTTTGAGGATAATATCATCAACTAAATATGCATTTGACATATCGTTGAAAAAAGTAGATTAAGTGAGTGTTAGAAAAATAAATCGCAGACACAAAAAATATATATTTAAAGTATGGAGTATTTCCGGATCATTTTCAAAAGTTAAGTTGAAAAAGTTTGCATTCTTTACACATATTTTTAAAAATTGAAATCCCACCTGTATAAAGAAAAATGGTCCGATTAAAAAAAAAATATGTCAAACAAAATAATTAAACATAAAGTATTTATGAAAAAAAATTGTATTGATCCATATGTTTTTCAAAAAGTTATAGTAATTTAAAGTTACAAAAATACAATATGAAATCTCAAATTTAAACACCAAAATAGCATGTTTTTTAACTACGACATGGAAGATAATTCATCAGAACAATTTTTTTTTACTTGAAATTATATTACATAACATAAGCTTTATTTTAACGTATGTTCGAAGCTCGGAGTATTCCTAGAATATTTTCAAAACTTAAGTTGAAAAAGTTAATTTTTTGTGCAGAAGTTGTAATTTCGAATCCCCTCTGTGGTCAGATAAAGAGTCAGATTTTCCAAAAAACTTTTTCAAATAAAAGGAAAATATCTAAGATTTCAATATCAAAAATAATTATTTTGATTTGTTCATTTTTCAATAAGTTATGACAATTTTAAGAAAAAAAAAAATGTCGAAATTTACCGATATTAAAAATGGTAATTTTTAGGGCGATTTTTACTATTTACGGGGAACAAGGGCAAAATTTTCAATTTTTGAGGATAATGCTTTCAACTATAATCAATTTGTATCTTTTGACGTTATCATTAAAAAAAATCGGACCAGTGAGAACTGAGAAAATGTAGTGACCGACACAAAAAAAATAAAATAAACACATCATGGTAAAATTAATACCTTCTCAGCTTCGCATCGAATGTAAAAATGGTTTTCGATATTAATTACCATAATTTACTCTTATACTTGCATAATATATTTTTTTCTTAATTATATGAATAAAATAATATGTTATACAATTTTAAGTTATGTATTTTATTTTAATTTAAATAACTGTATCATGTATAAGTATGTTAAAAATTTATCATATATAAAAATTAATAACTTGAAATGAAAATGTACATATTTTTTTAATGCAGTTATAATAATGTGATAATATTTTACTAATTCTATTTCAGAATAATGCTACTTCAATTATTATTGTGATTATCTGTTTCATAAAAGGTAATTTTTTTTCGGTCATTTTAAAATTTTTAATTTGTAATACTTCTAATGACGAACTAGGTATTTAGATTTGTTAAGCACATGTTTCTCAAAACCACAGAGGGGTTAAATAGATATTATTAGGTTGTTCATAACTTATGTAATTAAAATAGTTTGTAATTCATTACAAAAGAAGTACTATAATTAAGTAAATAAAAATTATAAAGAGCAATATACATAAAGGATGATTGGTTAATATAAACCTCTTGATTATTCGAATTAAACCTTACTACATGTAAGGGTCTCAAGTTAATTTTCATAGTAGTAACATACATATTTAATTAACTTATAAAATAGAAAAAAGTCTAATTAAGAAAATAACATCTTTTGGAACAGTACTTTAAGTTATTTTCATTTTTATATATAAGCGTGGCAAAGAGTACGGCTGTGAAATGACAAGAGATAAAAATAGTAGCATCCACTTATCGCCTCCAGTTTTTCATTAAAATTTTTAATAACTTTTGAAATACTAGTCCAAATGTTGTAATCAACCAGTTATTTTTTTAATTACATCATTTTATATTTTATGAACTAGTTAAATATATGTACGTTGTCATTTTAAAAATAAATTGATAACCTAAGTTTAAGTTTAAGTTTAATATTAAGTTATAATAGATGATTTTAAAAAGTAATTATCAATTGATAAATTAAGAATTGTATGTAACTAAAAGAAATCAAAAATTATTTTTTCTATATTGAACAGGTTGATTGACTAACTATGCCTCACGAATTTTCATTAAAAATATTAGTGTTACCATATAAGTAATTATTTTATTTGTTATAAAACTTTGTTAAACTACTTGTCAAGAAAAATAAAGATTTCATTTTCATCCCTTAACCCTTAAATCAATATCAACTTTAGTTTTTCAAATCGCAACCCAGTTTTTTTTTATTAATCTTGTTGAGCATAAAAAAAAATTCTCAAAAAAAAAAAAAAATAAATTTTAAACGAGATATCATTATTTAAATTTTAGAGGATTTAACAAATAAAACAGTAGTCGGGTAAATACAGTAAGGTTAATATTTATTGTACAGATAATAATCATCGGTGTATTGTACACCGTATTNGTAAATACAGTAACGTTAATATTTATTGTACAGATAATAATCATCGGTGTATTGTACACCGTATTGTATAATCGTAAAATGTGCGCGTCTTTTATAAATCAACGTGAATAATATTCACGTCCCCTAAAATTTAATGAATTATAGCTGACAATTGAATAAAATTTAAAACGTTTTTTATGAACAATTTTTATAAAACTAAATCTAATCTGATTATATAAAAAAAAATAGAGTTAACATATAAAAATTGAAAGTTGATACTGATTTAAGGCATAAGGGATGATCATATAAATATAATTTTACTCACTGAGTAGCCCAAGATAGAAACATAATAACAAAGATAACTCTTATAATTTCAGAGATAATTTGTGAGTCATAGTTAATCAATCACTCTATATTTATTTTGCGAGTAATCGAGTAGTTAATAATAGCTGACCAGTATAATAAACTGGTTTAATATAAGGTATCCCAACAGTTTTTGGTCTTTAATAAGAGTTCAGCCTGGCCTAGTGGGTAGAAACGTTGTTACTTAATGTAGTGACTATAATGAAAATATTTATAAAGTTTGACATTAAAAAGGGGTCAAATATCTCTAGTTAATTTTGAATTTGCTAGTCATCATCTCAAAAATGAAGAAGTTAAATAATTTAACAACTATATTTAAATTATAAATAAATAAATCTAAGAAAAATTAAATTTGTAGTGTTTGTCAATGCCACAAAATCATTGGAAGTATCTAAAAGTAAGTAACAATTATTATTAAAGTTGTAAATTTTATTAGCAAACTGCATGTTGTGCTTAAGGATTATGTAATTAATAAATTACATACATTTTATTTTTAACACTGTAAAACGGGCCAACTTTGGATGATGTTTAAACTAGGGACAGTTAAATATTTTATAGATTTCATCTCAAATTTTGTGAAGAAATTTTTTGTGTTTCTTAACAATACATGTAAACATTTAACTAGTGTTGTAAATTGATAAGACTGAAATGATTATAGATATTTAACTACCCCAAATTGGCCAAGAAATGGAATGTATTGAGGATGAGAGATACAGTCAAATCATCAAAGTTTAAAATATAAATATAATGTAGATTTTAAAGTCAACATGCTCATAGCATGGAGGCTAAGCTCACGCTTTGGGAAGGGCCTTCAAAAATAAAATTAACTCATCCAAAAAAACTTTTATATTATATGATATAAAAATATTATTGAAAGGGGTACATAAATTTAGAATACAATAACTTTCTTTTTAATTTGAATTAATAAAAAAATAATAATTTTACTAGCGCAAAACAATGAGGCTGTAGAAATGATAAAAGGTAAATTATTTTTTGTTTTATACGAGAAAAAATTTAATAAATATTACATCATAAATAATTGTTGGAACAGATCTAACAGACAACTCTTATAACTCCCCATACAATTATCATTTTTTTAAATAATTTCTGAATACTTGTACTTTTTTAAAAGTAAAATTTTTATGTCGGTATAGATCATAATTGAGAATACTTATAATGTATACTCCGCGCCACACTACATAGAATCTAGTACATATCCTCAATCTATGTATTAAAATCAGTGGCGGCTCGTGGTTTGGACGACAGAACATTTGCACCCCCTACTAAAATTAATTGAAAGAAGAAAATTAATTGTATATTTTTAATTCTACATTTTTAAGAAATATTTATTATTTAAAATGCAAATTTTAAAATAATTATAATTATTAAAATGTCGTGTGCGAACATTATAGTTGTTTCCCTTTGGATACTTGGTGTATAAGCGGATACACGTATGCCACACAAGTAGTGTTTGGACAACCGGCAGTGTCGTCCATACGGTAAATTACTTGTATATTGGGTAATTTATTATTAGAATTAACTGCATGTCCACTCGTCGTTTTCGGTTGCTATAATATTATAATGAGTATACTTTAATTGCTATTATTATTATTCTCATTTACTTTTTCTATTGCAACCTTTAAAATAATAATATGTGTATTGTGTTTTATTTTATTATATATAATTTGATGATTTTTAGCTTCGATACGAAGCTGAGATAGTATTGGTTTTACTATATTTTATAACTATATTTTTTTTATAAATTTGACCTTTTACCTGCCCACAAGGAAGGATTTAAAATGAAAACTTTTTAACTTTTTCAACTTAACTTTTAAAAGTGTTCCAGAAAGTCTGACACTTTTATATATATCTTAAATTAAAGATAATGTAATGTACTTTATCATAGAAAAAAACCCAGCACAGGGGGGTTGCGGCATAGTGATGACGTGGCAAAGTTGGATCAAGTATAATGATATTTGACAGTCATTAAAATCACTATCAAAAAAAAACGTTTCGGTGCAAATCTTTAGATAGTGTTTAATTTTAAAAAATTGGTATATTATTCCAAAAGCTACATAATCTGCTAGTTCCTTAATAATATCCTGATTAAGATAAAGTATGTCGAAGGAAAAAGGGATTATTAAAAAATATTATTTCTCATTAAAAAATTATGTTGATCAATACACTTTTCAATAAGTTATAACATTATAAAGTTAAAAATGTAAAAAATAAAATCGAGAATTTTCACACAATAATAGCATTTGGTAGCTATTTTCACAGTGAAGACAAAATAAAGTCCGAAATTTTTTTTTTGCATAATAAAGTACATTACATTAGCTTTAATTTAACATATATATAAAAGTGTTCGACTTTTCGAAACACTTTTAAAAGATAAGTTGAAAAAGTTCTACTTTCTATATGAATTTTTCAGATTTGAAACCCCCCCGTATAATAGGAAATAAGTCTGATTTAAAAAAAAAGTATGTTGGATGAAATATGTATATAAATACTACTTTTCATGAAAAAATTGTATTGATCCATACATTTTTCAAAAAGTTATAGCATAATAAAGTTAAAAATGTAAAAAATAAAATCGATAATTTTCATACAAAAATAGCATACGGTAGACATTTTAACCGTAAAGACAAAATAAAGTCCGAATTTTTTTTTTTCATAATAAAGTACATTACATTAACTTTAATTTAAGATATATATAAAAGTGTCAGACCTTCCGGAACATTTTCAAAAATCTAGTTGAAAAAATTAATTTTTTGTGAAAAAGTTGTCATTTTAAATCCCCCCCTGTGGGCAAGTAGAGGGTCACATATAAAAAAATATACTAAATGAAAGGTTATGATATCATGCATCTATATAAAAAAAAATTATATTGATTCGATTATTTTTAAAAAAGTTATAGCAATTTTAAGAAAGAAAAGTGAAAAAAATGATAAAATTTACCGATTTTTAAAATTGTAATTTTTTTGGATATTTCTCCTATTTGCGGGGAACAAGGGAAAATTGTTCAATTTTTGAGGGTAATGTCTTCGACTAGATGCGATCTTTTGTTGTATTGAAAGAAATTGGTTCGGTGAGAGCTGAGAAAAAGTGGTAACAGACACAAAAAAAAAAAGACAAAAATACATTTTTCTGTAAAAATGCATTGCATTGAAGTGTTTTACAAAGCAACAGAATATCTACATAATTCAAAGCTGAATCAAATTTAAGGTTTTATCGTGTACTATAATATTAAAAAAAACCCATCACAGGGGGGTCGCGGAACAGTGGTGACGTGGCATAGATGGATCAAGTATAATGATATCTGACAGTGATTAATAAAGTCCGAAATTTTTTTTTTACATAATAAAGTATATTACATTAGCTTTAATTTAATATATATAGAAAAGTGTCAGACTTTCCGGAACACTTTCAAAATTAAAGTTGAAAAAGTCAATTTTTTGTGAAAAAGTTGTCATTTTGAATCCCTATCTGTAGGCAGGTAAAAAGTCAGATTTATAAAAAAAATATACCAAATGATAGGTAAAGACATCATGCATCTACAAAAAAAAAGAATTATATTGATCCATACATCTTTCAAAAAGTTATAGCATTATAAAGTTAAAAATATAAAAAAGAATTTTTTTACAAAAATCGTATTTTTTTTTATTAAGTTTAATGTCTGTTTTCACCATGAAGATAAAATAAAGTCCAAAATTTTTTTTTCCCATAATAAAATATATTACATTAGCTTTAATTTAAGATATATATAAAAGTGTCAGACCTTCCGGAACACTTTCAAAAGTTTAGTTGAAAAAGTCAATTTTTTGTGAAAAAGTTGTCATTTTGAATCCCCCCCTGTAGGCAGGTAAAAAGTCAGATTTATAAAAAAAATATACCAAATGATAGGTAAAGACATCATGCATCTACAAAAAAAAGAATTATATTGATCCATACATCTTTCGAGAAGTTATAGCATTATAAAGTTAAAAATATAAAAAAGAATTTTTTTACAAAAATCGTATTTTTTTTATTAAGTTTAATGTCTGTTTTCACCATGAAGATAAAATAAAGTCCGAAATTTTTTTTTACCATAATAAAGTATATTACATTAGCTTTAATTTAAGATATATATAAAAGTGTCAGACCTTCCGGAACACTTTCAAAAGTTAAGTTGAAAAAGTTCTACTTTCTATATGAATTTTTTAGATTTTTAGATTACGAGGGGGGTATATAAGGAAATAGTCTGATTTAAAAAAAAGTATGTCGAATGAATAATGTATATAAATACTATTTCTCATAAAAAGATTGTATTGATCCATACATTTTTCAAAAAGTTATAGCATAATAAAGTTAAAAATGGAAAATACAAAATCGAAAATTTTCACACAAAAATAGCATTCGGTAGCCATTTTCACCATGAAGATAAGATAAAGTCCGAAATTTTTTTTTTNTATAATGATATCTGACAGTGATTAAAATCACTATCAAAAAAAAACGCTTCGATGCAAATCTTTAGATAGTGTTTAATTTTAAAAAATTGGTGGATTATTCCAAACTCTACATGCTACATGTTCTGCTAGGTCCTTATTAATATACTGATCAAGATAAAGTATGTCGAATGAAAAAGGAATTATTAAAAAATAGTATTTCCCATAAAAATATTATATTGATCAATACACTTTTCAATAAGTTATAGCATTATAATGTTAAAAATGTAAAAAATAAAATTGAGAATTTTCACACAATAATAGCATTTGGTAGCTATTTTCACAGTGAAGACAAAATAAAGTCCGAAATTTTTTTTTTCCATTATAAATTATATTACATTAGCTTTAATTTAAGATATATATAAAAGTGTCAGACCTTCCGGAACACTTTCAAAAGTTAAGTTGAAAAAGTCAATTTTTTGTGAAAAAGTTGTCATTTTAAATCTCCCCTTGTGGGCAGGTAAAGAGTCAGATTTATGAAAAAAATATACCAAATGAAAGGTAATAATATTATGCATCCTTATAAAAAAGAATTATATTGATGTGTTTATTTTTGAAAAAGTTATGGCACTTTTAAGTAAAAAAAATTGAAAAAATTTCGAAAATTAGCGATTTTTAAATTTGTCATTTTTTTGGAGGTTTCCCCCTTTTACGGGGAACGAGGGAATTTTTTTCAATTTTTAAGGGTAATGTCTTCGACTAGATACGATTTGTGATCTTTTGACGTATCGTTGAAAGAAATCGGTTCGGTGAGAGCTGAGAAAAAGTGGTAACAGACACAAAAAAAATAAAAAAAAAAACACATCTTAGTAAAACCAATACCTTCTCAGCTTCGCATCGAAGCTAAAAACACATGTTAGTAAAACCAAAACCTTCTCAGCTTCGCATCAAAGCTAAAAAAATTAGGACTTTATATTGTCTTCATGGTAAAAATACCATATGCTATTTTCGTGTGAAAATTCTCGGTTTTATTTTTTACATTTCTAACTTTATAATGCTATAACTTATTAAAAAGTGTATGGATAAATACAATTTTTTTATGAGAAATAATATTTATATCTCTTTTTCATTCGTCATACTTTATCTTAATTAGGATATAAATAAAGAAATAGCAGATCATGTAGCCTTTGGAATAATCTACCAATTTTTTAAAATTCAACACTATATACAGATTTGCATCGAAGTGTTTTTTATGACAGTGATTTTAATCACTGTCAAATATCATTACACTTGTTCCAACTATGCCACGTCACCATTGTTCTGCGATCCCATTGTGCTGGGTTTTATATACCTATTGCTAGTGGTAGTATATTTAAAGTCACATCTCCACCAGTAGCACCCACGAGCCACCTCTGTTTATAACTCAATAACTTGTTTTAAAATTTATATCTAAAATCTTTTATAAGAGAAGTTCTAATGAAATATTGAAAAAATAAAAATACTTTACTTTTTAATAAACATAGTTTTTTAGCATAATTTAAGAATACAATAATTATTTTAAAAAAAGGTAAAATGATTTGATAACTTTGTTAAAATTTATAACAGTTGTCAGTTAGCTATGTTATGGTTATCAACTCGATATACTCTACAAGACATCAACGCAGTAGATAATATATATATATATATATAAATATAACATCATATATAAACATAATATTAATAAATATATTTATTTTTGAAATTTTTAAACTAACATGTGCTGTATCTTACAAAAAAATCTTTATAAATGTTCTTGTTTCTTGATTTGTTGTATTATTCAATATCTAATAAACATATTAACATGTAAATTCCTATTTTTCTAATTTCTAAAATGAATTATGAATGCAATACTTTTTGTATTTGCTAAAATAAATTGTTTTTAATGTAAATTGAATTATAATCAATTATCTTCATTTTTCTTTTATTTTAATTATTTTTTTGCAAGAAAAAGAAAAAGAAAATTATAAAAACTTTATTCCCTAAAAAAAGTATTTTTAGTTCTTATAATTTTAAAATGCTTCATTAGTTCGGAAATAAATTATTATTATTCGCTTAAGAATATTTTAATTAATTTTCATTATTTTTAAACCTAATCAAAATGTACAATTATAAATTATGTCATTGAATTTATTAATTATTACATTTTGGTAGATGATGAAATGTGCTTCTTGTGTCATGAAGAGAAATTAACAGTAAAATTTTTACCTTGTTTACATAAAATCGGAAATGAATGTGCAAGTAGATTATTTGCGTATGGTCACAAATATTGTCCATTATGCAAAACAGAAATAATGATGTTATCAAACTATGGTACTTATTTCCAATATATGATGGTGTTTTTTTATTTATAATGTTTTTGTAGTCTTTTACAATTAAAAAATTCTAGAAAAATTACAGTTATTTATCATTAAACATGTAATTTTAAAGAAAAAAAAAATTTAAGCAAAAATGTAAATTTAAAGCATTTATTAAAGCGTTTATGGAAAACGTATTCGTATATGAAATTTTACTTATAACTTACATTATAATATCTGAAAATAAAGTTCAAGTTATACATTTTTAATTACTTCAATGGTGATTAGTAGTACCCAATAACTATTTATACTAAAGTTGTTATTGACCCATCAACATTTTTTGTTAGAAAAAAGGTAAAAAATAATTTTGAAATTTAAACAAAATAAATTTTTTTTTTTTTTAAATTGACTTTATTTGAAAAATTACAATCTATACAGTATGCACAATAAGTAATATTTATAATTTATAGACAGTTGACAATGTATTTGTACATGAGGAGGAAGTCATATATTTGAGACATCTCTTAATATTATTAAGTTATTATTTTTAGGTATTTAAGTCGCGGCACCAATTTCTTTTTGTGGCGTCTTGTAAGGTTCCCAGGAAGTGTTAAAGAAGCTAAATCGTGTACTAGTTGGTTGGAAATATCCTGTAACTTGGCGTGGAAGCGTTTATAATATATAGCAGCAGTATCATTGATTGAAGGTAGTTTGAGGTTGGAATTTAAGGTCTCGTTTGAGACCAACCAGGGTGTACCAGTGATTATCCGCTGGCAGATGTTTTGGAATGCTTAAATAATTCTTTTATTTGAGGCCTTAGCAGAACCCCAGATTACAATACCATATGTCCATATTGGTTGAAGAAGAGTTTAGTACAAAATTATTTTGATGGATATGGTTAGGTTAGAACGGAGAAGTGGCCTTAACAGATGGAGTCTGGAATTTAGTTTTTTACGCTTATCTTTAAGATGACAAGACTAAGTTAGGTGCTTGTCGAATGTAAGACCGAGGTATTTAACTTCATTCGAGTGAGGAATGATGATATTGTTAATTGATACAGCTGGGCAGTTAAGAGGTCTAAGTAAAAAAATAACAAAGTAAGACTTTGATTCATTCATTTTTATTTTCCAGTTGGTGAAGCATTGTGAAAGAGTATTAAGGTGAGTTTGAAGTTGTTGAGACGCAATGTTGTGGTCGGGAGAAGCTGATAATAGGGCGGTATCATCAGCATAAGTTCCGACTATAGTGTTTTCAGATGTAGGCAGGTCTGACGTATAAATAGTATATGAGAATGGAGCGATATCACTGCCTTGAGGGATAGAATTGATTTGAATGTTGCAGGTTGTAACGAACATTAAATGAGCGGTTTTCAAAATAGGATTTTAGTATTAAGTACAGTGGAGCTGGAAAAGTATTTTTAAGTTTGTAAAGAAGACTGTTATGCCAGACGGTACTAAATGCTTTCGCAACATCCAAAAAGACTCCGGCGCAGTATTTTTTGGTTTCGAGTGCAGATGAGACAAACCAGCGACCCGGTGGAATTGGTGAGTTGTGGCATGTTGTGAGCGGAAGCCAAATTGCAAGTTAGGGATAATGTTGTTTGATTGTACTTTATTGGTAATGCGCTTGAGAATGATTTTTTCTAGAATTTTTCCCAATACCGGCAGTAGGCTAATGGGCCTATAGAAAGAGGGGTTTTCTGATGGCTTGCCAGGTTTGAGCACAGTGCCAATGACTGATGATTTCCAGGTAGTTGGAAAGTATGATAAACGAAGGGCTGCGTTATAAATATGAGTTAGATGGACGATCACTTTCATTGAGAGATTTTTAACTACTTTGTTAAAAGATAAGGCCATGACCTGGGGATTTGTTGTTTGCCATTTTTTTTATGATATTCACTATCTCTACTGGGGGGAGGTTGGTTTAGCAGGAAGAGCCATAGGTAAAGTTGACTGAAGACACTCCATGACTGTCGACATATGAAGTGCTGGTGTAGAGATAATATATGGTTTGAAAATTCTTGATAGTTCTTCCGCGAGGGCATCTGCTTTTTCTTTGTCTGAGGTAGCAAGTGAGTTGTCAGGTCGGCGTAGAGGGGGAAAGGAGTCCTTAATCCGTAGTATTAACTTAGTTTTGCGCCAGAGAGAACCGTTTGTGAAAGAAAGGTTTTGTATGTGATTTTTGTACAGTTTATTTTTGTGAGTTTTAAGTAGAGCTTTTAGTTTATTAGAAAGAAAATTGTGCTTAATCTTGTTTGCCGGGTAGTGTGACTGTTACCATTTTGATTTGGCTCTGCGTTTTTCAGCAATGAGTTGTCTTAATTCTGGCGAAAGACTGGGTGATTGAGAACGAGGAGAACTCTGGGTAGATGCGTCTATAACTGATTTTTGAATGTCCTCTGGGAGTTTGGCGATTGCTTGGTCGACATCATTATAATATTTTAATTTGGTGTTAAGAATTATTTTGTTTGAGATGATAAATTTGAATTTGTTCCAGTTAGTAATGCCCGGAGTAATGGTTAGTCTATTTTGTTTCAAGGAGGGTTGGGCTCCGATGAGAAGCAAGACAAGTGTATGATTAGAAGCTGGATCGTTTAAGTTAATGATTTCTGTGGATAATTGATTAGGAATATTGGTGATAAAAAAATTAAGGTTATCAGGATGACGGTTGGGATGTGATGGCCAGTATGTTGGAGAGAGAGGCGCTAATACCTTGAGGTGATTAAGAAAGATGAAATTTTGAAGAGCTCGTTCCCTGGTGTTGGTAGAACAGCTCCAAGTTTGATGTTTAGCATTGAAGTTAGCGCCAATGATATGGGTGAAGCTTAAAGTTTGAGAGAAATTACTCAGTTCGGCCGAAGGAAAAGGTCTACCTGGGGGGAAATGAGGAGATAGAAATAGTGATAGAGTTTATTTTTATTGATATGCTTTCTGCTTGAATATTTGTGAACAGATATGGTGTTAGAGAGAGATAATCAATTTTATTGGAGATGAGGAGAGCAGCACCACCGTGTGCAGTACCATTTGGGTGGTCAGCTCTAATAATATTATAACCAAGTATCCCAAATGAAGAAGTTTCAATTAGGCGAGTTTCCGAAATAAGTGCGATTTTAATTTTGTTTTTATTGAGAACTAGTTGTAATTCATTTAAATGTTGTAAAATGCCGTTAGCGTTCCATAAAAATATGTAGAATGGTTGCAAATTATTTGTTGGCATTATTTATAAGTTTTTCAATGACTGTGGTAAGAAGTGATATAAGAGGGTTTATTAATGCTTTAAATTCATTAATAAATGAAGAGAGTTGTGTAGCTATATTTTGGTTTTGATTTGAGTTGTCATTGAGCATGCAAGAAGAAGACTCTTGATTTAATGGTGGAAAGTTTTGTGAGTAGGCTTAATGCGTAGGTTCATATGTCTTCACTCCTGTTGGTTGATGTGGAAGAGGACTTTTATGCAAGATTATTTTTGAAGAGTTCTCTAATAGTTTTTTTTAAGATCCAGGTGAGATTGGCAACCTCTAAAGTTGGCCGGGTCATATCATTACATAAAGCGCATTTTGCAGGAGAGCTGCGATCTTTGGTACATGCTATCGATTCGTGATGATCACCACAACAAACACAACGAGGAGAGTGATTACAATTTCCCCGGAAGGGGAGAATTGGTGAGCTTGTTAGTTACAGGCATTATGTTTATAGTGACAAAACCTTTATTTAAAAGTTCCTGTTTAATTAAAGCAGTGTCAGTTGAATGATGCAAGTTTCTGATTACAACATGATATGCTTTTTCCTCTTTTGGTTGGAAGGAATGAAATGAGGTGTTATTATTCTTGAGGTAAGCAATGACCGTTCTATAGGAGTCAGGGCTATATGTTTGTAGTTTAAGGCCTTTGGTAGAGCATTTACAGTCAAATCCAGAGGTATCAGTTAATTCTTTAATTTTTTTGACAGAAATTATTGTAATTGATTTGATCATGAATAAAGATAGGAGGTGGTTTAGAAGTTCTATTTTCATTGATAATTTGATTTGTACCTGTTGTATCCATTGGTTGGGGTTCATTAGCAGGAGCTATTGAGGAAAAACGATTTGCAGAAAAAAAACTTTAGTGTCCGGTTTTTTTGTGGCAGGAGAAGTGCTGTTTGGGGATCTTGAGCGTTTTGATGAGGTTGGTAGGACTGTTTGCCAGTCGGATTCGTTGTCGGAGAAGTCACCGGGACTGTTGGTGCTAGTTTGATCTACTAATGTTTTAGAAATAATTAGCGGTGGAATAAAATTATTTGCTATATGTTTGTATTTTGGTGATTTGGGATTTTTGCTGATAGGAGTTGGTGGACGATTAGAGTAACTCATAATATTGTAGATATATGTAATAAAGAAGATAAGGTAATTTATAGGTTGGCCTTGGGGAATGATTAGATAACTTATACATTACCAGCGGTACTAACTAGTACCACAACAATCACTGGACACAACGAACAATACACATGCTATCGAGAACTGATAAAGCAGAGCGAGTGGCAATTAACGTGTGGACTGTACGACGTCTAAACACAAACTGAAAATAAAAAAAAAAATTTTTTTATATTAAATAAAAATAAAAAATATGGATCAAAAGTTATAATTATGTCAGAACATGATGGGACAGCCAGTATATATATATATATATATATATATATATATACTAAAAAACTTTAATTTAATTTTGAAATGACACTATTATTCTAATTTTCATTTATTTTTAGTCGATAAAGGAATATGCTATAGATGTGAGGATGAAAAATTAACAGTAACATTTAAGCCTTGCGGTCATAAAATTGGAAACAACTGTGCATATAGAATGCATGTTTTGAATCAAAAATCATGTCCTTTTTGCGAAAATTATATTAATGAGTTTGAAAACTTGTGTAAACCTTATATACGTAAGTAATTTTTTATTATTTATTATATTATATTTCAAGTACTGTAAAAAATTTTTTGTTAATAATCTGTATTTTAGTTCCAAAATTAATCAAATTTTTAAAATGTCTATTTTTATTCTATGTTCCAGATTTAATTGATAGATTTTTTTCATGACCTTTAAAAAATTCAAAATAAATAAATCATTTTATAATAAAAATTTGATTTTATAAGCATATGCCTAACGATATTGAAAATATTACTAGCATGATGGTGATATTATTATAAATATCAGTTTCAAACGATATACTGTAATACCAATAGTAATCGATGTATTGTTATACTTTCAAGAACCAGTAGAATAGAATTAATAGACATTATACCAAATTAATAATAATTACTAGCATATGTTTAATTATTAATGATTTAATAATTTAAAAATAGTTCGTGGGAAAAAAGATATACTGATTATATGTATTTCGGTGTTTTAATTATAAATAGTATAATTTCCTCTTCTTTTTCCTCGCCTTTATTCATGGCTTTTATAACCATCTAACAAGTAAGTTGTAAGTCTATTTTCTCTCATCTTATCCATGATTGACGCTACATCTATACTTTCTTTTATAAGGAGGAATAATTAGTTTACTGTTTTTAAAAATATGTATATCAGTATCGGTATATCGGTTTTTTTACAACATACCCCAAAAAAATATATATAAACGCTATAATAGTAATATAAATTGTTTTACATAAACGTTGTAATATTTAGAAAAAAAATTATAGCGACATGTTAAAAACATTAAATTTTATTTAATTTTTAAAACAAGCTCAATTAATAAATAAGATTTCTAGTTATTTTTTATACACCCGAAGATATCTAGTTCGATAACGTTAAAACCTTATGATAAAAATTAATATTAAATTGAAATTCCATAATAGTACATGATTATTTAATATTTAATTTCACATAAACAATTTTTATAAAAAATATTATTTATTTATTTTTTAATAGAAATACGAAAGTTTAAACTACATCACGTTTTAATGTTGTTAATTATTTATGGTTCTATTTACTATTGATCCTGTATTTATGACATTTCGTTAAAAAAAATTTAAAATTCACAATTAGTACCATTCCTATTTTAATTTCATAAAAATATTCTGTTATAAAATAATGTTTTAGCCAAATTTGTAATTTATTTTATTAAATATTATTAATATTCTAATATATTATAATATAATAATATATATTAATATATAATATTATATCAATTTATATAATTTTTTTTTTATTAAAGCGTAAATTTAAAATGTTTTTCCTTTGTTTTTATTTTAGCGGCGCTTAATAAACCTGGTTAGTAGCACATCTATATAAAAAATATATAAAATAGTTATATAATTTGTTTAATTAAAATTTTTAGTATTAACATGCATGAATATGATTTGTAATCATTATTTAATTAAAAATTTGACTTTTAGACATTGAGCTTTGTGTATGTTGTACCGAAAAGACCTCGCGTACTATTCAACCTTGTAATCATTTAGTAGGATACGAGTGTGGAAGTATAATAGATGATGCAGATATAATAAGTTGTCCAATTTGTAATCAAGTAGTAAACAGTAACAGTACGTACATAAAATTTTATAAACATAATTTTTTAATATTTTATGTATTAATACGTTTTCATACTTATAGCTGTGAACCAAAACCCAGTAGAATCCCCAAATATGTACAGTAGTGAGCTAGATGGATATCATACAGGTAAACTTGAGATTGAATTAAATTTTTGATAATTGTTTTAATAATTAACAAGACAAAAATATTTGTAACCGCGTTTAATAATTAAATGCAAACGATTAATTACATGAATAAGAATGTACAATATATAATACAAGAGCCAGGCTATATTTTCATTGTTCTAAGTCAGATAATAGTGATGGGTCGGTACACGTGTAATTGGTCCAAAATAACGAGTACATTGGTGGAACGAGTAGGACCGATTACACTTAGTCGTCTTTACGGTGACCAATCTGTGGTTTCCTAGGAAGTAGTGCGACCGTATTCAATCGTAGTCACTACTCACTCGAGAGTAGTTGATCGCGCATTGGTGAAAAATGGACGATTTGGACATAGCGTTATTAGTATGTTTGGATGATGAAGAGTCATCAGAAGACGAAAACAATCGTTTGGAGGAGAGTGTTATGTTCAAAAATCGTGAAACTGAGGGTTGGGTTGATGTTGCTTTTGGAATAATCCACCAATTGCCTACTTTAAAAAAAAAAAAAAATTGGTTGGGAATTTTTTCTGCTATTCTCCAAAATTACTCCTTCGTTGACTAGAATGAATCATTAAATAGAAAATTTTATGACAATTAAAAAAATTGTATAGTTAAGATCAATATGCAGTCAGAAAGTTTTATAATTACTATTTATTGTAAATTTATCAGAAAAGCTCTATATTTTTTTGCATTTTTATGGTAATAGATAACTTAAATAGGAGTAATAGTGTTAATTAAGCTATAGTTTTGACAAAATCAATTAATTGTTCATCATTTTCGCTCGTCCAAATCACGTTTCCACTCATTGTATAATTTAAAAATGCACACCGCTACACGGGAAAAACGTTGAACTTTTGTTTATCACCGCTATGACGGCCGTCATGCAACTGACAGCACCGCTATTTGACGTTACGGTGACACTCAACGTACTCTAGGAAACCTACTCCGATGTTATTTATAGAAAACGTCACCCAACGCTATATTACGGCCGCTAGATAACGGCACCGCTTTTCTAGGAAACCATAGCGGTACGTTATTTTTACGGTGCGTATCGATTATGAGCGGCAGCCGCGCGAGCCATTTTAACTTATCTTATTTTAGAGCGCGGCAGCCTCGCGTATCAAGTTATCCAGGTTGGGTTGAGTTCCTAACTAAAACTTCTTTGCCGCGTGCTATTTTACCGACATAATTTGGCTCGCCGCGCGGCAAATCGGTATCCATTTGGCGCGGCTGCCGCGCGAGCCAATGTTCGAGGGTTTACCCCGCATAATTGATACGCACCTTTACACTATCGTTCCGTCGGTACAATATACAGTTGATCCCCAAATGATAACAATAGTGACCTGAGTACTTGATTAATTCTTGCTTGTTCGGGATTGTGTAACTATGTCCTACAGTAACTGTCTATTTGGTAAACCGTTGACTAGGCCGCCCTCTTCTTACTGTGATGGAAAACTAACGCTATCTCTTGGTTTTTTTAATAATCTTAAAAAAAAACTATTACTAGACCTCCAATTTATAACTGCTAATGGCACATATTTTAAATTAGTGATGGGCATAATCGAATTATTAGTAATCCAGAGAATCTCTTGAAATTCTACTCGAAATAAAAATCGTTCATTCTTTTGATAATAGTAATCGATTATTCTTAATGATTTTGAGTATGTTTCGATTACATTAAATACATTTATAACTTATAACCAAATTATTCAATGAAGTATAAGTAAAGAAATATGCATTAGATGTTTTAATAATACTACGAACTAATGTATAATGTATGTATGCTATTATTGAAATTTAAAATATACTAATTCAATTACGAAATTACGATTATTTTACTTATAATCGAAATATCTTGATTATTATATATCTTTGATTATTAATTTCAAAAAATAGTCTTTGGTTTTTTTTTATAAACTCAGCCCATTTTATGGTCTCTGTTAATCGAGTGTAAAAGATACAACGTATATAAATCAGAGCTGAATTTAGACTTTTGACGCCCCTGGCCAATTTTTTTGGGCACACCATTGAGAAAAAAGTCGTCAATTTTTAACGCTGGTATGAACACTAGGCCCTTTTGGCGAGGTGCTAATAGTTAACCATTTATACAGGGTGTTCAGTAAGTCAGGAAACGGGTTTCTATTGTTCTCATTGTTACAAACAATGAGAACAATAGAAACCCGTTTCCTGACTTACTGAACACTCTGTATAAAAATAAAAATGAAAAAAAAAAGTTAAGTGCAGTATTTTTGTTGTATTTTTTAATTGAGATATTTTTAAATTAATATCGATTGATTGTATGACTTATTGAACTCTTTGTCATAAGTAAAACGCTACGGTGCGTATTTAAAAAAAAAATGGTATAATGATTTTGCCCCTTCCAAAGTATTCCAAGTACCTTGATTTATGATAGGATTTTCAAAAAAGGATGTTGATATTTATAAATTATTTTGTTTATTATCTCTAGAAATTTTATTTTGATCCAAACAATTCTGTATAGTACATTAAATAATTAAATAATTAAATTTTGTTTTAAATGAGAATGTAGATGTTAAGTTGTTATGCAAAATACTACAAAATCGGCAATTGTTACCGGAAATTGTATGATTTTTGACTTTAATGCACAATATTTCCTAGAAATCAAGTTTTTTGGATATTTACCAGTTTAAAGTACATTAAATTTGCGGCTTAAATGCATTTTACCACCCCATCGAGATTTTTCAAATTTTTTTTTTTAAATCAATTTAGTTTTTCATACCAACTAAGAATATATAAAAATTTTTTGTCGGCGAAGTCTAGTTTAAAAGTTATGAGCTTTCAAAGATTTCAATAATCATATACAAATTTTGTTATATACTGCTGTTTTTTTTTTGATAATTTTCATTAATTAACTATAAAAAGTATTCTCGATGATGTAGTTACCGAGGAATAGTAAATTTAAGAGTATTTATGAGTACATTAAACGTGTTAAGGTAGTGTTGAAGTAAATAAATTTAATTTTTTTTTGAATTTTTTTCAATATTATATCACCATTTTAACATCAAGGTTTTATACTTGTTAGGTCACTGAGAATTTCAGTCGAATGGGTTTAAATAGGTTGGGTTTGGGCTTGACTTCTATCCTCTGGGGGTTTGGGGGCGTCAGCCCCCATCCCATGAGAGTCCCGAAGGTGCTCGAATCGGTCACCGGAGCCGGCAGGCGTAGGTGACCACAACTTATATTTAAATGGGTTTGTATAACTCAACATTATAACATTAAGATATTAGTAAGTATATTTTGATACCTCAACAACTTAACTAATATCAACAATATCTAATGTAATAGTAATTTTTTTTTGTTTACAACAAGTGTTAATTGGTGTACATAATAAACAGTAAAAACTTTTATTTTATTGAATTAACAATTCTATGTAAAACACCACATCGTGGTCTTTTTTTTTTTTTGCTCAAATTGAATTAATTGAGTTTCTTGTTATTTTTATTTCGTATTGCGTAAATTTGATGTGCGTAGTTTTGAAAAAAAAATTTGGAAAATCCTTATTTTTAAAGATAATTTTGGTTTTAGGATTTTTAGAATGAGGATATTATGTAATAATTACGTCATTATAGTTTCACAATAGTATCATGAGAAAAAATCCCAAAAATTAACAAAAAAAAAAACAATTTTTGAGCTATTTTTAGTTTTTGACGTTTCAACTTTAAAAAGCTATAACTTTTGAACCAATTTTTTCCGACAATTTTTTCAAACACTTTTGAAAAAAGCATTAAAAAATACACGTTTAAAAAAAAAAAAAAATGAAAAAACTCGATGGGGTGGTAAAATGCATTTGTTCCAAATTTGCTTTGACTTTGTATAAGTTTTTTGATCATTATAAAATATTGAAAAGAAAAAAAGATTTGGTATTAATTTCGTTTCATCATTTTTTTATCAACATTTGAAAACAGTTTGACTCTCAGGTATAACAACAAAAAAGTTTATTATGTTATTTAATCAAATATTTAAATTTTTTAAGGGGGTAACTTCATAAAAAAAAAACTCCTACTATTGAAGCAATTATTGAGCTAGATAGGTATTTAAATGAGACTATAATAAAAAGAAAGTCGGATCCTTTGTTATGGAATAAGAGGAAAATGATGTTTTCTAAATTATTTGATCTTTTATTGTTGAGATTATGTGTTCTTTAAACTTCTGTTCCGTGCGAACAGGTATTTTCTAAAGTGGGATACACAATTACTGAAAGGCGTAATAGACTTATAGTTAAAAATTCAGAGATGTTACTGTTTTTTAATAGTAATTTTTGATTAAAAATATAATTTTAAAAGACGTTTTTTATGTAGTTAAATAATTTAACAACATAATTATTATGTTATAAATGAATTAAAATTTTAAGAAGAGATTGAAAATATTTTTTGAAATAAATATTGTTTTGAAGATATTTTTAATTTTGTAATATACTTATATAATTAAAAAAAACAGTATGTTATTTAACATATTGGTTAACATCATGATAGTTTTATACTTTAATAATTGATTATCCCTCATATTAACTTGGCCAAAATACGGTACGTGTTTAAAAAATACGGTTATTTATTTATTCTGTGGTAAGGTATCTATTTTTTTGATTAAAATTTAATATTATGCCTAACAATATTTCTGTATTGTTGTATTTATTTAAGGAACAATCTTTTTGTTCTAACTTATAGTTTTAGTAGTTTAAATAATAACGCAAAAAGTAGTTAATAAAGATATAATCAATCAAAATAAAAAGATATAAAATATTGATACACTTAAAAACGGATAAATAAATAATACACAAAATAAAAACTTAATGTCACAAACGTACCACACGGAAAGAGATTACCTTCGGTACTCCCGAGGTCTTCTCTTTCTCCCCTTTTTAATTCATTCCGTTTCATCTTATATACTAAAATATTTTGTTTGTCTTTCTATAAAATTCATATAGTAATCATTTTCAAAAAGGTTTATAAATATTTACTTCCTGATCTAGTAACAATAATTCGGGGAATTACAATTAATCCAAACATTACAAAAGTGTTCTACTTCTAGGTTTACAAATAATAGACTATATTATATTTTAGTAATAATAGATTAAGGAATTCATAGTTAAACCAAACATTACAAAAATGCTTTGTTTTCAGTTTTATAAAATAATGACCTATATTACAGTATTATTACTGCTAAAAAAAAATTCTTGTCTAAACATTTTCCGAAAAGTATTCCTGCCTTTTAAAATATTACCTGATGAGTAAATGACATAGATGTATTTATTGATTTATTATTGGTACTGTACCTATAACGTCCCGCGTAGGTACAACTGTTTATATAATCAATAAATACTGGTTTGGTTTTGGTAACGGGTTGCAATGAAGGTACTCAATTACAAAAAAGTAAAAGTACTGGTGTACCGAGTACTCTGGAATCGTTACTTTAAGTAACTGTACCGAAAATTCCAATCACTATGAGATAACAAAATTTTTGAATCGTTATAGATTTACATATTCGCGTATAGAGCGCTTATTTTTTTAGAAAATTCAGCTGTGTAATATAGAATATGCTTTTTCTAAATTATTCTCGATATTTGGCGATCACCTAAATCTCTATTTTCAATTCCAATTATTTAACCACCACGCTACTCCCTGTGGATTTTAATTAACTGGGGTTAAAGATGTTTAAAAATTTTACTCGACGACTTAAACGAAACATTTACATCTAAATTTACAGGTAGTGTTAGTGATTCGGTTCCAGTTAATTAATATTGATTGTCGACCGTATGAGGACCTTAAATTTATCTATGGATTTTATGTCATCTGTTAATAAATATATAAGTTTAACACGATCGATCAAAACAGTATTAAGTTGATTTTCAATTTTGAGAGTAAAATTCTGGTCGTTTCGTCTAAGTATTAGTAAGTATTAAGACGAACTGTAAGTGGGTTGTAATACTGTTCGAACACCTCTTTTAGCTTCGATGCGAAGCTGAGAAGGTATTAATTTTACCATGATGTGTTTATTTATTTAGTATTATTTTTTTTTGTGTCTATCACTACTTTTTCTCAGCTCTCACTGGACCGATTTCTTTTAACAATACGTCAAAAGATCATAAATCGTATCTAGTTGAAGACATAACCCTTAAAAATTGAAAAATTTTCCCTCGTTCCCCGCAAATGGGGGAAATCTCCAAAAAAATTACAAATTTAAAAATCGATAAATTTTGTCATTTTTTTCACTTTTTTTTCTTAAAACTTCCATAACTTTTTCAAAAATCAACAAATCAACATAAATTTTTTTTTAAATAAAATCTTGGATACTTTCCTTTAATTTGATATCATTTTTTTGAAAATTTAACACTTCACCTGCTCACTGGGGGGTTTGAAAATGGCAACTTTTTTACAAAACCTAACTTTTAGCTTCGATGCAAAGCTGAGAAGGTATTGGTTTTACTAAGATGTGTTTTTTTTTTTTTTTTTTTTTTCTGTTACCACTTTTTCTCAGCTCTCACCGAACCGATTTCTTTCAATGATACGTCAAAAGATCACAAATCGTATCTAGTCGAAGACATTACCCTTAAAAATTGAAAAAAATTCCCTCGTTCCCCGTAAAAGGGGGAAACCTCCAAAAAAATTACAAATTTAAAAATCGCTAATTTTCGAAATTTTTTCAATTTTTTTTACTTAAAAGTGCCATAACTTTTTCAAAAATAAACATATCAATATAATTCTTTTTTATATAGATGCATAATATCATTACCTTTCATTTGGTATATTTTTTTCATAAATTTAACCCTTAACCTGCCCACAAGGGGGGATTTAAAATGACAACTTTTTCACAAAAAATTAATTTTTTTAACTTAAATTTTGAAAATGTTCCGGAAGGTCTGACACTTTTATATATATCTTAAATTAAAGCTAATGTAATATGCTTTATCATGAAAAAAAAAAATTTCGGACTTTATCTTATCTTCATGGTGAAAATGGCTACCGAATGCTATTTTTGTGTGAAAATTTTCGATTTTGTATTTTCCATTTTTAACTTTATTATGCTATAACTTTTTGAAAAATGTATGAATCATTACAATTTTTTTATGAGAAGTAGTATTTATATAGATCTTTCATTCGACATACTGTTTTTTTAAATCGGACCATTTCCCTAAATACAGGGGGGATTCAAAACATAAAAATGCATATAGAAAGTAGAACTTTTTCAACGTAACTTTTGAAAGTGTTCCGGAAGGTCTGACACTTTTATATATATCTTAAATTAAAGCTAATGTAATATACTTTATAATGGTAAAAAAAAATTTCGGACTTTATTTTATCTTCATGGTGAAAACAGACATTAAACTTAATAAAAAAAATACGATTTTTGTAAAAAAATTCTTTTTTATATTTTTAACTTTATAATGCTATAACTTCTCGAAAGATGTATGGATCAATATAATTCTTTTTTTTGTAGATGCATGATGTCTTTACCTATCATTTGGTATATTTTTTTTATAAATCTGACTTTTTACCTGCCTACAGGGGGGGATTCAAAATGACAACTTTTTCACAAAAAATTGACTTTTTCAACTTAAATTTTGAAAGTGTTCCGGAAAGTCTGACACTTTTATATATATCTTAAATTAAAGCTAATGTAATATACTTTATCATGGAAAAAAAAAATTTCGGACTTTATTTTATCTTCAAGGTGAAAATGGCTACCAAATGCTATTATTGTGTGAAAATTCTCAATTTTATTTTTTACATTTTTAACATTATAATGCTATAACTTATTGAAAAGTGTATTGATCAATATAATTTTTTTATGGGAAATACTATTTTTTAATAATCCCTTTTTCATTCGACATACTTTATCTTAATCAGGATATTAATAAGGAACTAGCAGTTTATGAAGCTTTTGGAATAATCCACCAATTTTTTAAAATTAAACACTATCTAAAGATTTGCATCGAAGCGTTTTTTTTTGATAGTGATTTTAATCACTGTCAGATATCATTATACTTGATCCAACTATGCCACGTCACCACTGTGCCGCGACCCCCCTGTGCTGGGTTTTTTCAACTTAATTTTTGAAAATATTCCGGAAATACTGCGTCCTTTAAACATATGTCAAATTAAAGCTTATGTCATGTACTATAAAATTAAAAAAAAAATTTGTCCCGACGACCTATCTTCTATGCGCAAATGGCTACCGTATTCAAAAATATGNTATGCGCAAATGGCTACCATATTCAAAAATATGCTATTTTTCTATTAAAATTTTAGGTTTTGTATTTTATTTTATTTTAAAATATCTTATTAGGAGAATATATTGACTTTCATGAATATTATATAATTTAATTGACATAGAATATAGATCATAAAACATAAGAAATTAAACTTATTAGATTTTTGTTTACTTTTTTAAAGTCGAAAAAGTAATTTTTAAATTTGAGTTAGCTTAAATAGACAATTTTTTCAAGTCACGAAAGCAACGAACAGTTGCCGAGTCGATAACACTTTTGTTTAACATGCCTAGGATTCGAGGTTCAAATCCGTCTGTGGCCAATAAAATTTTGCATTTTTTTTGAGTTAGAATAAAATTTTCAAATCATTTGATATTTACCTCATTTAGATTCAATAACTTCAATAAATATAAAGGATCCTATCACTATAGTGTCCCCTCGCGAGAAGAAATTTATATTCATGTTAATATTATTTTACTATGTAGTTTTTTTTGTGGCTACGATTTATTTTGCCCACCCTCACTAGACCTACTTTTTTCAACGATACGTCAAATGATTACAATTCGTATTTAGTTTAAGTTATTACTCTTAAAAATCGAAAAAATATTCCTTATTCAAATAAAAAGTATCTTAACCAGATTTTTCTATACAAACAATTGAAATCATTAATTTCTAATATTCTTAAAGTATTTATTGTTGAATTAGATTTGATATGATGATAAAAGTATTCAACTACAGAAGTAAATACTTTTACATTGTAATTCGTTAATTTGTGTGTGCTACTACCAGTCTATAATATTCCAAATTTTTTTTGTAACGTGTTACTATTTAAATCATAAATCTTAAAAAAAATGATATTTAGTTTCACATGAATTTGAACAATGGATTTTTACAATTATAATCAAATTTTATAATACGCTCAATTGAGTAAATCTTTTTAACAACTTTGTTTTGATTGGTTCATTTAGTTAAAGTAAATCATTAAAATTAATTGAGTTCTGAATATTTCAATTGTAGAATCTTTTTAAACACCAAAAGTTATTAGGAAATGATGACTATTATTTCTATTTCAGTTATCTATTACGATAAAAATGCAAAAAAATCGAATTTTTCTAATAAATGTACTGTAAATAGTAATTATAAAATTTCCAGATTGCATATTAATCTTAAAAATTTCATTTTTTTCTATTTAATAATGTCAATTTCAAACTTGCAAGTTGAACTATAAGTTATGGTAACAAATTCATTTTTTTTTTATTAAAACTTTCACTTTAAAGGACAAAAAAAGTAGGTTCAAAATGATTACTTTTAACATATTAAAAATCAAAATCAATAATAATTTGAAAACAATTATATAATATATAATTTTATATTATATTTTTGAATTATGAATTACTAATCTGGATAAAATTAAGGAAATAGTTGATGTTGCTTTTGTAACTATCCACCAACTTCTTAAAATTAAATATTATCTACAGATTTGCATCGAAGCGTTTCTTATGATAGTGATTTTAATCACTGTCAGATTAAATCTATACTGGACCAAACTATGCAACGTCTCCACTATGCCGCGGCCCCACTGTGCTGAGTATTTTTCTATACATGTGTATAGTTTTGATATCCTCAAAAACAAATAATTTTGGAATTATGTAACAAGATTCTGGTAAAGGATAAAATTTATTAACTACAAATTGTAGCCGATCGATCTAACAAGAAATCACTGGGTTGAGTGAGTAGTTCTCTGTATACTAGCTTGAACGATGTTACTTTAAAATTTTCTTTGAATAAAGATTGTATTTTTAACACTACGATGTGTAATAACTCTGTTTATGATTCATTAGTGTGAGCCATGATTGCTACCCTAAGCCGTCAATACATTTGTTCCATTAGCAGCGAGATGTTATCGGGTATTATGAAGTCAAAATTTTTTGTTAGACTTCAAAGTAACCAAAACAGAGTTCTCCTATCGATTGTGATGTGATGAGGTACACCGAAGTGAGAAATCCAGCAAATGAGGTATTCCTTAGTCACGTTGTCTTCCGTAATGTGTTTGAGTGGGTACAACTTTGACCATCCCGTAAAACGGTCGATTGCCGTCAAACAGTATCTAAAGGACTAGTAAAACAGCAGTTGTCCAAAGTGAGGATACTTTCGATTGTTTAAAATGCAGGCAGGCATTTTTACATTTTATGCGACGTCGAAATTTTAGCAGTAAGGTGAGTCGTAGGGGTCCAGTTGTCATGATACAGTAAATTGAAATTGATGATCCTGGAACTGGCAGTGTTTCTAAGTGTAATGATTAGTCAATTCGAGAATGCTTTTGAGTTAGTCATCTATATCCTGAGAGTTAACAAAGGCTTAATAATCTAGCGAAAAAGATATGGTCTCTATTCATGATATAATATCAACGAGTATGTTATGTTCCCCTTTACGTGTTATATATTAGTGGTGAATTAAAAAATGTTAGTGTTGGAAAATAACTGATTGTACATTCAGGCCCGTAGGTTCATTACCAGGTCCATTTAATCAATTTAAATTTGAAACATTTATTATCTAAAATACCGCAGAATTAGTTGGGTACGTATGGAAAACAAAAAACAGGCTTATTTGTAAAGTATCAGTGTGGTATTCTCATGAGACATGATCACGAGGCCGCCCAAGACAATGTAAGATAGAGTTAGAGAATCTTAAGATGTTAGACATCTGTAGTGAAGAATTATAAACAATGGACATAAAAGCGAGAAGAGGCATTGTATATCACATGTAGCATTGAGGTGATGGGTTTTCAAGGCATAGATTAAGCCTATAATTTTTTTTTCTTATCTTTATCATAATAGTTATTACAGCAGTGCTACCAATTGATGCGAAATGAAGAACTATTGACCAATAATGTACCTCTAGAACTATCTTTTAAACTTATACAGTTATACAGCGTACACATTCAATTTATACATATTCTGTAAGGGAATATTACTTTGAGGCAGGGGATATATACCTATGCATATAGAGCGCGTTATGTCTAGAAGGTTTAAGAGTTTCAAGAAGATTCGGATACGTTAAGTAAATAACACTTCTTCTAGAATCTTCTAAACGCAATGTAGTATCTTAAAACTAGAATATTCTATTCCGATTATTTATCCGTCACAAATCTTTTTATTTGATTTTAAAATTTTTATATATTTTAATATTTTTAAAATATTTAATTATTAATGTTTAATTTTTAATAGTAAAATATTTTTACAATTATTTTTTTTACCAGAATATCCTACTCCTTATCCTGCAGACTTGCGCAGAAATCGTACAGATAATGATGATAGTTTTGGCCATGATGATGAAAATTATGGTTTAATAAGTTCCACCAGAGATATATGTAATAGACTTTTATTTTAAATTAATAATATAATATTATTTTAGGATTATTAATATATTATTTTTTTTTATTTTACTACTTTTCCATTTTGATTTTAATTTGCGTAACTTCATAAATTTATATGCAAGAGGTAAAGTCCCATATTTTATTTCATAAATTTAGATAGTAGACCTGGTTTAAAGTTTTCATTCACATTCCTTTGTTTTCTCCCTCACATTTTGTAGAAAACAAGAATCTATTAATAAGGACTAATATACTACAACTTCCATACAAACAACTTTAATTCTGTTAATCAAAGTTATTTATTTAAGGCCCTTTTAAGATTAGGATTTTATAATACAAGAACCAACTGAAATTATTTATTAAGTCATTGATTTATTCTTAAAAATAAATAACAAAAATTAAACTGTAATATTATCCATTTTTTTTCGTTTAGTAAAAATGTTATGTATACATTTTCAAGGAAATCCAAAATAATGCTTGCAATTCAAATTTTATTTAGAAATTCTTATGCTAAATTACTACTATTTCTCTATTATCTATTTATAACGTGTCTAGCTCATAGATACGCTGAAATCATTTTTTTTTTTTAATTTTTAGTAAAAAATACTATTTTGTATATTTTATAGATTCTCCAGAGATCAGTAAGTATAAGAATATCCATCAATATGTTTTTTTTGCAATGGATAATATTAAAGTTATCTAGTTAGATTACAAAGATTTAGTAGAGGATGTAGATTATACTTAATATATAATTATCATTTTAACTAAAGATCATTAAAAAAGTGTTTTAATTTTTGAGAGTAATGTCTTTAACTAGATACGCTTTTTAAATTGTAAAAATATTACGCTCATGCAAAACACAAATTTTACGCCGTAATATGATTAGATTAAATAAAAAAATATGCAGACATCACGAACATTATAAAGAGTACATGAATACGCAGAAAAATGTGTAATGTATTTATATATATATGTGTGTATCTGAATCACATAAGGTATATCTAACAGATCTCTTTGAAAGACATAAATAAATTTAAACTCGGATGTAGGTAATTTATTGAGAATTTTTGTAATAAATCTATAAACAAATGCCTTTAAATTCTTACTTCTAAAGAAGATATTTTTTCGTTTAGAAAAAATGTTATGTATACATTTTCAAGGAAATCCAAAATAATGCTTGCAATGCAAGTTTTATTCAGAAATTCTTATGATAAATTACTACTATTTCACATGATTATCTATTTATAACGTGTCTAGCTCATAGATACGCTGAAATCATTTTTTTTTTTAATTTTTAGTAAAAAAAACTATTTTGTATATTTTATAGATACTCGGATGTACAGTAAGTATGAGAATATCCATTGATATATATTTTTGAAATGGTTAATATTAAAGTTATCTAGTTAGATTACAAAGATTTAGTAGAGGAGGTAGATTATACTTAATACATAATTATCATTTTAACTAAAGATCATTAAAAAAGTGTTTTAATTTTTGAGGGTAATGTTTTTAACTAGATACACTTTCTAAATTGTAAAAATATTATACTCATGCAAAAAACAAATTTTACGCCGTAATATGATTAGATTAAATAAAAAAATATGCAGACATCACGAACATTATAAAAAGTACATGAATACGCAGAAAAATGTGTAATGTATTTATTACGTATTTATATACGTGTAATTGAATCACATAAGGTATATCTAACAGATCTCTTTGAAAGACATAAATAAATTTAAACTCGGATGTAGGTAATTTATTGAGAATTTTTATGGTAAATCTTGCAAGGGGGCTTTATTAATTCGGCCTGTAACAACAACATGGTTTGCCACTTGCATAACGACTAGCTATAGTTGCAAGGGTCGCCACCACCTAGGCGAAGTGTCACACTTATCAGATAAGATTACCGGACCATAGGTGAAATTTAATTTTAAGTTAATTAAAAGTATAATCTAAGTTAGTCTGTCGTTATATGTATAAATTAGTATAATACCTCGTTGTTTATTAAACACAATTAAGGCAATCAAAGTTGTATGTGGTTGATATGTAAAATATACCGTAGCCCGTGTCTAGATTAAGGAACAGGGATAAAAATACACACGAGTAATTAAGTTACTGGCGCAATAAAATAAATATTACTGTTTGAGTTTTCCTTTAACTAAAATTTTAAAGAATAACACTACAAGTGTCAGAAGTAGACAACAGAATATGGAAGATTATTAAAAGATTTTGAGAGTATTCATATATTGATATTTCTATATAAGAATATTATACAAACATAACATATCACTAAAATTAATGTTCGTAAAACTTAACTATGCTAGAAATATATACCTATACATTAATAGATCATTTAATAGTAATGTAAAATAATACAATAAAAGCGACCTGTACATCCACAGATGGCTGTGACCTGGTTTGCGGCAAAATTGTATGTCTTGCTAATAACAGGAACAGAATGACAGGAAAACAACGATTAATCTTAACCAAAAGTTAGTGTGTTTTGAGTATCACTTTATATGTAAAGAACTGGTTTGCAAAATTATGAGTGTATACACCCTTTTGCCGTAGTTCAAAAGAACACAAAATAAAAAAAAACGAAACGATAATATACCGTTCAGTTTGGTATCAACGATACTCGAGCGAGCGTTTAATTGCGAATGAGTAAAAATGACTCGTTTTAACGAGTCGCGTGGAACTCGTTCAATTATTTTTACCAGCGGTCAATCACATATTGATGGGGCGGTCACAACAAAGACACCATATGACTGTGTACGCAACAATTACTGTTGAAATTAATAAGGATATTTAATTAAATTATTAAAAAAAAAAAATTTAAGTTAAACATGGACAATAATGCGAATGCATCAAAAACCATGTCTACAAATAAAAGCAACAAAAATAAAATAAAATATTTAAAAAAACAAATAATATTACAAACATCACGGACGGTATTGAAACACATTCGTTAATGTTAATCGGAAATTAATGAAGAACACCAGGAGTGGTCTGGACACTCGCTCCTTAGCGTTAGCTAGAAGAAAAGGGAAACGCGTGCTCTCCACACATAAACAAAATTAAGTTAATTTACGATAATTGATGAAATATAGCTCATTATATAAATATAATATATAAAAGAAAACGATACCCGGTCTCCGAAGAGATCCATCCGATGGTCTGGATGCTTCGCCGAAAAGACCTGGTCGTTCGCCGTTAGCGGCTCTACTTCATATTGAAAAAAAATAACCAAAAAACAATAAACGTGTACACTCTAGCACGGTCAATGACAGAAGAAAGAATGGAGAAGAGCCAAGACCGATCTAACGGCAATTTCAAATCGATAACGGCCAGTCTTTTTGGAAGGGATCAATACTGATAAACAATTCGATTTTAATTATATTTCTCTTTTATCGCCTTATCTAGTGATCAGCGGCAAAATAATGAGTGGTTGACACCGCCGTGTCAAGAAAAGGTTCTTTCGCGCTATAAAATAAATAAGACATAACAAATAATCATAAACGGTCCACCTTCGAATTTGTGACGTTACAATTTACAAACATATGCCTTTAGATTCTTACATCTAAAGAAGATTTTTTTTCGTACATTTATGTAACAAAAATTTGTTACAGAGTCGTCAAATGAACAAAAGTTTAAGTTAAAATTGAATTTAATTCATCACTATTAAACATATATTAACAATGTGTGATGGTGTCACGTTTTCATAATCGTGAGAATTATTTTAATAAAATACAGACAGCACATCCGCTGCCTGAGACTGGTGAATTAACAAATAATATTTATTGCCAAATCGGCAATAGTTCTAATTATTATAAAAACCCAATAGACCTGACCATCGTGGTCAGTCGACTCCAGTGCCTTGTGTCATTCATCAGTCTCAGTACTCGGTTGTCGCTGTCCGGCTTACTGTTTAAAGTAAAGTCTTTGTTTATTCCTTTTCTAACCTATATACTCTTTTCCTCGACATTTCAGAGTACTTGTGTCTTGCACTTCGTCTGCACCTCGTACTCTGTTATCTTTCCTCACCTGGTACGCCTAGTATTTGTGTCTTGCACTTCGTCTGCACCTTATACTCGGCTACCCCGTTCTCTCTCTGAAGTACTTGTGTCTTGCACTTCGTCTGCACCTCGTACTTCATTATCCTCTCCTAATAACTAAAGTACTTGTGTCTTGCACTTCGTCTGCACCTCGTACTTTGTTATACTCCTTATCTGGTACGCCCAGTATTTGTGTCTTGCACTTCGTCTGCACCTTATACTCGGCTACCCCGTTCTCTCTTTGGAGTACTTGTGTCTTGCACTTCGTCTGCACCTCGTACTTCATTGTCCTCTCCTATACCCCAAGTATTTGTGTCTTGCACTTCGTCTGCACCTCATACTTTGGGCTCCTTTTGCGTACACCTGGTATTTGTGTCTTGCACTTCGTCTGCACCTCATACCTAGATGTTACTCTTATTCTCCCTTCCTATAACAACAGCCTTTCGACACCCACAGCTAACCCGGAGTGTCAGCCGAGCACGGTGACTGCTGTACGACAACACGCACGTGAATACCTAGACAGCAGGCACCACCTCCTCATATTCATCTTCGTACACACAGTTACACATTTACCTGATATCATTTACTCTTTCCTGTGTTACGACAAATGTAAACAGTTTAATTATTAAAAATAATTTACCATTTTATAGGAATGGCGTTAAATTCCGAAATTAATTCACCAATTATACTATCACATTATCAAACTCCGTTTGCTCGTGAGTTTTCTACAGATTCACCAGGTAAATAAAGTATAATTTTAACTAAAAATATTTCCTCACTATGGAAATGTCCGCACATATGTACTATGTTTATAAAAAGTCTGATGATAAATTTATCTCAAAATGACAATAATTGGGGAAAATAATTTTGTCAAGGTAATTGAAGGGTCTAGTGTGAAAATCTATTTATTTATTTTTAAAATAAATCCTGTAAAGATACAGGAAGAAATAATAAGAAATCGTAAAATAAATTTTTGAGGAAATAGTATTGAATGTACCTATGTACCACAAGTAGAATATGATGAAATAGACAAGGAAGAGTTTTGTAGAGAGATGGATAAGGTGATGCAAGGAATATCTTGTAATGAAGATACAATGGTTAGTGAATATATTATTGGACATGTCGATAATGAGAAGAAAATATATGAAGGGTATAGTTTAATCGGAAGAATGAGGCTGGAGAAAGCATATTGAATTTCGCAGTATCGTATGATCTTGCTGTGGTTTTTGAAAGAGGGAAGAACATTATATCACTTATAAGAGTGGGAGTAATAGACCAAAGATTAATTATTTTATGTGGAGGAGAGAGAGTGTAAAGCGAGTACAAGATTGTAAAGTTGTAAAGTTGAGAGTGTAACTAAACAACATAGACTGATAGTAATGGAGTTGTGGTGTAGTGGGAAGTGAGTATATAAAAATAGAAAGAACATAGGAAGAAAATCGAGAATCCGGTAATGATAATTGAAAGGTAAATAAGAAAAAGAGTTTTTTAAGACGGTGTGGAATGTCGAGATAGACATATATGATATATAGAATAGATTTGCTAGTTGTGTAAAGAATATTGCAAAGTAGATTGTTGGTGAAAGTTGAAATAGAATACCAGGAAACAAGGAAATCGGATAGTCAGATGAGGACGTTCAAAATATCAGAATCTGAAAAAGCCGTTAATATTATGTTAGAAGAGCTTTTGTGAAGAAGCCACAAGTGTGCAGTTAGTAAGATGAAGTTTAAAACGTATGGTAAGTTGTATGTGAGCTAGGAACAAAAGAATGTAAAAAAGAACTATAGACTTTTAAAAGTAAGAGAAAAACAGTATAAAGATCACCGTAATATAAGGAAAATAAAACGTGATAATAAGAAGATGCTAACGACCGATGATGACGTAAAAAAAAGGTGGAAAGAGTATTTTGAAAAATGATTGAATGAGAAGTATCCAAGAGAAACATTAGTTAATATCTCGTAGAATAAGAGAATGGTGTATTTAATTAGTATGAAAAATGTATGAGAGACTATGGCATCAATTAATAGAATAAAGCAGTAGGATTCGATGAAGTGCCAGTTTAAGTATGCATAATATTAGGTGGTATTGGCATTAAGTAGTTGAATATTTTTTTAAAATAATATCCTATTAGAAGGGAAAATGCCAAAAGAATCAAGGAATAGTATTGTGGTGACGATATTTAAAGGCAAGGGAGATATACAGGAGTGTGGAAATTATAAAGATATAAAGCTTATGAGCCAATATGAAGATTTAGGAAAAGTTAATAGACAAAAGTATAAGAGTAGAAAAATAAATAGTTGTTTTAGTCATTTCTTAAAAATGGGGCTAATATTTTTATTATATCACACTGTACATTAAGCTGTTAATATTCACTTGCTACATTGCCACATTAACCCCATTTTACTATTCAAATTATAAATAAACATATATTTTGTAAATATATAATAATATGTATAGAGCGGATGTTTAAGTTTTTCATATATACTTGAAGACTAATTATATATACTTTACAATTTATAATTTTAAAATTTTATGATTTTAATTTATTTTAGGTAGTTCATATAGATATATTGGTGATAGATTAGAGAGAACAGAAGATATAGGAGTGTTCGAATATATTCGTGATGAAGAGAATGATATAACTGATGTAGCTGATGGGTTCTCCCTATCCGAGGCTCAAGATTAAACACTAGTAATATAGATTTTGATAATACAAGTGATACTTTCTGATATGGTTAACAAAAGAACTCTTTATACTATAAGTATCATTTTATATTGTTTATCACAACATTCCTTATCCTTGTTCAAAAAATAACTTTTGCTATATGATGTTATAATTATTACTGAAAAATATATTAAAAAAAATTAATTTTTTCACTTGTCTGTAATTTTTAAAAAGTTTGTAATTTTAATTTGAAGAACAAATTATGCGTTTTTTAATACTTTTATTGGTTTGAATCCTAGCCAATTTTCGGTAATTTATTTACAATAAAATACAATTTTACTTTTAATTAGAATTACGTTAATACTTATTACATAATTTTTTTTTTGTTAGTTTGTTATAATAAGAATTTCATGATACTCGAGGCTTGAGATCCATTGCTCATTCTGCCTCCTTTTATATAATGCCTGGTTATACACATTGAGTATAAGTATTCTTATAGTCCATATTATAAGAAATTGAACTCTAATATTTAATTTCTCCCAAATTATAAAAAGGCACAATTTTTTAAAAAAATATCTGTTTTTAAATTAAATATAAATTTAAAAATTTTGTGAAATTTTTTTATTTAAAAAGAAAACAGAGATAATTAATAAAATTAGAATTTTCACTTAATATATATTAAATAAAAATATAAATACATATTCATTTATTAAGTTATATTATATACAGGGTGATTTTTTTATCATAACCCACTCAATTACGTACAGAATAATAATAATTTAAAAAAATTTTTTTATTACTATCTTTAGTTACACATTATTCTTGATTTATTAACTATGTAATACTTTTTAAGATCATCCCTTATGCCTGGTAAGGGTGTCAACTTTGTTTTTTTAAATGGTAACACATATTTTGAATTTAATAAAATGTTTGAGTTTTCAATTCAATAACAAATGTCATTTGAATTTTTAATATAACTTTATTCGTTTATTAGATATAAACATTTAAAGTTTCAATTTTTTGAGTTAATATACAGGTATNACAGAGTGTTCAGTAAGTCAGGAAACGGGTTTCTATTGTTCTCGTTGTTTGTAACAATGAGAACAATAGAAACCTGTTTCCTGACTTCCTGAACACCCTGTATAAATACACTAACTGACAATACAGAATGTATATCTATTGATAGTCATAATTGATAATAAACAATCCGTAACTGTGATAGCAATATCATAAAAAATCAATTAGCTACCTGTATTTGTAATCCCTTGTGTATTATACCAATATATTAACTCAAAAAATTGAAACTTTAAATGTTTATATTTAATAAACAAATAAAGTTATATTAAAAATTCAAATGACATTTGTTATTGAATTGAAAACTCAAACATTTTATTAAATTCAAAATATGTGTTACCATTTAAAAAAACAAAGTTGACACCCTTACCAGGCATAAGGGATGATCTTAAAAAGTATTACATAGTTAATAATTCAAGAATAATGTGTAACTAAAGATAGTAATAAAAAAAATTTTTTAAATTATTATTATTCTGTAAGTAATTGAGTGGGTTATGATAAAAAAATCACCCTGTATATATAAGTTCATAGATCATTATTAGAGCTCAAATTTCAATTTTTGCATTTTTTTAGGAATTATTTAGGTATGCTCACCAAGCATAAATTTCGATTTATGTAATGAAAATTCAAAATTGAAAGTTTTATTTTGCATTTTTAATTTATAAGGGATTTTTGTTTTTTTTTTAAACCATTTTATAGCATAATTAGGTGAATGGGTAAGGGTGACAAATGGTATGCTACTTATCCCGGTACCTATAATCTCGGGTGATGGAATAGACTGTATATTAAGAAACTTCTGGTTACATACACTTCACACCAAAGGGGGGAGAAGCGTTTACACAAAATTGGAGTATGTGAGTAAGCAGGTAACAGTGATAAACTTAGTTACTAAGAATGATAATCAAATGACTCAAATGTAGTTATAACAATTTTTATTAAAACATAAAATAAAGAAAATAAACTTCAATAAATAAACATTGTAATAATTATCAGCAATAGCCTCTTTGACTCAAGAAACAATAATAATAAAAAATAAACTCTATCAATTATTAAGTTACTAATAAATACATAAAAATCTACAATAATGAAGCTCTTTTAAAAATAATAAATACAAATTCAACTTCGCCTGTTTGGCACAACAATGATAAATAACAAACTATTAGTCATTACTTTAAAACTATAAATGAATAAGATTTTGAAATGGAATCATCACTATCATACAGCTTTTATATTGTCTGATATTACCCAATAACTAAATATATACAGAGTGGAACAGATCTAACTGATAACTCATGTAACTTATAATCTAATAATGAAATAATGAAAAAGCACAATCCTAAAATTTGTATCAGAAAATAACAAATATTTGGAAAAAAAATTATTATTAAAAAAAATTCACATCCTGAAGTTGGCTCCCAAAATTAACTGAAATGTAACCATTGATAATATTTTAGTAACCAAATGGGTTTATCATGTACAGTAGGTTGCAGCATCAGTTTTACCTAGGGGTTTTCTTATTAATAATTTTTAATCAGGGATTCGGAACGGAACAAAAATATTGTTCCGGAACGTGAAATTTCGTTCCGTTCCGAGTTTGCTCCGGAACGGAACTCTTCCTAAAAATCGTTCCGGCCATTTGCTCTGGAACGGAACTATTAGTAAAATTTGTTCTGGTCAGTTGAAACATTGGATATAATTGAAATTGTTGGGGAATTAATTATTTAAATTTAAATTATTTTTATTGTCTATTAACAAAATCAGCTACTAAAAGGACGGTTAATCCGTCTAGATGCCCTCGAATAGAATGTATGCTGTCAACTCTTATTCGTGACAAGTTTACTTTCTAATGTTACAAAAAAAACAACTTCCTGCAAATTTCTGATCAATAGATATTTTTATTGTATTTGCATTGTTATTTACGTGTAAAAATTATAGAGTAACTCTATGGTAAAAATGACACGGTAAAATTAAAATTTAAGTTCCATCACTCGTCAATAATAATATTGTTTTTATAAATTCAGAAAAGCGACTGCTAAAATAAATCTTGTTATAGCAATGCAATACGTTAAAATAATTGAATAGGCTGAATATAACGCTCTCCAGTTAAGTCTCTTAAGTACAAAGATCTGAATCCGTAAGAGGCTCATCTCTATATAAAAGATAAAAATTTAATACTAGATTAATATAAAAAAATATAACAATAATTTAAATGTGATTAATAAATATCAGAGGGGTGAAAATAAATAGGAACGTTTCAAAGCATTTTTGCGAAACAATTTGTAGCTAGCATTCTGATCCGGAGCAAATGGTCGGAACGATTTTTACTAATAGTTCCGTTCCGGAGCAAATAGTCGGAACGATTTTTAGGAAAAGTTCCGTTCCGGAACAAATATTGTGACGGAACAAAATTTGCTCCGTTCCGAATCCCTGTTTTTAATGTAATGTAATTGATAGAAATCACTTTATTGCGTAGAGCAATATTACTCTATGCTTTTTTTTGTGTTTTGTTAGAACTCAACGTTTATAAACATAATGTATCTTTGTAAATATAAATGTTGTGGGCTTTTAATGATATAATATTGTAACTCAAAAAAAAAATATCATGTAAATGGTAGGTTTCCATGATTAAAATGATGTATAAAATTAGTTATTTGTTGGTCTTGTATGAGCATGAGAATAATCGAGTTACTATAAAATAATTGAATAATATAATTTTTTCTCGGGATATGAGTACGTGGGTTTATGAGAAGATTTAAAATATAGAAAAACAAAGTGATGTTTATAGATTTATTAATATAATAATAATTTGAAATAGAAATTATTGTGATTAATTATCACATATAAATTATTAACAACGACACTCGTACCAGTAGTTATCTAAGCTTGTGCTAACCCTGAGTCATGTCAAAAAATACCTCGAGTAGTATAGGAACCACAGCTTATTAATTAAATTAAAGCTTATTAATCTTCTGTGAAATATGAATTTACCTTAATTATGTTAGAAGTAAGGTTGAAAAATATACTTAAATTTTCTTCGTGTAATCGTAAATTTGTCGAACCACTTTTTGCACTTGTTGAAAATTTATAAAGTGAAGGAGCAATAGGTCGAGTTGACTGTTTTTATGCCCTTTTATTTAAAATTTAATTTTATTATTATTATTATTATTATTGGTATTTTAAAAATGTCACACAATCTTTTGTCAAACACACTATAAAAAATATTTGCATTGAATATGTAATTTTTATTTTTTGACCCTGGAGATTAATATTTTTATATAATTCCTTTTTATCAGTCAAAAAAGGAAAACATTGTATAATGAATATGTGGCGGTCGAATGTTCTAGAGAGTTCCGCCGCCGCCTCTAGAAGATTCCTCTGACTATTTAAGGGCAAGATCGTCGCTCCAGTCAATCACTTACGCACTCTGTCTTAAACGCGCTTCGTCTCTCGCTGTTATTTGTTAGTTCGTTGTAATATAGTATAGTTGTTATTAAATCGTAAAAGTGTTTATTACTTCTATATATATTACACCTCGCTACAAATATGTGTTGGTGTCACGTTACTATTATTGTAAAATATTATTTTAGTGAAATGCAGATATCGTATCCTCTTCTAGAGATTGATGAATTAATGATTAATATTTATTGCAAAATTGGCAGTCGCCCAAATTACTATTTAAACTCAAATGTCCTGGCCATCTTGATCAGTCGACTCCAGTGCCTTGTTCTATTTTTTTCTAAGAATATTTTGTCCTAACTTGACCTACTTTTTTCAACGATACGTCAAATGACTACAATTCGTATCTAGTTTAAGATATTACACTCAAAAATAAAAAACTATTTACTTAAACAAATTATGAAAATATATCTGATGGGGTATCAGATAACGAGTATCTAATAAGAACGCCTTTCCCTAAAAGCTTTAACATGGATTTCCTTTCTGATCGTAAACTTTACTATATATGGTACACTCCGCAGCAACCAGTCTACATCATGTTCATTATTAACAAATTCCTAGTGATAGTCCTACTAATTATTATAAGGAGAGGGAGTGTAATTCATAAAATTTGACAAGTGAGCATTTTAAATTGCTTTTTTTTTAAGCCAAATTTTAATTAGTTGTCAAAACTTCAAAAAAAAAAAATAGAAATGTATTGAAATTCATTAAATTGCACAACACAAATATTTCTAACACTAGTCTTGGAATAGTGTATACTATGTACTATCGGGTCATTCCATGTGAAATCACCTAACGTGTGTGCTGGTATAGTTCAGAAATTTATGAAATTTATATCATAGACTTCTTAAAGGTCATTGATAACAAAAATAAAATTTTTTTTTTTATTATTATTTTTTACTAGATAGCGCATTTTTAACACGCTTATATTAGTTTCACCTGTATGTATGTATGTATGTTTGTAACTCTCCAAACGCCACGCGTTATCGCATATTCCGTCGTCTAGACTAGACTGTCATAACGCATTCACCCCATCCCACGCCTCGCTCATCACACGCCGGCAATACTATTCCTGTATAAATTTATTATTGGTTATCGTACCCGTACACACGTGCGTGTCATCAATATTATATATATATAAACAAATTTTTATTTTGACTGACCATTATCATCCGAGTGCATACGGCTTACTTATATATTCCTACCGCCGTTTATACCGCAGGTATAACGTTAGTCCGACCCGCCCGCCCACAAAACACGACTGTACCTAATGCATGATACGTTTAAAAAAAAAAACAAAAATCCCTTATAAATTAAAAATGCAAAATAAAACTTTCAATTTTGAATTTTCATTACATAAATCGAATTTTATGCTTGGAGAGCATACCTAAATAATTCCTAAAAAAATGCAAAAATTGAAATTTGAGCTCTAATAATGATCTATGAACTTATATATACAGGGTGATTTTTTTATCATAACCCACTCAATTACTTACAGAATAATAATAATTTAAAAAATTTTTTTTATTACTATCTTTAGTTACACATTATTCTTGATTTATTAACTATGTAATACTTTTTAAGATCATCCCTTATGCCTGGTAAGGGTGTCAACTTTGTTTTTTTAAATGGTAACACATATTTTGAATTTAATAAAATGTTTGAGTTTTCAATTCAATAACAAATGTCATTTGAATTTTTAATATAACTTTATTCGTTTATTAGATATAAACATTTAAAGTTTCAANAATAATAATAATTTAAAAAATTTTTTTTATTACTATCTTTAGTTACACATTATTCTTGATTTATTAACTATGTAATACTTTTTAAGATCATCCCTTATGCCTGGTAAGGGTGTCAACTTTGTTTTTTTAAATGGTAACACATATTTTGAATTTAATAAAATGTTTGGATTTTTAATTCAATAGCAAATGGCATTTGGATTTTTTAGTATAACTTTATTAGTTTATTAGATGTAAACATTTAAAGTTTCAAATTTCTGAGTTAATATACATGTATAATACACAAGGGATTATAAATACAGGTAGCTAATTGGATTTTTATGACATTGCTATCACAGTAACGGATTGTTTATCATCAATTATGATTATCAATAGATATACTCTCTGTATTGTCAGTTAGTGTATTTATAAACTCACAACAGTGTGTCTTACTACAATTGATAATAACAATGCTGTGCACCTGCTAATATCGTAATTATAATAATAATTATGAAATTAAAATTATTGATACTTCAATCCCTTGAATTCTTACAAACAGGCAACTCAATGAACACTGTTATGGTTACTCTCTTATCAGTTTATGGTTAGACGTTGAGTCTCGAGAGCTAACTTCCAGACGTAAAAAATTCCAGGTAATTCGTATAAATAAATTGGAGACATTTTGTATATGTGTCGTATTGGTTTATTTTAGCAATGACAGTATCTCCGACATAATAATGTTGATAAATAATGTTAATGACGTCACTGATAATATTTATCATTTTCAACATGAGTTAATTGACCTGTATTCGACCGCTCCCGTAAAAACTTTTGGAAATGTACTAATACTTGTTTAAAATTTAGACAGTAAACCAATTTTTTTTATTTATTAACAAGAAAAAAATACTAATTACGATGTGCGCTAAAATGGCATTCACTCATCAACCAGGCACTGCCATGGAGTGCCTAAGTGTATGTATTTTTTGATTTATTATTTAATTTTTTTATAAACAAGTAATAATAATAAATATCGATACTTAGATACCTATTACATTAACTAAAGAATCATCAATAGATGATGATGGTCGCGAATTATTAAAATGTGGTTTTAAAATTGGTGGAGGAATTGATCAAGATTTTAGGAAAAGCCCACAAGGATATACAGATAATGTAAGTAAAAGACTAAGTATAAACATAAGATTTTAAAAACAAATATATTTATTTTTAGGGTATATATGTGACTGAAGTTCATGATGGTAGTCCAGCTTCTAAATCTGGTTTAAGAATACATGACAAAATATTGCAGGTAGATATTTTTAATTAAAATATTAGTAAGAATCTTAATTGTGAAATATATTTTTTTAGTGTAATGGTTATGATTTTACTATGGTTACTCACAAAAAAGCTGTAGATTACATAAAAAAACATAAAATTTTAAATTTATTAATTGCTAGAAGAGGCGTCACATCTACGTAATAGTTTAGGTTGCTCCATTGTTTTTTTACATTTTTACACAAAACCAAAGGTTTACGCTTAATTTTGTTATATATCCTATATTACTTTTATTTTTAGCATAACATACATTTTATTTATATATTTTTAAAGAATAGATATTTTACAATTAAATGTTTTATTGATTTCTATATTTATTATTATTGTTAAATTTGTAATTATTGTAACTTACATTACATTCAAATTTAAAAAAATTTAATTTATACAGAGTATTCAGTAAGGAAACAGGTAAATTGTTATAATAAATGAAAATAATAGAAATCCATTTCTTTACTGGATACCTCCTATGTACATATAACATTAATTATAATAGAGTAATACCTTAATTTTTTTAGGAAATTTATTAAAAATGAACTGTAGTTTAAATACATTCCAAATTTTAATTAATATTACTATTGTTTAATAGATTTTATTTTTAAGTGACAAAATTAATTTTATTATTAAGTATATATATATTATAATATGTATATAGAAATAATCTATACATTTTTTAATGTATTAGTGAAAAAATAAAATTATTTATCTTAGATCGTTATTTATCTACTGTAAACATTTTATACAATTAACAATTCTAGAAACAAAAGTTCATTATAAGCTTTAATAAGATAAAAATGTTAAAATTTCATTAATTTAGTAAAAATTAAATTCAACATAATATAGTATATACGTCAATTTTTATTTATCATGGGTATCTTATATCTTCTAAACTGTCTAATATACTGTTAAAAATATCAGGAATACTCTCATTTGTTGTTAGTAAATCCTGAATAAATTTTTTCCTTCTAAAATATATATTTAGAAAAATATGTATATAAAGGTTATTTTTATAAATTTGAAAATTTTAATAGTTACTTTAATATTAATTGATATCTAGAGTTTTCACTCATAGGTGGAATAATATTATTACTTCCATTATTCTGAAGTATCTGAAAATATTTTAGAATGCTTTTGTTATAAAATTTTTGGTATGTACAATAAGTTTATTGATTAAATATTACACATACTCGAGAAGCCCGGTTAATTATGCCATTGGGTAACCCATTGAAAACAGCTACTTTATGCGCCATACTAGTTGTATGATATTCGTTGACTAAGTTTTCCTCTATCTTATACGAGTACTCAATTTTATCATTTACTATGGTACTATTCATTGTAAAATACTATGAAATATAAATTTAATTATGCTATAAACATTTATTTTTAAAATTTTTTTACTTTATAAAAACAAAATTTGCTTAAACCAAATTAAAAAAAAAATAATTACGAGGTCTAACTTAATCACTCCTCTTCAAAATATTTCTATAAATAATACATTTAATTTTTTTTAGCAGAAGAGGCTGTGATAAAATTTGGAAGTTACCGTCTTTGAGTCCTTCCAGATTGTGTCTACATGTTAGTAGCATAAATATAAATATATATTTTTTAAAGGATACAATAAGATAATATACATGAATTACTACTGCCAATGAAAAGGATTATAACTACACATTTTTTTTCTATAGTCCTACAATACATTAATATGTATGTTTTTTATATTGAATCAGAAAACATAAAATAAAACTAAAAGTAATAAAGAAAAGCTATATCATTAAAATTATAAATGGTTCTCCTGAACAATTACATTATTTTTTGTTACATCAATGTTGGAGATGGCGATTTAAGAATTTATTCTCGGTACAACTTTTTCATTTAAATAACATCTTATTATATAATAGAACAAGGAAAAAAACGCTTTTCTGGAAAAATTACTTAGCGTGCTCGGATTTTCAAAATTTTTTTTTCAACGAAAGTACTTGGTCACCAGACTCCGGGAAAATTATTGGCTAAGGTCGGAAAATGTTTGCCGCTCGCCTGCGAGCGTTTTAAAATTTCGATCGTTTTCGAGAAAAACGCTCGCTAACGCCAGTGTTTTACGACTTAAGGTTTGAAATTTTCATCAGACCCGCCCAATGACATTCCTGAGATATGATAAAAAAAATCATTTTTTTTTTTTTTTAAGGTAACGCGCGCGCATTGTTTTAATACGCGCAGCATTTCATTTCTGCTCATACGTTTATTATGAACCTTAATTATATGGTGTAATATGTATTATTATTAGGACACTATTTTGCATTTGCACTATATTTCATCAAAGAATATTATATGTTATATGTAAATTTCAAGACGTTATAATTATATAAGTTTGTACTTTCATTTTCAGAACAGTACATTATTAATAATCTTTTTTTTTTCATCTATGATGTATGAGTCTATGAGTTTATCGTTTGAATCTATGATAACTATGCTGTCCAACGTTAAATCGCAGTTACCAATATTTTTATCAAAATTAAATTTTTTACAATGTGCCACGTATAATAACCTGTTGAATTTTTTTTAAATTATTCTATAATATAGACACAATTATTATAATTTGATTATTAATAATTTTTGTGTATTTGGAGATATGGGCCCCCTTGAACCAGCGCTATAAATTTTTTTTTAAGCAACTTCTAATAAATAAGGACCTAATGTCCTTTTTTTCATCATTACTTCAATTTTTAGCAAAAAAATGTCTATAACATGTTTAACAAATTAAAAAATATTACATACCCTCCTAAAATAATTTTTTAATAGGCCTAAAAGGAATACCTCACGTCAACCTTATACCCAATACATTTTACTAAATTCTCTTTTTGAATATTCCCGATTTTAATAATAACATTTTTATATATAGTTTTGTTACACTGATTCTGATGTAATATTTTTTCTGAAAAACACTTATCGTGCCCGGCGTAGTTGGGTACCCCTACCGTAATCAGTGGCCTACTTATGATAACAGCCCGAAGAGGCTTACGCGCCGAAGTCGCGTAAGGCTCAAAGGACTCCGGGTCTGGGGCGGAGCCTAGTTTAATATATTGTAATAGGGACTTGATTTTTTCACTATTCTTTTGGTCATATCAAAAATTATATTCTTAATGAAAAAAACTATTGTAATTTTTAATGAGAACTTCTCAATTATAACTAAAATACTATAGAAATAAAGTATACTTTTATCTTGTTCAGAATTTCAGCTTCTTGTATTAATTGAGGCAACATTATTGGCAACATGTAGAAATGAGTAGAAATAATAATATGAGGCAATAGACATAATGGTTTTTTAACAAAATAAACAACACAAGCTAATAGTATTGAAAGTCCATTTGTGTCAGATGTACCTTTGCCAAATTCATCAAGTACAACCAAAGACTTACAAGTTGATTCATTTAATGCTACTGACATCTATATAAATAATATTTTTTACAAATAAAGAAGTATAAAATAAATTGATATATTATCATTCATTACTTGTTTAAGATCAATCATAAAAGCTGACATTAATGTACTAATTGATTCATTTGATTGAATTCTTGTAAAGATGTGATCCAATACACTAATTGTAACCATTTCAGCTGATACATAACTACCAATATGGCTTAAGTAAGCTATTAAAGCAACCTATAAATAAATAAACATTCATATAATATTTATTTTTTTTTATTTTAAATAATTTTTATTAAAATAAACGTTTATATATATACACCAACTACTCTGAGAAGTTTAACTTAAATTTACGTGATATTATGCTAAAAAAAATAAATACATTTTGTAGACAAAGTTATAGATTACATTTAGAAAAAAAAAAACACTTTTCGTTTTTCGAAAACAGAAAAGCCACGTTATTACTAAAAGATACTACGTTTGATCTAAAGAAATTTCATTACCACTACTCAAATACAAGTACAATAACTAAAATTAAATTTTTATAGGAATAGTGTGCCGTCGTGAGGTTGAGCGAGGCGTGGGGTGGGGTGAATGCGTTATGACAGTTTAGTCTAAACGACGGAATATGCGATAACGCGTAGCGTTTGGAGAGTTACAAACATACATACAGGTGAAACTAATATAAGCGTGTTAAAAAAATCATTATTTTAAAAGAAATTGAATGGCTAGTGTTAAAAGACTCACCCTTGTATACCGAGTGATTATTTTATCATAACTCACTCAATTACTTATAGAGTAATAATAATTTAAACATTTTTTTTTTTTAGTTATTTTTAGTTACGTATTATTCATGATTTATTAACTATGTCATACTTTTTAAGTTCATCCCTCATGCCTAGTAAGGGTGTCAACTTTGCTAATTATCAATTATGACTATCAATAGATATACTTTCTGTATTGTCAGTTAGTGTATTTATAAACTTACAACAATGCATCTTACTACCATTGATAATAACAATATAACTGCGAATATCGATGTCATAAAAAAACTGTATTTGTAATCCTTGTGTATTATACATGTATATTAACTCAAAAATTTGAACTTTAAATGTTTATATCTAATAAACAAATAAAGTTATACTAAAAATTCAAATGCCATTTACTATTAGATTGAAAACTCAAACATTCTATTTAATTCAAAATATGTGTTCCCATTTAAAAAAATAAAGTTGACACCCTTACAAGACATAAGGGATGAACTTAAAAAATATTACATAGTTAATAATTCATGAGTAATGTGTAACTAAACATAACAAAAAAAAATGAAGTTTAAATTATATTTATTCTGCAAGTATCTAAGTGGGTTATGAAAAAATAAATTACTCTATATGTTTTTATTAATAGCTTTCAATATTTCCCTGTGGATAGGAGATAAGAATAACTGTTAAATAAAATCTTATTAGAAGGGAAAATACCAAATGAATGGAGGAATAGTATTGTGGTGCCGATATTTAAAGGTAAAGGAAACATACAGGAGTGTGGAAATTATAGAGGCATAAAGCTTATGAGTCATAGTATGAAAATTTGGGAAAAGGTAATAGATATAAAATAAAAAATGAGACATCGGTATCTAAAAACCAGTTTGGATTTATGCTTGGCAAGTCAACAATGGAGCCAGTATTTTGTGTGAGGCAACTAATAGAAAAGTTTAGGGAAAAGAAGAAAAAACTGTGTATGGTATTTATAGATTTGGAGAAAGCGTATGACAGAGTACCGAGAGAGGTTTTAAAGTGGGCATTAATGAGAAAAGGAGTCCCGAAAAGGTACATTAATATAATAGAAGATATGAATGATGGCACTTGTACCAGGGTAAAAAGCGTAGGAGGAATATCAGAAGGTTTTCGGGTAAGAGTAGGAGTGCACCAAGGTTCTGCTTTAAGCCCTCACTTATTCTCTATAGTGATGGATTAAACTAGTTAAGTTAGAAAGATTAATGGCTTTTAAGTACTGCTTAAAGTAAAGTCTTTGTTTTTTTTCCTTTTTAAACCTATCTACTCTCTTCCACAACATTTCAGAGTACTCGTGTCTTGCACTTCGTCTGCACCTCATACCTAAGTGTTACCCTTATTCTCTTCCTACAACAACAGCCTTTCGACACCCACAGCTAACCCAAAGTGTCAGCCGAGCATGGTGACTGCTGTACGACAACACGCACGTGAATACCTAGACAGCAGGCACCACATCCTCATCTTCGTACACATTTTATTTACACTTTCCCTCTTATTGTGTTACGACAATTCTTTCAAAAAAATAAAAAACAAAAATTATATAGTAGTTGTATGTTCAAATAGCTCTGTATAAACATTTAATAAAAGTTTCATAAAAACTTTTAATGCGACTTGAAATGTTATACATTATCAAATTTTTGGGTCTATTTAAAACTGGTACTTTTAGTCACCTAAGTAGCGTTTTATCTCACTGTGGGCTGGTTAAAGAATTTTTATCATTACGCATTTTTTAGCTCCGATGCGAAGCTTAGAAGGTATTGGTTTTACTATGATGTGTTTTTAACACGCTTATATTAGTTTCACCTGTATGTATATATGTATGTATGTTTGTAACTCTCCAAACGCCACGTGTTATCGCATATTCCGTCGTCTAGACTAGACTGTCATAACGCATTCACCCCTCCTCACGCCTCGCTCAACACACGACGGCACACTATTCCTATAAACATTTATTTTTAACACGCTTATATTAGTTTCACCTGTATGTATGTATGTATGTATGTACGTATGTATGTATGTATGTATGTATGTATGTATGTATGTATGTAACTCTCCAAACGCCACGCGTTATCGCATATTCCGTCGTCTAGACTAGACTGTCATAACGCATTCACCCCTCCCCACGCCTCGCTCACCACACGACGGCACACTATTCCTATAAAAATTTATTTTTCGTTATCGTACCCGTACACGCGTGCTTGTCATCAATATTATATATATATAAACAAATTTTTATTTTGACTGACCAATACCGCCCGCGTCTAATGCGCCTTACGTATATATATTTATATATTCCTACCACCGTTTATACCTCAGGTATAACGTTAGTCCGACCCGCCCGCCCACAAAATACGGTTATACCTAGTGCATGATACGTTTACGTACTTAAGTTGCATTATTTGTATATATATTCTAATTACTATTAAAATTTATATATTAACACGATTTTATCTCTTATATCTTTATATCTCTTTATTCTAATAAAGAGATATAAAGTATTCATTCCGATTACGAGGGATGATTCCCGTATCGTCATTTTTCGTCACTACCTCCATGTTCCGGGAGTGGGTAATTTACGCGCCTGCTGCTTTCCTTGGATGTGGTAGCCGTTTCTCAGACTCCCTCTCCGGAATCGAACCCTCATTTCTCGTTACCCGTTACAACCATAACTACTATCATAACTTGAAACTAAAAAGTAAAAAATAAATATAGTTTAAAAAAACTAAAAAAACACGCTTTTAAAGCACATCGAACTAAAAAGTTAAAAATAATTTTTAAAATAAGCTTAAAACAATAATGAACGAAAAATACTAGTATTATTGTAATAAAAGCGTGGGTGCTTTGTGCCATATTTTTCGTATATTGAGCGCCCGACGCTTTTATCACAATAATACTAGTATTTTTCGTTCATTATTGTTTTAAGCTTATTTTAAAAATTATTTTTAACTTTTTAGTTCGATGTGCTTTAAAAGCGTGTTTTTTTA
>NW_026099572.1:66999386-67006566 GCF_025091365.1 Daktulosphaira vitifoliae | reverse complement strand
ATTATAATTATATTTTTGATAATATGCTCAATTGAGTAAATCTTTTTAACTACTTTGGTTTGATTGGTTCATTTAATTAAAGTAAATTATTAAAATTAATTAAGTTCTGAATATTTCAATTGCAGAATTTTTTTAAACACCAAAAGTTATTAGGATATGATTACTATTCTTTCTATTTCAGTTATCTATTACGATAAAAATGTAAAAAAATCGAATTTTTCTGACAAATGTACTGTATAGTAATTATAAAATTTCCAGATTGCATATTAATCTTAAAAATTTCACATTTTTTTCAATTTAATAATGTCAATTTCAAACTTAAGTTGAACTATAAGTTATGGTAACAAATTCATTTTTTAGCTTCGATGCGAAGCTGAGAAGGTATTTTTCATTAAAACTTTCACTTTAAAAGACAATAAAAAATAGGTTCAAAATGATTACCTTTAACATATTAAAAATCAAAATCAGTATTAATTTAATACAATTTTTTTTGTTCTTAATTATTTTTTTTTATATGTAAATACTTATTTTTTAATAATAAGTAATAATATTAAAACTTAGAAGTAATAGAAAAAGTTTAATTGCACATTTGAAAACATCACGAAAAGTTTATTTAGAAAAGTATATTTTTTTTCTGATGAAAGTTCCTTTTGTTTAGTGTATTTATTCATAAGTAACAAAATTTTTTTATTAAAAAGTATTGCATCAATTCCTTTAAATTTGTATACGCATTAAAAGTATATGAATATACAACTCCTTTTTATTTTTATAATATCTCCGTAAAAATTACAATATTATATTATTGAATACCACTTTCATACTCAATTTAATTACTGTAATTATTATGTATTCATATATTATAATTATAAATCGGGGTAAAATTAAGGAAATAAGTGTTCTTGTTGTTTTTGAAATACTCTATCAATTTCATTTTTTTCTATTTAATAATATCTATTTCAAACTTGCAAGTTGAGTTAAAAGTTATGGTAATAAATTCATTTTTTTTTTATTAAAACTTTCACTTTAAAGAACAAAAAGAAGTAGGTTCAAAATGATTACTTTTAACATATTAAAAATCAATAATAATTTGAAAATAATTAATTATAAAAATTATATAATATATAATTAAAATAATTACTAATCTGGATATAATTAAGGAAATAGGAGTTGATGTTGGGTTGGGTTGGTTACATTTTTAACTTTATAATGCTATAACTCATTGAAAAGTGTACGAATCAACACAATTTTTTTATGAGAAATAATATTTTTTAATAATCCCTTTTTCATTCGACATACTTTATCTTAATCAGGGTATTAATAAGAAACTAGCAGATAATGTAGCTTTTGTAATTATCCACCAATTTCTTAGAATTAAACACTATCTACTGATTTGCATCGAAGCGTTTCTTATGATAGTGATTTTAATCACTGTCAGATTAAATCTATACTGGACCCAACTATGCAACATCCCCATTATGCCGCGACCCCACTGTGCTGGGTTTTTTTAAACTATATTTATTAGTTATTGTACCCGTACACGCGTGCTTGTCATCAATATTATATATACAGGGTGTTCAGTAAGTCAGGAAACGGGTTTCTATTGTTCTCATTGTTACAAACAATATATATAAACACCTGTAAACCTGTATATATAAACAAATTTTTATTTTGACTGACCATTATCATCCGCGTGCATACGGCTTACGTATATATTCCTACCGCCGTTTATACCTCAGGTTTAACATTAGTCCGATCCGCCCGCCCACAAAAAACGGCTATACCTAATGCATGATACGTTTACGTACTTAAATCGCTTTACATGTATATATATATTCTAATTATTATTAAAATATATATATTAACACGATTTATTCTAATTAAGAGTTATAAAGTATTCATTCAGATTACGAGGTATGATTTCCGTATCGTCATTTTTTGTTACTACCTCCACGTTCCGGGAGTGAATAATTTACGCGCCTGCTGCTTCCTTGAATCTGGTAGCCTTTTCTCAGACTCCCCCCCGGAATCGAACCCTGTATTCCCGTTACCCGTTACAACCATGATATTGATAGTAACTACTATCATAACATGAAACTAAAAAGTAAAAATAAATATAGTTAAAAAAAACTAAAAAAAACACGCTTTTAAAGCACATTGAACTAAAAAGTTAAAAATAATTTTAAAATAATTATGTACAAAAGATACTAGTATTATTGTGATAAAAGCGTAGGTGCTTTGTGCCATATTTTTCGTATATTGAGCGCCCGACGCTTTTATCATAATAATACTAGTATTTTTTATTCATGATTATTTTAAAAATTATTTTTAACTTTTTAGTTCAATGTGCTTTAAAAGCGTGTTTTTTTAGTTTTTTTAAACTATATTTTTTTTTGTGTGTCTGTACCACTTTTTCTCAGCTTTCACCGAACCGATTTCTTTCAACGATACGTCAAAAGATCACAAATCGTATCTAGCCGAAGACATTACCCTCAAAAATTGAAAAAATTTCGGCCATTTCCCATAAATGGTTAACGTATGCTATTTTTGTGTTAAAATTCTCGATTTTATATTTTTAATTTTTGAAAAATATATGAATCAATATAATTGTTTTATAAGAAATAATATTTATATACCTCTTTCATTTGATATACTTTTTTTTTTTAAATCGGACCAATTCCCTATATACATAAATATAAAAAATGTTCAAATCTAAAAAATGCATGTAGAAAAAAGAACTTAAGTTTTGAATTTGGTCCGGGATTACTGACACTTTTATATGTACATTAAAGCTTATGTAATATACTTTAAAATGGAAAAAGAAAAATTTCGGACTTTATTTTGTCATCACGGTGAAAATGGCTACCGAATGCAATAATTTATTGAAAAGTGTATGGATCAATACAATTTTTTTATGAGAAATAATATTTATATCCCTCTTTCATTCGACATACTTTTTTTAAAAATAACACTATTTTCTTTTATACATTTATTCATATATATCACTTATAAATCATAAAACTTGTAATCAGGATATAAATAAGGATATAGGAGCTTTTTAAATAATCCACCAATTTTTTTAAAATTAATCACTACAGATTTTGCATCGAAGCGTTTTTTATGATAGTGATTTTAATCACTGTCAGATATCATTATACTTGACCCAACTATGCCACGTCATCAATGTGCCGTGACCCCACTTTGCTGGGGTTTTTTCACATAATACTTCCTATTCAGATATAAAAATAGTAATATTTACAGATTTGTTACTTTAAAATTTGTTATCACAAATCATTTTCTTAATAGACCTTGTTCTAATATTTAAAAGTTATATATGTAAATTACCACAGACAAAAATAAAAATAAAGCGATACCCTTATGAGATAATACCTAAAAACATTTAATCATTTGTAAAAGGAGAAATAAATATTACTTAACAAGCAAAAAATGTAGATTTTATTTTTATTTTAGAGAAAACCTATTGATCAATAATAAATTAACCACTTCCTGTATATTTAGAAACACATCGTAACTTATACTACAAAAGTATGTATCTCAAGATTTGACAAAATGAAATGTTATCAATAATGATAAAAAGTGATTTGGAAAACTTTCCTATATATTTTTTTGTAAGAATGATATGTCTATTGATAATCATGAAAATAAGATAATCTATACATTTAAACTAGTGATGGAAAATATTCGATAGTTGTCCACTATTCAATAGTTTGTATAATTATTTGATAGCTATCCAATATATATGAATAGTTTTTTAATTATTTGATAGTTTATGATTAAAATAAACTATTCGATTGATTAAAAACAGTTCGAATAGATATGATAGTTTAAATTATTCGAAAATGCCTATCACTAATTAAAACGGTTATAATTATATTCTATTTTTTGATATTCCTGAAAACTTAGAGACTAATTACTACTGTTGCAGCATAAATGACGATACGTTTATTTTCTGGTAATTTATTTTTGGTAGTACAAATAAATAAAATGTTTTAAATAACAGGATTACGAACCTGTTTTAAGTAAACACTTTTACCACTGGCGTTGAATCCATTAAGAATTTTTATTGGAGCACTAGATTGGGATGAAAAGTAACTGTTTGGTATAATTTCATTTACATATATTTCTTGTAAAAAGTGCCTTCCTTTAATAATATTAATAAAACATTCATCTTTTGGTAAAATAATTGGTTTTGTTAATTTTAATTCACGAGCTGCCGATGCAAAACCTAGAAGACTTAACAAAATTATTTTAAGATGACACTTAAGCAAATATTTTGTGAACCACTAAGAATACTGCTAGTGGCGTAAATAGCGAAATACGGTTGTAATATGGCATTGTAAACATAAAATGTAAACGTTTTAAATAAGAAGCCTTTCTGATTTTTCAGAATATTGCTTTTTGTTTGTAATTTTGTTTCATTTTTTGGCATAAGTAAGACAAAGGAATTATGTATATTTATAAATTTTGTTATTTTAAAATGTAAATTAAGTTATTCTGAACATATCAAAAGCTAGTACAAATTTTTATTGACTGACTTGAAAACTTAGTAACGTGTTATTAACAAGGTTATAGTTTTAGGTTTTTTAGGAGGTTAATCCACCTTAAAACGTAAATTATTTCTATGCTACTATTTAGTCCAATTGAATATTTGCACATACTTGGGGCCCTACAAAGTGTTTTAATCCAAATTTAGAAATGTATAATATTTCTAGCCCTATTCGTAAGCAAATATATTAAATTTTAATAAATAATATTGATTTAATATTATTTATTCAATATTTCCTTATTATTATATGAGAGTCATTTGTATCAATGATTGTAGTTATTGATTCAAATGTATCTTCAATTTTGTATAATATAAATGAAAGAGAAAAAAGTATATATATGTAAACGTGTATGTGTAGTTTTTTTCCTTATTTATGCATATAAATGTATAGATAATGAAAAAATAATAATCTTATTTTTTACATTTCAACAAAATTGGAAATGGGTTTTTATGTTTTATTCACATAGCGAAATTTATATTATTACGCCACTTAATGCCAAGCAAGGGCGTTCAAAATAAAAATAATTTATTATTATTTATACAATTAATTATTATTTTTAATACTCTTGAAATATAATGTCGAAAAAATTTGATTTCCTTGTCATTTTCCTTAATTTTAATGGAAAGGAATAATTTAACGCAAAAGTATATGTTCATAATTTTTTATGAATTATAATTTTTCATATAAATATACATATTTTAATTTTAAATGTTTTTTTATTTTTTACAAAAAACTGTCGATTACACAAAAAATTTAAGAGTATAAGAGCACTTTTGATATTAAATTAAAAATTTTGCAAAAAAAAAGCCTGGTGACTTCTTTGAAAATCAAAATTAGGGCGGAAATATCTAAAAAACAATAAAATTTTACAATTTCTATAAACTTTGAGATTCGATTGCAGGTTATATAATGATCAAATTTTTTAAATATTATTTTTAGACTCATTGAAAAATATTTCTGGGAGGCACTTTTTTAATTTTATTGAAAAGAAACCTTTATAACTAAATAGCGATCACTCTAGTGGGCTTCATTATTTTCACGTTCCTAGGTTTAAAACTAGATCTTTATAAAATGAATATTTAAAGTATAAATAATTACTAATAAAAATTTGAGTTTTTTTTTTTTAAGTTGTAGTGATTAAAAAATGTAGAGAAAATATTATAATTTTGCCTTATCACTTATAATTAAAGTATTTAAAACGCAAGGCAATGTAGATTTATTAATGAAACAGTTCGAGAATATTGAAGTATTTATGGTTAAAATACCTTCTTTTCTTAGATGCCATTGTAGCCATTAAATGTTGGTAGACAAAGCATATAAAAAAAAAAATCAATATTACCAATCAAGTTCTGATATCAAAGCCAACATATCATGTAAATCACTAATCCAAGTTTGTAATATAATATCTATTAATTTTATCATAACATTGACTTCATCATAAAGAATACTCAATTCCATTTTCTCAACAAATTCGTCCAAGTCTATAAGTAATGTTTGAGTATTATTGTTTAAAAACAAAAAAAAAAAAAAACCCAGCACAGGGGGGTCGCGGCACAGTGGTGCCGTGGTATAGTTGGATCAAGTATAATGATATCTGACAGTGATTAAAATCACTATCAAAAATAAACGCTTCGATGCAAATCTTTAGATAGTGTTTAATTTTAAAAAAATGGGTGTTTTATTCCAAAAGCTACATGATCTGCTGGTTCCTTATTAATATCTTGATTAAGATAAAATATGTCGAATGAAAATGGGATTATTAAAAAATATTATTTCTCATAAAAAATTGTATTGATCCATACATTTTTCAAAAAGTTATAGCATTATAAAGTTAAATATAATATAAAAAATAAAATCGAGAATTTTCACAGGGAAATAGCATTCGGTAGCCATTTTCGCCGTGAAGACAAGTCCAGAGGTCAAATTTTTTTTTTTTCAAATTAGAGTATACTACATTAGCTTTAATTTAATATATATAGAAAAGTGTCAGACCTTCCGGAACATTTTCAAAAGTTAAGTTGAAAAAGTTAATTTTTTTTGAAAAAGTTGTCATTTTAAATCCCTCCTTGTGGGCAGGTTAAGGGTTAAATTTATGAAAAAAAGATACCAAATGAAAGGTAATGATATTATGCATCTATATAAAAAAGAATTATATTGATATGTTTATTTTTAAAAAAGTTACGGCAGTTTTTAGTAAAAAAAATTTCGAAAATTTCGAAAATTAACCATTTTTAAATTTGTAATTTTTTCGGAGGTTTCCCCCATTTACGGGGAACGAGGGAATTTTTATAATAACTGATATAAACTGATCTGACTAAATAAATAACTTATCACATATGTTTAACAGTTATAAGTAAAAATTTTTTTTAAAATATCAAAATTTACTGATTTTAAAAATTAGTAATTTTTTGAAGAGTTTTCACTATTTTCAGGGAATGAAAAAAAGTTTTTAATTTTTGAGGGTAATGTCTTCGACTAGATACGATTTGTGATCTTTTGACGTATCATTGAAAGAAATCGGTTCGGTGAGAGCTGAGAAAAAGTGGTAACAGACACAAAAAAAAACACATCTTAGTAAAACCAATACCTTCTCAGCTTCGCATCGAAGCTAAAAA
>NW_026099572.1:66956266-66999364 GCF_025091365.1 Daktulosphaira vitifoliae | reverse complement strand
AAAAAAAAAAAAACACATGATAGTAAAACCAATACCATCTTAGCTTCGCATCGAAGCTAAAATGGAGTAGATAAAGTATAATCAAGTGACCTACTTTTAAAAGTTTGATTTAATCCTATTTTAATACATTTTATATTGCCTACATATTTGTATACTTAAATGATATTAAAGGTTAGAATATAAATTTTTTTTTTTTATAATAAAATGCATCAGTACTACTAAATATTTATTTTTTTTATCGTGCACAGCAATAAGAGGTTACCTCCCTTTTTTAAGAATAATTTTTTATTTATCTAAGGATATAACGTGTATTAACTAACTTGTACACCGTGTCGTTTTGTAGAATACTATATTATTTTCATCGATATACTTCATGAGCAACAGAAACATAAAACAAATTTTATTTCATTAATTAAGTATAAGATATTTAATATTAAACTAATAAAATAAAAATATTATAATTGAGCCATAAATTTATAATTACTTTAAAATTTAATCCTGGTATATCAAAGCAACTATTCTCATATTGACCATTTAACTTTTTTTCTATTGTCTTCCAAAGAGGTATAGCTAAGAGAAAACCAAAATTTGGGTTTTTGGTGATAAAACAACTTTGGATATATACAGGTAAATTCTGTAATTCTTCTATGCAAATCTCTTCAAAAGTTGTAGAGACGTTCCTCATTTTTAATTTTTCTATTTAAAATAAATTAATAGTTTTGTTTACATTTTAAAGATTTTTAAAAACCAAAATTATAAGTATTGTTAACTAGTTCCTATATTAAAATTGTAGTTATAGCATAAAAAGTATAAGTAAAGCGAGTGATTTATTTTCTTGAAACAAAATTATGTTGATTATTTACTTTCGTCTAGACTAGGAATCCAACCAGAATTAATTACAATCCTTCCAAATTTCTTTGACGATTCAAAGTCAATTAAATTAGTCATTGTATTAGACATATCGTATAAATTAGTTGTTAAAGCTTCTTTAATCTAAAACGTAATTGTCATAAATTACAATATTTTATTGGCCCAAAAGTTAACTATCATAAATCCAAGTTCATTAATTAAGAATTTTCATCATATGTCATTATTTTTAAAATGTATTTGTAATAGTTGACTTCTGGATTACAAATTTTAATTCGAAAGTAAAAAAAATATATTCATAACCTTTCTAAACATTTTTGTACTTAATGAGTATTTTCCACATATTTCTCCAATTTTAATAGCGTTCACAACTGTCTAATGATTAAAAATTATATTAGCATAAAATCACATTAATTGGTAAAAACAGGATGATAAACGTTTGTATACAATACCGGATTGAGAAATAAAGACTCATCAATTTTATACGTTAAAAAATAATAAGAATTACGTAAAATAAATCATTTTTCATATTTTAGCTTCGATGCAAAGCTGACAAGGTATTAGTTTTTGTTTTTGTGTCTGTTACCACTTTTCACCGAATCGATTTCTTTAAGCGATACGTCAAAGGACCACAAATCGTATCTAGTCGAAGACATTATCCTCAAAAATTTCCCTCGTTCCCCGTAAGTGGTGGAAATCTCCAAAAGAATTACAAATTTAAAAATCGCAAATTTTCAAAAATTTTTCAATTTTTTTTTTCCTTAAAACTGCCATAACTTTTTTAAAAATAATCAAATCAATATAATTTTTTTTATAGATGCATGATTTTTTACCTATCATTTGGTATATTTTTTTTATAAATTTGACCATTTACCTGCCCATAAGGAGGGATTCAAAATGACAACATTTTTCATAAAAGATTAACTTTTTCCGAACACTTTTGAAAGTGTTCCGGAAACTCTGACACTTATATATATATCTTAAATTAAAGCTAATGTAATATATTTTATTACGGGAAAAAAAATTCGGACTTCATTTTAGTTTCACGATGAAAGTGGAAACTGTATGTTATTTTTGTATTAAAATTCTCTATTTTATTTTATACATTTTTAACTTTATATTTCTATAACTTTTTGAAAAATCTAATGGATCAATGGTTACAAAAATGTAACATCTTAATATGTATTATATTTAAGTTATGAATAATTTAGAAATTATTGAAAAAAGTCAAGATAATGACCACACAATGAGATTAAATATAGCAGAAGATCTGTTCATTGGTATGTCACAAAACTAATTACAATATGGTAATATACATATATTTTCTAGTTACATTAATAATATGTTATTTTCTGTAGTTTTGTTTGAAAGGACATTTGTATAAAATTTTAGACTAACAAAAGATGTTGTTCTAAGTTTAATTAATGAAGGCCCATAAGGGCTAAAAGTATTTTTGCTCCAACTCAGAATATTTTAAAATAACTAAATATATTATTACAAAATTTCCTAAATGTTTAAAGATCTAATTTGTCAACTGAGGAGCTGAAACCTCAGTTCCCTAGTTACACCTATGTCTATTAGACAATTTTATAATATAAAATTACTAATTTATTTTTCATGCAGAATTTTTGTAAACGCTAATATAATTTAAATTAATTATTAATTCATGAAAATTTTCTTGATTAAACTTTAAATATTAATTTCGATGCGAAGCTAAGAAGGTTTGTGATAGTGTGCGTTTGTTTTTTATGACTATCCATAAAAATTCTCAGCTCTCGCTGGATCGATTTTAATAATCAATACGTCAATACAACTGATATATTTCACCTTCCATTGTAAAAAATGACATGAAATATTAAATTAAAAATACTATCGAATAAACCATAACAGATTTTTCATTAGTAAATTTTGTTGTTATCATACATTTTATTAAGTATCAATAATAAAATTAATAAAAAGTATAGTACCACCAATGTAATTTAACACATCACCCTAATAATTATTGGTTTAAAATGACATTAGATTAGATGATATACGGTTAGTGCAAGATATTTAGACTGATAAAAAATAAAATTTAAAAATACGATTTTCTATTAGTCACTAAAATCATAATCTAATGTTTTAGTGTGTTAAAAAATTCGTCAATGATCAGTCCAAGCTCAAAAATAGAACCCCTAACAAAATATTTTGAGGTGGGGAAAAAATAATTTTAGTCTAATAAAAATTATTTGTTGTAACCCTATTCATAAATCCCATAATAAAAAATTTTATGTCTAGTAAAGATGCAATTGTAACATTTCAATTTTTTAGGGTAATAGAAAAAAATGTCATATTATTATTAAAACTTCTCAACTTCACGTTGACTAGGCAACTATAAAGTGAAATAGTATCAGAAAAATTGAAAAACTACTTATGGGTTTGGTTGGGTTACTAATGGGCTTAAAAGGGCTACATACCACACCTCATCATTATTTAATTATTACTATAGAGTATGACTTTAGTAAGTAAAGTACTATTACTTTGGCGAAAGTAATAGTACATTAAAAGAAATTTAAAAAGTCTTTAACTCTCGGCTAACAAAAATCCTATATATATAACTATGATAATCCGTCATTGTTCAATATCGTTTAACAATATTTAATTTTTGGAGACCCCTAGAAATATTAGGAGAACAATTTCTTATTTTGTTACTTTCAAATTACAAATGTGTAATAATACATTTTTTGAGGATTCGTGAAAAAATAATAAAAGTGAACTCGTTTTTTTTTTACAATTGAACTGATTAAGTATGAATAACCTTATAAGAATTAATGAAAAAATAACTTTTTTTACTTGTGATAATTTTTGCCATTCTTTAACGGAATCATTACAACCACTGATTTTTTTTATTATTTTCTAAAATGAAAAATATATGTATGATTAATACACAGATTATTGAGTAAGTAATGAAACAGGTTTCTATTGTTCTTATTGTTTATAACAATTAACCTGTTTCCTTACTTACTGAACATTTATATAGCTTATCATATACAGGGTGTTCAGTAAGTCAGGAAACGGGTTTATATTGTTCCCATTGTTTGTAACAATGAGAACAATAGAAACCCGTTTCCTGACTTACTGAACACCCTGTATAATAATGTATTATTATTATAGTTTTTAAAAGTGTATAGACCATATTTATAATTATTTTTACAAATAAGCTGTATTTAAATTATCTAAATAATATGCTTAAAAATAGCTGAAACAAAATTTATTAAAAGAAACAAATATAAATGTAATTAGTGTAGCTAAAATAATTAAGTTCCCTTTATTGACCAGTATAAAACTACATTTTAAGTTAAAATTTACTTAAAAAAATTCTTATAAGTTTTTTTTTGTATTAGCCTCCATTGAAAATTTTCAGTAGTGAATATGATTCTATACATTTTTTAAATATTAAGTTTTATAAAAATCTTTAATTGAAAGACTTATGTAGAATTAAATAAATTATGTAGTTGGAAGATAATTTCTATTAACAAAATTGTTCACCGCTATGCTATAACAACGTTTTATGCAATTAATTATTGATAAGACAATGGCTTCATTTTGAGGCATTAAAAAAAATGCAATGACTTCATGTCTCTCTATTAACACATCAATACTGTTGGTTGGATGAGCCAATATCATTTTTAAATACTTATAACTTAAGGCTTGATTGCAGCATCTATTGAGAACGCTTAAAACACTGCGTTCTTCTTTTAATGATAAAATCATAGCAGATGTTCCCATGCTTGTTGATGGTTTTTCAGTGGCAGTAAATATTTGCAATGATTCATACGTACCAGCACTTAACCAAACATGACCTTCAAGTTTAAGAGGTTTGAGTGATGATATAACATTATCGATTATTTGCAATTCGACTTTTACATGAGGTATTTCAATGTAATATAATAAAGCACCCAAAGCACTAACAGTTAGTTCATTTGATAAATCTACTATGCTGGAAATATACCGCTTTTTTGATTCTAGAGAAATTGGCATAGATTTCAGTGGCATGTTCATTATAAGTTGTTTACTATAATTGTAACCTAAAATATACAATTACAAAATAAATGATATATTTTCATGTAATTGACATTTTAATTAAATGTTCCATAATTAAACAAGTAGGATAATTAGAAAAAAAACCCAGCACAGGGGTTCGCGGTAAAGTGGTGACGTGGCATTGTTGGATCAAGTATAATGATATCTGACAGTGATTAAAATCACTATAAAAAAAACGTTTCAATGCAAATCTTTAGATAGTGTTTAATTTTAAAAAATTGGTGGATTATTCCAAAAGCTACATGATCTACTAGTTCCTTATTAAAATTCTGATTAAGATAAAGTATGTCGAATGAAAAAGGGATTATTAAAAAATAGTATTTCCCATAAAAAAATTATATTGATCAATACACTTTTCAATAAGTTATAGCATTATAAAGTTTAAAATGTAAAAAATAAAATCGATAATTTTCACACAATAATAGCATTTGGTAGCCATTTTCACCGTGAAGACAAAATAAAGTCCGAAATTTTTTTTTTACATAATAAAGTAGATTACATTAGCTTTAATTTAATATATATATATAAGTGTCAGACTTTCCGGAACACTTTCAAAATTTATGTTGAAAAAGTCAATTTTTTGTGAAAAATTTGTCATTTTGAATCCCCCCCTGTAGTCAGGTAAAAAGTCAGATTTATAAAAAAAATATACAAAATGATAGGTAAAGACATCATGCATTTACATAAAAAAGAATTATATTGATCCATACATTTTTCAAAAAGTTATAGCATTATAAAGTTAAAAATATAAAAAAAACACATCATAGTAAAATGAATACCTTCTCAGCTTCGCATCGAAGCTAAAATTCAAGGCAATCAATTTTTTTTACTTCTGATGATAAATTACTAAACGAAAAATAAAATGAAAAATATGAACTCACTAAAATATTTATTAGGTAAAATATGAACAATATTATTTATTGTAGTATTCTCATTATTATCTATAACTCGTGCATACAGATTAACTTTATCATTATTTGCTAATTGCTTTAACACTTTCAAAAATATTTCATCTTGTAAACAACTTACAATAACACATCTAAAATAATTAATTTCATTAATTATTATTCACATTATTAATGCTATTTCTGATATAGATAAATTTATAAAATTTATCAAAATTATGAGGCTCTAAGTGTCTAAAACATCTCCTATAAGCGCTCATAGGCATGTACATATGACTTTTCCTAACAAAAGTATCTTAATATCCTCCATTAATATAAATGTCTTATTTACTCATACTTGTTCCTTCTATAATATTTAACAATCCAATATAAATTAAAGAAAAGAAAAAATCATAAATTTCAACATGTTTTTTATAAGATAAATTTCATAGAAAATATTAAAACTATTTAAAATCAATTACAAATCATAAAATGTATATTAATTAATTAAATTTTATGATAACAAAAAAAACATCATTATATATGAAATTATTATCAATAACTTATTGAACCATGGCTAGTAAATATATATTAATAATTATTTGGAAACCGATACGTTAATACCTTAATAATACACGCTTTTTAACTAAAATATGATAACTATCATTAATGTAAAACTTATTTGAAATATATAAATTTTTACATATCATTAGAAATTATTATTATTAAAATTATTAATCATAATATTATTAAGTAAATACCGAGGTTTAATTTGAGAAAATAATGACTTTATAACTTTATAATACAAGCTGCTCTCCATGATTTCATGTAAAATTTGTATCTAAAATAAAATTAATTATTTATAGTTTACAAAAAATTAAAGAATTAATTTAATTTAATTAACACATTTTTTTAATGAAAATTGTCAACTAAAAATTTATATGACATTATAATTTTGTGTATTAAAGATGTTTGTTTTATGAAGTCTTAAAAAGATGATATATCTAGCAATTTGCTGTTGAGTTGATATTTTGAGATAGAGCCGCCTTTAAAATTTAACTAGGTACGACACAAATATTTTTTTACGAATTTTGTGGTTCTCTATATCAAACTTTTTTATAACAAATATTGTAAAAAAAAAAAACAGCATAGTGGGATCGTGGAACGTTAAAAGCTTTAATTTAATATAGGTTAGAAATAAAAATCAAATTTCAAATAAGTGAATAAAAAATCAAGTTGAAAAATAATTTTATATTCATATTTTGTATACATAAGCGGTCTTTTTTTTTGGAGTAATTTTATAATAATCTAGGAAAAAATTATTTTTTGGTTGTATCAATGCATAAGGCCTTCTTAGAAAAAATTTCTGAACTCGACACTGATAATGATATAGATAATAAAGTATCTATTGTATACATTAACAATCAACTAAGTTAATGTATAGCATAGACGCTAATAGGAGGGTGTATTGGCTACTTATCACCTTTAAAAATTTTAATAGCACCCCCAAAATTTGTTTACTATTTGAGTATATGATATTAATCCTACAATTCATTATCACTAAAATTTTTTTTAATTACTACATTAAGATGTTAAATAAACATAATTGTAAAATCTTTACATTATTCGCTTCACTTAGAATTAAGATGATAAATTTGTTTATGGCAATGTCATAACTAGGGAAGGGTTTGGCGGTTATATTCGACTTTCGAAATCATAGAAATCCTTGAATTATAGTCGAGGATGATTCATTTTTTGGCTGGTCAAGTTATTAAGTTATATTACGATTTATATCAAATTTTATAATTTTATTGATAATGTATGTTTTCAACATCGGTTTATGATTTTTAGAAAATGAAATACGTAAATAGTTATCAAATTAGTAAATCATATGTCAGTAAACAGTAAATATTGAACTATATATACTAATGACATTAAAATGTTTCGATTCCTCCTTAGTTTTAATCATAATAAAATATTCTTATTGTAATAATAAATTTTTTTATTTAGATACCTCAGATGATTCTATATCGTATGAAGCAGCTCCTAAAACATCATTTTTCCAATAAACTGATAAAATTCTACCCTATAGGAAAAGCAGTATAGTAACAGAATAGCAAATTATTATATGAGGTCCGATTGATCCGGGTGCAATTACAATTCAGCAGCCCAGATCTGGACGAAAAATATTTAAAAAAGACATAAAATATAAAGTATTGGCAAATAATATTTTTAGTTCACGCTTAGAAAAAATAATATTCATACAGGTGAGTAACGGGGACATGACAAATCTAATGAGATTCAATCCATCTATAATTTCGTTGAAGAGATTTTTTAAAATTAATTATTGCTTTTTTAGATTACATTTAAAGATTCAAATGCTTGTAACTCAATAAATCCGTATCTAAAAAATGTTATTAATACTAAAAAGACTAAAAAATGACTATTTTAAAATTTTGAAAAGAATAAAAATAAATATTTTCTTGTTACTAATAAATAATAAAAAATAAGCATTAAAGTAGTCTAAGAAGGCATTAGTTATTAAAAAAAATTCAATGAAATGATAAATAGATTGAAAGTTATTGGATTTGTCATATCTTCATGACTAGCTTTAATATTATTTATATATAAATATAAATATATATATGTTTACATCGGCTGGAACAAATCTACCAAACAACTCCACTAACTTTTAGCTTCGATACGAAGTTAAGAAGGTATTTACTATAACCAAAACCCAACCCAAACCCAAAAATTACAATTATTAAAATCGGAAAATTTTAACATTTTTTTAACTTAAAACTGCCATTTCTTTTTCAAAAATGAAAAAATGAAAATAATTTTTTTTAATATAGAATCCTTAGGTATTTCCCTTTCAATTGATATAATTTTTTTGAAAACCTGACCCTTTTCCTGCTCATAGGGGCGAATTTAATAGAAACTTTTTTACATAAATCAATTTTTTCAACTTAACTTTTGAAAATGTTCCAAAAATACTCGTTCTTTAAATATATGTTAAACTAAAGCTTATGTTACGTACTACACATTAAAAAAAAAAATTGTCCAGACGACTTCTCTTCTACAATATCTACAGATTTGAATTGGAGTGTTTCTTACGACAGTATTTTTAATCACAGTCAGATATCATCTATACTTGTCCCAACTATACCACGCCACACTAATTATAATAAAACCACGACATCACAAACCATTAGTTTTACATATAACTTAAGAAGTACTTGTTCTAAATTTGTATCGACACTTGAACACTCAACATTTCTTTAAAGAAAAATGCTAAAAATATAGCTACTTTTAAATTTTGAATAAAAAAAATTATTTATATTTATTTTATTATTAAAAACATATAATAAAAAATAACCCAGCCAATGAGATCGCGGCATAGTTGAGACAAGTATAAATGATATCTGACAATGATTAAAATCACACTTAAAAAACGCTTCAGCAAATCTGTAAATAGTGTTTAATTTTTTGAATAAATTATTGAACTCCAAAAGCAACATGAACTTTTATTTTCTTATTTATATCCTGGTAACAAGTATATGATTTTTTAGTATAATATATAAATAATTATTGCAGTAATTTTTTCGGAAAAATTATAAACAGTTATAAAGTTGTTATATACATGCTGGCTCTTTTATCTTAAACCATTAGATAAATCTTAAAATAATAATTATATTATGAAAATTATTTTTGGTATTTTTAAATTATTAAATTATAAGTGCTTGTTTTTTAATTCATCCCTTATACCATGTAAGTTTGTACATTATATTTTTTTAATGTCAACAACATACATATTTAACTAGCTAATAAAATAAATCAGTGAGTGATACGTGTACGCGTGGATGAAGTGAAATTTCTTTCAAAGTCATTCAACTGATAGAATATTAAGTTTGTATTGGAATAACACAAAAATAATCACCTAACAATTTTATTTTCAATTGAAATTAATCAAATTTATTATTATTAACTTTCTTATTCTATTGTCGCGAAATATAAAATGGCCTTATGATAACTGAAATCAATAATGTAAGTTTTTTAATATTTTGATATTGAAGATATGGGGTAAAAATACATCAATTTTTTTTTTTTTAATTTTTTAAAAAATTTTATGTACAAATAAAATTATTTAACGTGTTTCAATAACAATATTTTAACTTTCGAAAATACAGTGCTAAATTGTAATATAAAATATACTTTATTATTTACTATTATAATTTATAAATAAAAGTATAGATAGATAATATTTATTTTTTATTTACATAAATTATATTATACAGAATGATTCACTTATGATGAACCACTTAATTAATCTTCTCTTCTTCTTCGGTTTTTCAAAGGCAATTAAGTCCCATTACCGCAACACAAATTAGCTTCAATCCTGTGCTACTGTTTCCATATCTTTTATTACAATTTCTTCAAAAGTCTTTTTTACTTTATCTATTCATCTTTGTTTTGGTCTGCCTAGTGGTCTTTTTCCAAGGAGTTTCTATTTTAATACCGCTTTTATTAGGCTATTTGACCTCCATACGTAACCAGCCAATGCGATTCTTCTTCTATATTGTAATACTGCTACTATGTCCGGTTCTTTATATAGCTGTTGTAATTCTATATTACTTCTACTTTCATATTGTTATGTGATATTATTTCTTTTTGGCCCATATATTTTTCATAATATTCGTCTCTCAAAGATTGCAATTTTGTCTACATTTCCTTTGGCCGTTGGCCATGTTTTACAAGCATATAAAAGAACTGGACTGATAATTATTTTGTATAGTGTAATTTTCGATTTAGTTGATACTTGTTTTGATTTATATATGCTCGTTAACCTATATCATTTATTCGCTACAGTAGTGCTTATATTTTCTTCGTGGTTCGTAATTATATAAAATTATATAATTTCTTCGTGATTATTATTTTTGTTATTTATTGTAACAACCAGATATTTAAATCTTTGTACCCTTTCAAACATAAAATTCTCAACTTCTATATGTTTTCCATGATTTTCTTGTCTTGATATTACCATATACAGTCGACTGTCGTTAATTCGAAACTCGAGGGACTTTTAAAATATTACGAATTATCAAGTATTTGAAATATCAAATGATTCAAAATTTGTGAGAGAAAATAAATAAAACTTCGAATTATTAAGTATTGATCAATTATTATTTATTAACTGCTATTTTATAACAATGTCAAAAGTTCAGAGGTACATTCGTGTATATACATGTATTCATAATGTAAATTAATTAATCTTTCGAAAAAACTCTGTTATACTGGTTTGCTTCAAAGCACATTGCTGCTGCTCAGACTGCTCAATAACTTTTTTTAAGAGAAAAGTATCTGAAATGCTTTTTCATCACTTTCGTTTTGTAGATAGAAGCTTTGTAAGGTATCGAATGAGGATCTTGCTTCCTTAACTGATACCTCTGCCAAAGGTTCTGATGTATCGTCTTCATCTTCATCGTTACTTTTTTCATTCGTATCTGTCGCAAATAAAATTTCGCAATCGGTTAGTGAACCTGAGATATCAACATCTTCATCCACTTGAACAAAGTCAGATAAACTCACACCGCTGATGTCAACTAATGGTTTTATTGGTGGTTCTTCATCATCCATAAGTATTGGAAGATTTTTCTGATCTTCTTTTAAGAAACCGGATTTTTTGAAACAGTTTGGAATCGTTAGAGGTGTAACAGAACAGCTCTAGATACCTTGTCAATCTGTAAAATAGTTGTCAGAACCGTGATATTTGCAATTAGCTGCTTGTCGAGAGATTCTAAAACGAGCTTAACAATTTCTTTGCGATAGAACGTCTTAAAATTATGGATGATCCCTTGGTCCAATGGTTGCAATTTGGAAGTTATATTTGGCGGAAAGAAGTAGAGTTCTACGATGGACAATGAAGGAGGACTGATGTGGACAGTGCAATTATCTAAAAATAGTAAAATTTTCCTCTTTTGTCGTTTCATGTCCCCATTAACTGTTAAAAGCCAATTGTTAAAAATTTCTGTCGTCATCCAAGCTTTTTTGTTAGCACAATAATCAGTAGGAAACGATTTCACTCCTTTGAAACATTGCGGTTTCATTGCTTTTCCTATCATTAAGGGTTTAAGTTTACGGATCCGTCCATATTTACTGCAAGTAAAACTGTCAACCTCTCTTTACTATTTTTATCCCCATAACATTTTTCATCTTTAAAAGTAAGCGTCTTGTCCGGTAAACATTTGAAAAATAGGCCAGTTTCATCAGTATTAAAAATGTCTCGGACATGAGTTTTCAACCAAAATCTTCAATTTACCGTCCTAATCTGCATCATCAATACTTCTACTTTCCCCAAAAACTTTTTTAAACACAACTCCATTTCTCTTTTTGAAATTTGTAAGCCACCCTTCACTTGCCGCAAAGTTTTTGATTCTTAGAATAGACGCGAACTTTTTTGCTTTTTTCTTTCAATAAGTTTCCGCTAATAGACACTTTTTGTCCTCTACACTGTCTTAGCTAAATAACCGGGCTTTTTTCCAGACGAGAAAATTCACCTTTAGTAGTTCTTTTCCGTACTCCAGCAGTTTGAGCAGTATTAATTTTCTCCTTGTGCTTTATTATAGTTGAGAGAGTACTTAGAGGAATCTTAAATCTTTTTGCAACATCTTCTCACCTTCCTCTCCTTTTTCGATTAACTTCTTCTTTTCAGCAATCATCAAAGATTTATACTTTCTAGGGTTCATAACTAACACAAACTTTTAAATGTATTAAATAGTCAAACTAATCATAACAAAAACAAAGACTCGTGTACATTGATACAAATTTGAACATGTCGCAAAATGTACTACATACAACCATTCCACCTCTTTCACTCTACAACTTTGAATTGTCGAGTATTGGACGCCAATGAGTTCGAATTAACGCGTTGTTTTGTTATATAGCAATGATTTTTCCGTTCGAATTACCAAGTGCATAAAAATGTATTGATTTAGTTCGAAATATAAAGAGATTTTATAAGGAACTCGTGATAACTTTGAATTATAGAGAGGTTCGAATTATCGCAGGTTTGAATTAACGAGAGTCGACTGTATTTAGCTTTTGATTTGTTGATTTGTAATCCGATAGCTTGGCTATTTTTTATTAGCTCCTTAGTACCTATTATTACTTATTGTTTATTTGATCTTAATATGATAATATCATCTGCAAACGCTAAAATTCCGCATTGTCTTATGTTATCTTCCAAGTTTAACCCATCATATTTCCTCTTCCTTTTCTTTACTACCGTTTCCAGCGCTATATTAAAGAGTACTGGGGATAATGTATGTCCCTGCCGGAGTCCCGTCTTAACTTCAAATTCATCTGACATATGTTAGTTGAATTTAATAATACATCTCGTTTTATCCATGTATAGTTTGATCATTTTCACTGTTTTGCCCGGTATTCGAGATTATGAGTGCATTCCATAGCACTTCTCTATTGACTGAGTTATTTTCTTAATTAGATCATTTTCTTTTTTATAAGCTAGTTAAATATGTATGGGACCATTTAAAAAAAAATTGACACCTTTATGAGATATAAGGGATAAACCTACTTTAAAATATTACGATTGATAAATTAAGAGAAACGTTGAACTAAAAGAAACTAGTAAAAATATTATTAACATTATTTTTATTTTCGATTAATTATTTATTAATTAATGATAAGTGAATCACCCATATATTAATAAAAAATATAATAATAGTTATAGATATTGTGGAATATAAACGTTTATTGAACACACACATTTATCAAAACGTACACGTTCATCGAACAATAAAATTTTGATCGTATCATGTTCGCCCGTAATACGCGATAATCATTTTTTTTTTTTTGGGCCCTCTGTAAAGAAATTTCACTTTATAACAAAATGACTTGTCGATAACAACTTTTGACACATTATTTCGGAAGTTATAATCATGTTAAAATACAGAGTGAGGGTAAATTTTGGGTTGTGTTATTTTTATTATAACATATTACTCTGAGAAATGAGTAATTTAGAGTAATGCGTAATGATAAAAATAACATAACCAACACATCACCTCTATTCAATATTTTAAAATAGTTATAACTTCTGAAGTAATATTTCTAAAATTGTTTTCAACTAGTAATTTTCACATTTAGGACAATTTAATATTTTATTACCTAGTTTAATATGTATGTTACCATTAAAAATAGTTGACGCCTTTATAAGACATTAGGGAAGAATTAAAAAAAAAGTAATATTTAATAAATCAAGAATTATATAAAATTAAATATAATTTTCTTAACATAAATATTATTTTAAGAGTAAACGAGTGAATAAGAATAGCTATAGGGTAAGCTATTAAAAGAATCACCATATATTTCGTTATATACCCCATTGGTAGCTAGAACATAATTTAAGAAAAGTTAGTCCACTGCCATTTAATATACATATTAGATTAATATTTAAAGTTACAAAAGTCTCTTTAAAAATATCTAAAACTACCATTTTTATAATTTTTTTTTTTTATAAATAGAGGGTTAAATACTACACTGTTCGACATAAAATATAAATAAATATATAAAATACTAAAATATTGAAATAGAAATTGTAACAACACAAAAAATATTGATTTTTTACAACAAATTAATACTTGGGTTAAATAATATAATAAAGACAAGGCATTGGGACAAATTTTTTAACTTACAGTGAATAGCATAAGATTTAATTTGACATGTGTTTAAAGTCCGGAGTATTTCTATTTTTTAAAAATAAATTTACCGATAATAAAAGCCATAATTTTTTTTCAATTTAAAGAAAAAGGACAATGTTTTCAACTAGATACAATTTGTAATCTATTAACAAATCATAGGAAGAAATCGGTTCAGTGAGAGCTGAAAAAAAGTGGCGACAGACACAAAAACACATTATAGTAAAATTAATACTTTCTTAACTTTACATTGAAGCTAAAATACGTTGTTGAAGGATACAATATTATATAATAAAAATTGATCACTTGTGGCTAGTTTACTTAAAATTAATGTTTCAATTATCAACGTTAAACACATACTGATACCCCGACTAGAAAAAACTCCCTTATATACCCTTAGTAACCTTATCACTAAGTAATATTATCACATTTTGCCAGTTTACACAAGTTGTAGTGAATTTTTCAGTCGGCCAAGATCCCAATTAGATTGTTTTTTTATTATTAAACATTTCTATTGTCTCCCTTATGTTAAGTTCTTTGTAATTATTTACGTTTTTAATTAGTTTAGTAGCTTTAATGGAGCTATTATGTGTCAATAAATGTTCAGCCACTGGAGATTTCTCAACTTCTTGATTTTTAATGTTTCTTAAGTGCTCTTTAAACCTGATTCCTATATTTCTTTTTGTTTGCCCTACATAAAATTCTTAAAAATTTTAGCTAGTCCATTTGAGATTCCCGGATAATATAAAATGGATGATCTAATTACTTTTTGTTCCCTCACGCTATCGAGTATACTGACTGCCCTCCTTTCTTTATTCCACTTTTGTGTTCGGACTAATTTTGAAATTATGTTTTTATTATAAACATTAAATTTAGCTATTTCTCTTATAACTCACAGTTCTTTATCAAAATCTATTTTATTCATCGGATTATTAATTACTGTACAACATACTATTAAATGCTGCTAATTTGTGTTGTCAGTTGTGGTTCGATTTGTTTGGAATGTATCTGAACGTGTGCGTGGTTTTCGATAAATTTCAAAATTTAGTCCCCTCTTTGCTCTTTTAACTAATAAATTCAAAAAAGGTAATTTTCCCTCTACTTCCTGTTCATATGTGAATTTAATCGATGGGTAAAAAATATTTAAATGTTGTATGAAGACCTCCATATTCTTCTTCTTCTCTACTAAAGGCCTTGCTTTGTCGTTGAAAATCTGGTTCTCCATTCTTTTCTGTTAAAAGCCAATTTTTTTTATGTCTATGTATCGACTACAGTCAGCTTGTCTTATCATTTCTTCTATATATGCTTTCCTAGGTCTACCTCTATCTTTATGTCCATTTATTCGTCCTTCAAATATATTTGTTATAAACGAATTATGCCTTAATAGGTGACCGAACATTTTTCCACTTCTTTCTTTTATGGCGTTTAACAGAATTCTTTTTTCCCCTAATTGGTTTCATACATCTACGTTACTTTTCATTTCTGTTCAGCTGACTTTCAGCAACCTTCTCCATGTCCACATATCCATGGTTTCCAACTTCTCCTTGTCTTGTCCATTGATGGTCCATGTTTCACAGCCATATAGTAGTACGCTCCATACATAGCATTTGACAAAATTTTTTCTCATCTTTATATTAAGTTTTTTGTTTGTAAGTAGCTGCCGTTTTTGCATAAATGCTCTATTTGCCATAGCTATTATTTGTCTAATTTCTATTGAGCATCTACCATCGCTAGTAATCGTACTTCCTAGATACTTAAATTATAAACCTGTTCAATTAAGTTATTATCTATTTCCAACCTCACTAAAGGAATTTCTTTTGCTTTAGTCACCAAAATTGTCTTTGTTTTGTTTGCATTTATTTTCATTTGATACTCCTGCAATATTTTAGTGAGGGTAGTTAGAGATTTTTGCATGTCTTTTTCCGATTAAGACACTAAAGCAATATCATCTGCAAATCGTATACAGTGTATCTTTTCTCCATTTATGCTTATTCCTTTAGAGTTTCTCTTATACTTGTCTATGATTTCTTTTACAAATAAATTGAACAGATAAGGTGATAAGGAACATCCTTGTCTTACCCCTCTTCTAATTTTGGCTGTTGCACTATGTTCTCCTACCTCTATTAAGGTCTCTTGACCTTCAGAAGAGTAAGACCTTGAGGTCTCTTAATATCTTACTCTTCTGTCCCTCCAATCTATTCGAGTTCTTTTCATAGAGTTCATCAATAAAGCCCAGTTAACTGTATCAAAGGCTTTGTCTAGATCTATAAAAGTTAATAAATATATTTCTATTTACATTTAGCCTCCTTCGGTGATTACCCTTAGAGCTAAAATTGCTTCTCTTGTACCAACTCCCTGTCTAAACCCGAATTGGTCTTCATCAAGCTCCTATTTTTTATGATGATAAGAAGTATTTTGGACGCATGTTTTAAGAGGTTTGTTGTTCTGTAATTCTTGCATTCTGTGGAATTCCCTTTTTTAGGGATAAGTATAATTTTGCTTTTGGTAAAGTCCTCCGGAATGTTGACATCCCTATACATTTTCTCAATCATTTCAAATAGCTTATTCTCGGTATCTTTTCCGACGTTTTTTAATAGTTCTACCGGGATGTCATCTACTCCTGCCGCTTTACCTTGTTTCAATTGACTTAGTGCTGTAATAAATTCGCTTTTTGTTATATTTGGCCCTATGTCTTCTCTGTTTGACTTACTTATATTTTCAATATTTATGTCATTTTTTCCTATACAACCTTCATACAAATCTTCTATGTACTCTTTCCATCTCGTCACTATGCCACCTTCATCTAGAATCAGTTGTCCATTCATATCCTTAACAATTTTGCTTCTTGGCTTCGGTAATCTTGACAATCGTTTAATCATTCCATATGCTTTGTCTATTCTATTTGCAGTCATATTTGCTTTAATGTTTTCACATGTTATATCTATCCATTTCTCCTTTTCATCTCTGCACTTTTGGGTAATACGGTTCTTTATTATTCTATACATCGAATCATCAGTCTTCCTTAATTTGTTGCGGTATTTTATTAAGTCCATTATCTCATTCGTTATGAATGGTTTCCTTGGATTTAGTTTTCTAAATCCGATTGATTCTTCAGCAGATTGCCGAATATTGTTAACCACTTTTTCCCATGGTGGGTTGATACCATCAGCTATCACGCTGTTATAACCCTTGTTTTGAAACTCTTGTTTTTTTTTTCATTTTTAAGTTTTTCTATGTCCCATATTTTACATTTGGGTCGCTTTGTTATTTTCTTGTGTATTATTTTGTACTTCATCACTACAAGCTTATGATTGCTATCGATTTCCGCGCCAGGAAAACTGTGACTTGTCATTATTTAGTTTTTGAAACGGATTTTTGTTAACACATAGTCAATTTGATAACGATTAGTATCCCCTGAAGCTACCCATGTATAGCGTCTTCATTTTGGTACTTCAAATATTGTGTTGGTAACTAGAAAATTGTTCTGCTTACAAAAATTGACTAATCTTCCGCCTCGGATGTTTCTTGTTCCTAAGCCATGTTTGCCTACAATTTGATTGTCTTGTCCTTCTCCTACTACCGCATTGAAATCGCCCATAATAATTACGTTATCGCTATCTCGAATTATTCCTAGTAGTTCATCTAGAGAATCATACACTTGTTCGATTTCGTCGTCTCCACTATTCAAGGTTGGAAAGTATACCTGGATGACTATCATGTTTACTGTGGATGTCTTTAATTTTATTAGTAATATTCTATCATTCACATGTTAGGTATTTTCTACTTGCATTCCCCATTCTTTGTTTAATGGTATTCCAACACCGTTTTTTTCTTGTTTATCTCCACTATGTATTATTCGAAAATTATCACTCTAGAAATCTCCATTGTCACCCCATCTAATTTCACACACTTCTAAAATATCAAGCTGTTTAAGTGTCATCTTTTGTTTAAGTTCTTCAAATCTTCCTGGTCTTAACAACGTTCTTATGTTCCACGTTTCTATTTTAGTTGGAATAGTTTTATTTTTGATTTTATTTTCAATGTTTTGTTTTTTGCTTTGGCATGGATTTTGCTGGCTGATGACCTAGGAAGCCATGCTCTGTCTCCCCCTGCTGAACTCCGGGTTCCGAATCCCATCGTCTCGTTTTATATCATTCCTATTGTTGACCTTCATTGCTTGATGTTTGGGAAAATTAATACAGTGGTTTACCGTTGCCTTCTGTATCGCAATGACATCTCTTATGACTAAGGGATGCTATTCAAGTATAGATAAATCTATACTTGATTCTAACAATGTTGCTGCCAATTGTTAGGTCCATTTTGGTCGACTTATACGACGGGCATGGACAATCGTCATACGTGTTTTTTTCAGCGATTCTTTGGTGAAATCCGCGATTTTTCAGTAAGACCTCATTCACTGATATATATATACCAAGTGTATTATATATAAATGATTATAATCATAGAAAATGTTTATTTTTAGACAAATAAAAAATACGCATCATATTCAAACAAATTTGAAATTAAATAACAATTTTTTACTTACCTTATCGACAATTTTAGAATTTGGTGTAGTATCCTCATTTAAATAAGCTTCTATGAATTCATCAGAAGAAATAAATGGTTGATTACAGTCATTTTGGTAATTAAAAGGCGATACGTAACTAAAATCATTTTCCCTTGAAATAAAAGCAAATCATTAAAGTTAGAACTCATAATAAAATAACAAGTAATAATTAAAATAAGTTATAATAATTTAAAAATTTGACAATTTAAGGAACTGATTTTAGTTTGAAAATATTTCAGAGAATTATAAGTCTATAAATATGCAGTGTCTCAGATTTTATTAACACCGCTTATAACTTTTGATCCAGTAATTCCAATGATTTTTTTTTTGAAAAAAAAAATTATTGCCTTCTTAGACTATGTCTATGATGAAACCATATTTTTTATTATTCATCACTATTAAAACAAATTTTAATATTTTTTTTCAAAATTTTGAAATTAGAGATATTTTATTTAAAATATTATTTTTAATGGAGATAATAAATAACAGACATTAAAATCAAAAACCTCTTTAATCTAATTTATTAAGAACTTTTGATTCTCATGTCACAAAACCGTATTTAAATAATAAATAATAGGTTTAAAGTATCAAAAAAAGAATTAATTTTTCTCATTGATAAAGCTAAAAAAAACTTGTTATTTGACAAAATACTTATTTTAGAAAATTATCGGTAATGAAAATCGCTTTTAACTATAACTGTTTGGGCGAATAAACAATACAAAAATAATATGATTAAAATATAAATGGGTGGTGTCTACAGTCAACAATCTTGAGCTGTATAAAGAGACATAACTATTATTTAAGTGCTAATTAAATTCATTTAGTTGTTTCTAACTTTTTTAGATTAATACTTACATATTGAAATGTTTATATTTTAATTCTTATTAGCCAATACTCTAACGGTATATGAAATTAAATTAAATTAAATTTTGTTCATAAAATTTAATACGTTTTTATTTTAAATAGTCAAAGAGACGTCGAGTACAAGAATGAACATCTTTATAAATCGTTATTCCTCACATTTTGTATAATACCAAGTTAAAAGTGCGGTATAAAAATAATATAATGAAAATATAGTCAAAGAGTACTAAAATTATTATTTTTTGGTTAGAAAATTTCTTGTTAACACGGTAAAAATAATCAGAAAATTGAAAACATGTTACCATCTTTATAAACCATGGTTTGATAATCGTGTAATAACATAGATAATTATTATCTGTGAATAAAAATGATAACAAACATTAAATAAATAGAACTTCCTGCATTTAGGTTATATTTAAAATTGTTTTTAATTATATTTAATTTGAAATTAAATTTACTCATATCAATTACTGTGAATTGATATGATTGTTTAGTATAAAAGTTATTAAAACACAATTTTTTTTACTAGGTTTATTTACCTTGATTTAACTGATAAATTTTGAAAATTCTAATTTCAAGATATTAGGTAAGGTACTATTTTAACGTCGCGTGAATTGTTTATTTATAAAAGGGATTTAGTCACTTTTTTTTGTTTAATCACACATTATAATATTATTATATTATAATATTCATTATAATTTGTTTATTTCGAATAAAATTTCAAAAAGAATTTATGAAATGGATCTAAATTGTATATTTTACATTCTAATATTGGTTAAATTATAAATTAGAAAAACTGGTATTTAAATTTTTATGTAAATTTAATATATAAATTTTATATTATTAAAAATAATAATTTCAAAAAAAAATTAGTTTTTTGAAAGTGTCCTAAACTTTTAGACGAAACAACTTTCCTAAATAAACAATTTATGAGAGTAAATGTACCAGAACATTTTTTTTGACATGTTCTTGAACTTTAATTCAATTAGATATTAATATTAGCAAATTAAATGCTCATAAAATTTATTACTTCTGTAGTTTTTTTAAATTAACAGAATAAAATTTCTTTCTGCTTAGAATTAAACAAGGTCTATGTTTGTTTATCACATATTTGATGTTAATTTAAAAAATAAATCCTGAGGTTGCCCAATTATAATGAGTAATATTTTATGAATATTAAAGCAGAATGAGCTCTTCAATTTATCAATACTGAATTAAAAAAGTATAGTCTAGTGTATAATTAGAGAATCCACAAGGAAGTACTGCTTTACTCATAGTAAAAAATTCAGTCTCTTAAGGGGCTTTGATTAATTGTTGATAACCCTTATTTATTTATTATGTAGTTATAATAAAAATGTTTGGGCTATTTTTAAATACAAAGAAGCTTTGGTATACCAACTTCTAAATGTGGGAATCTGTTTATATAAATTAATTCTGTAGTTACTGATAAGCACTTATGTTGAATGAAGCTTGCTGTTAGTATCTTTATTCATGATTTTTCATGAGTTTAAATAGTTATCTATCTCCCTGTCTTAAGAGAAAAAATTTAAAATATACTAGTACACTTAGCTTTATTTGTTTGCATGACATTTGTTATAATTTAAGTTTTTACAAAATTACTACTTTAATACTAAAATATAACTCAAAAAAAAACATTTTTTTTTAAATAATCCTTAATTGTGGTTATAGTATAATTAACAGTATTTTTAAAAATGGTAAAATTGATCTTCATAACCTTTTTTTATTTATATTTTTGTTGTTGTTAGTAATTATATCAATATCATGTATTCAATATGTACATGTATATTATAATATATAATATGTATATAAGAAATACTAAAATATTGTTTTTTGCATCATTCATAGTTAATATAATCTTTACGCATGAGATAAAAATAAGTAAAAAAAATTGTAATTATTAAATTTATTTTATTTAAATTTTTAAAACCAATAAATAAAGACAAGACTGTGTTCTTTTTTGTTGTAGAATGTATTCAGATTTTATGAATTATAATTATTTAAGTTATTATAAAAAAGAAAAATAATATTAAAATTTGTTAAATTATGATATGTAATAGGATAAAAAAGTAAACAATCATTAAAAATGGGCTTGGTGTTTTTCTTCTTTTATTAAATTTAATAATATTAGCAGTATTTATATGAAATAAATGTAAAAATATTGAAATTTGAAATGAGTATCGAAAAATCTCTTGGGAAAAAAAGTTTTTAAATAAAACATGACCCAACTTTTTTTAACCTATATTATAAAAGAAGATTGTTTATAAAAAATGTGTCTAATAAACATTTATTTTAAATTGTTTCAGTTTGGATATGGAATCATTACAAGTAGAAACTCTATCATCAAGGTTAAAAATTAACCAACCTAAACTAGAAGTAATTCAACTTAAATCTAAAAAACGCTCAAAAAAAAATCTTAAAAATCATGATGTTAATACTTTTGACGAACCTCAGACAAAAAATGATCAATTTAATATAAAAAAATTACAACATGAAGTAATTAAATTTACTAATCGCTTTAGTGCAAACAACTGTAAGGCTAAAGAACAGTTAGCTATTAAATTAGGAGCAAAACCTAGACGAAAAGAATGCTTAAACTACAAACTTTTAAAGAATAAATTAAAACAAGACTTAGAAATCAAGAAAAATCAAGAAAAGCTTATTAAATTACCTAAGACTATGATAAGAACTTCCAAAACTAATAAAAAATTAACGACTAAAAAGAATAAAACTTCTTTAGATATAATAAAAAATTATGGATCAATTAAAAAAAGTAAAAAATAAAATACATACTTTGTATGACTTATTTTATTTTAACTATATTCAATTATAAAACATAATTTTAAAAGTATATATTATTTATATAACTAATTTTATTGTAATAAAAATTGATTATAACAGAAATTATAATTTTTAAAAACAACTTATTTCCTAAAAAATAATTGAGAGATCCTTTTATTAATTCACATAAAAAAAAACAAATATTTGAAAAAATAAACTATATAAAAGTTAGTTCAACTAATTTTATTTTAGCTATCAGGAGTCATTAAATGAAATTAAGCTATTCATCAAGCTTATTGCAAAATCATATTGCACATCATTTTCTGATATTAAAGTTACAACAGTTTGAACCAGCTCTAAAGTTTCTGTTATTAATGATTTTTCAACTTCCATGGAGACCTATAATTTCAATAATTATTTTTTAAATTTTTAACACTAAAATATAATTTATAAGTTGCACTATGGAATTATTGTATTTTACAAAGAAAGGGAGTGGTGTTGCGCATTGGTAACACTAGTTGTTGACAAAATTCTAGTGTTTTGCAATGCCTATTTCTGTAGGTAAACGGATGGGTGTCCATAGGTGCACTTTTACAAAGGCGATAAAACACCATGTTCCAATGCAAAAGCATGAGAATAATAAAAAAAAAAATTGTTGATATTTTTGTTTTCTTACAGGGTCATTTAACCATAAAATCATTTCTGGACTAAAATGCACTATTTTTCTATAAAAATCCAAATCATTCATTGTCAATTCATATTTCAATCTATGTTTGATAATATTCAATAATTGCTTGACTAAACTTTCTTTATTGCTGACAATTGGAACTACCTATAAAAATATAATATAAATCATTTTTCAGTTAGTTTATTATAGTATTTTAAATTAAAAAAAAATTACTTCTCCTGCTAATCTATCATGACCTTTTGCATAAAGGGAAACTACTTGATGAATTCTAAGTTCGTCTAGAGATAGTTCCCAATCAATTGATAACTGAGTTATTTTACTCATCCAAAATAAATATTCTTTACTATCAAATTCATAATGGTCACACTACAAATAATCAAATATAAACATCAGAGATTAAAAACATTACTGTTCCAAAACGTTTTATAGTGTTTTGTTTCTTAGTAAAACAAAACAAATAGCTTCATTTGTTTCTATTTTGAACCAAATAAAAAGTAAAAAATAATACCAAATATTAAGTAACATTTTAACCAAAGAAATTATATAATATAATTAATTATAATTAGCCATTAAATTAATATTTTTATTAAAACAATAATAATTATTAAGATGTCGTATGGCAAAGTTGTTATTTTTAATTTTTGTTATTTTTAACTACATAATTATATATATAAAATATAATACTCAACATACACAAAAAAAGATTTTTTATAAGAAATATATACAGGGTGGCCCACCACTCACTGACAACTTAAATAACTTTTGATCCAGTTAATATTTTTAGTTGATTTTTTTTTTAAATAATATTTATACGTTAGGTCTATAGCTATATCTCAATAATTAATTTTTTTACATTTTATTAAAAATATTAATTATTTTAAAATTTTAAATAAAATGTAAAAAAAAAATCTAAGATAGCTATTTTGTAGAGTAGAATTTAAGAAAAATTTTAGTAAAAAAATATCTTATTAATATTCAGTAGTAAATATTCTGTAGCGTTTTGAAGTTTGTAAAAATTTGTATTTTCATGTACTATTTTACGGTTATAAACATTGAAATACGTATTGAGAAAAGGACAGAAGAAAACGCTATCTTTTCATGATTACTGTGTATACATATGATGATAGTGTGTATACATTACAAACATGGCATTAATACCATGATAAGAAATTAGATAAGGCAATTATTACTTATCACTCTCATTCAAAAGTATATTGAAAAGATAGCGTTTTCTTCTGTCCTTTTCTCAATACGTATTTCAATGTTTAATACCGTAAAATAGTACATGAAAATTCAAATTTTCACAAACTTCAAAACGCTACAGAATATTTACTACTGAATATTAATAAGATATTTTTTTACTAAAATTTTTCTTAAATTCTACTCTACAAAATAGCTATCTTAGATTTTTTTTTTACATTTTATTTAAAATTTTAAAATAATTAATATTTTTAATAAAATGTAAAAAAATTAATTATTGAGATATAGCTATAGACCTAACGTATAAATATTATTTAAAAAAAAAATCAACTAAAAATATTAACTGGATCAAAAGTTATTTAAGTTGTCAGTGAGTGGTGGGCCACCCTGTATATATATTTTTTTTTTTACCAAGTTATACATTTAATGAATATCATTAATAAATTTAAAATTAAAAACATAAAAAGAAGATTATTGACTTAGACACACAATGAATAATTTTATATCCAAAATATATTTGTATATTAACCTTTATCAATTGTACAATATTTGTTGTTTATGGTCTTATTCTAAAAAATTATAATGGTGTATTAATTTTTGAGTTTCAATATTTTTTTAATGACAGTAAATTATATATAATTTTATTTAATTTGTATGTTTTATTGTATATTATGTTATTCTTTATTACAAATAATTAACTCTACAAAGTGATTCACGAAACATGAACAATTAATCAAAAAATAAAAATATAATATTTTTACTAGTTTCTTTTAGTTCAATGTTTGTCTCTTTTTTTTAATTATAAAGATTTATTTATGTTCATCCCTTATACCTTAAGGTATAAACCTTAATAAGGGTGGCAATTTTAATTTGTCAAATGAGAACAACATTAATTAACTAACTTACTTAACTGATAATTAATCTAATTAAGAAAATAACTTGAAGATATCAACTCTTGGATCAATATTTTAGAAGTTATTAACATATTTATATCTTGATGAGAGGAAGTGTACTGAATAGAGTAATGCGTGATGATAAAAATTACATAACACACAATTCATCACCACTCTATATTTTAAAATAGTTATAACGGCCAAAATAATGTACCAAAATAAATTATCAAATAGACATTTTCTTAATTAGATTATCAACTAAGTAAGCTAATTAATTAGGAGTATTTTATTTAAAAAAAGTTAACTCCCTTATAATTTATAAGGGGTGGACATATAAAAACTTTATGATTAAAAAATAGAGAGAAACATTGAACTAAAAGAAACTAGTAAAAATATTTCTAACATTATTTTTATTTTTGATAAATTAAGTGGTTTATAATAAGTGAATCATTCTGTATAAGCTACAGATAATACTTAAAACTGTGTATACCTATTTCGAGACAATCTTACCATTAGCGTCGTTTAATTAAGTGTTGATGATAGTAACATTGTTCTCGAAATTAGTATACATTTATATATATATATTTAGAATTTTTGTGACTTATAGAGTAAAATGTTTCTAAATTTATATAATATCAGATTCAATTGATAAATTATATAATTATTAGAATAAATGTTTTAGAAGCAATAAGAAAGGATTAACCTATGTCATTTAAAATTAGAAGGGAAATTATCAATAACAATATAATTTTTCTGGTTAAAATATAAACAATTTTGAATTTTTTTTTAGTAATTTATAGGTTGGTTAGTTGAATCATTATTATAAAACCTTTCTGATGAAGAAACTATGAATATTCTTTCACATGCTGATAAAAGTTTAAATTTATTGTATTTGTATTAAATACCTAGAATAAACTTTGATAATTATATGAATAATACTATTTCTTCATTGTATTCGTGTTAAATAGATTTTTACAATTAACTAAAAAATAATTTTAAATCAATTTTTTATTTAATAATGCTCGAAATAATTTACAATATACAACAATAGGAATATAAAATTAATTAATTTAAACTTAGATAAAACATGTAAATTTGTTACCTATTTTGTTTTATTTTAGATCATTTTGTTATGAAATAAAATTACTGAAAAACTAAATTTTAGAATGATATAAAAAAAGCAACAAAGTAAAAATTGTATTCTGTTTCTGTTCTGTTTTATCTGTTTTGTTTGGAAACAATATATAAAAACAAACAAATAAGAAGCTTTTCAGTTTTACTATATTTTAACCCTGGAACGCTAGCGATATCTTAGAGACGTATTTTACTAGCAATGCGTCAATTTGACTCCTTTAATAGTTTTTATTGTTAACGGTGTGAGCATAGGGTGAGTTGTGATAAAAACGAGCTATGATCATTTTTAAAAGAATCTTTATTCAAATCACGTAAAAAAGGTACAGAGGTGCATGAGGGAAGGGACCGAAGGGGAAGTGATTGGTGCGCGCACAATGTGTTAGTCTGACGTACGCTACCGTTCCAGGGTTAAGAAAAATATTTTTAATTATTAGTAGTACTAAGTAGTATTAAAAAAATAATTAAACTAAATTGAAGTTAAAATTTTTAAAGTTAAAATAATAAAGAAGCATGATACCTCATAATCTTTTTGAATTAGTCCTATAGCAGAAGTTATTGAATTCATAATAAAATCTGTTCTTGCTTTTTTTACTTTTAATCTTGGCTGTTCTTGAGTTAAATAATTTTTATGATTTAAAGAATGAAAATCAACTTCATTTATCTAGCAATACATTTTATGATTATAAAAATGTTTTAAGTTTTTTATCAGTATAAATACATACATTACAGTCGAATAGATTAGTAAGAGGTTTTGATGAATGCAATGAAAATTCGGACATAATATGAAAAGTTCTGGCACACTGATGAAAAAATAAAAGAACTTCTTGATCAGGATTAGGTATACTTAAAGCTTTTTGAACTAGAGTAGGCTCATGTTGGTTATTAATTTTCCAATTTTCCCAAAATAAATCATGTTTTATTTCAGCTAAAATGTCATCTTCAGCAGATAATAAAGCCTTGTTAAAGATAACTTAATTAATAAATGAATTATTTAAATAACTATATTTTATACTTTGATTACACTATCCAAGAAATATTCACATAAGTTGAAAAATTTTGATATACAGCGATCTGGCATACCAACATCTTGTATACATAATTTCTCTTTCGGTATTTTCCCTAGTTGATGAATAAGTTTAACAGCAGATTCAAAAGTACTTGACAAAAATGTAATCCATATTAAGTTTGAAATACCTGCAAATAATACTTATTATATTCAGTTTTTTTAAACAAATCTTAAATGTATTTTTGTAGTTATTCCAATTAGGCCTTTGTTTGAATACTATTTGTCAAGTATTTATATTTTAGGAGGAACAGGCTTGAAAGGTCATATAACTCGCCAGTATAAAATGATTACATAGTGAAATTTCTATTTTATTAGTTGTGAAGCGGTAATGAAAAATTTCCTTACATAATGCCCTTAAACAAAACTTAAACTATACCTTTACTATATATGGAGCCTGGGGCATGTGCCACACAACACATGTTTTTAATTCAATAATTTTTTTTACAAATAAAATTATATATACATGATAGGAATGTCAAGCTTTTTAACAATTTTTTTATCACACATCTATTTTGTACCATTTTAATCTATCTTATATAAATTTATTTTTATCCACTGGAACTTACTATATTTTATGTGAGAACATGCTATATAGTCAGCAACTTTTAGTCCAGCTTCCAATGGTCTAAGATTAGAAACACATTCTTTCCATTCCAATAAATATTCCCAATAAATATTGCTCAATAGTATATTACTATCTAAACTATATGGAAAACATAATCTTAAATTTTGTAATGCATCAATTGTTTCTTTTTCAGCATTACTCAAAGTTCTTGCTTCTATAGCTAATTCAGTGTTTATAGCTATACCATCCTGAATACTTTTCACTATTTTATTTTCTAAATTTGGAGATTCAATTTCAAGTATTTTATCTTGTTTATCAAATAGATAATCATTCATGATTAAGGCTGGATCAAGACCAACACTGATTAACCATTTTGCTACAAACATAGAAACCCCACCTGGAACCATAAATAAACATTACATTTTATAACTAACTGAGATTAAAAGGTAGTACCTCTTCCATTTCTTAAAACCTCAGTCAGGGATAATGGAATATGATTATATTTTGTACAATAAAGAGTACTATGAGATTCTTCAGGACAATACTTCAAAGTAGCATTTAGATGACAAACTTGTTCTAGTCGTACTATTAATAAATTCCATTTGTAATCTTCTCTAGTAAGACACTCCCACTCAGCATCAACTTTAACTAATTCTAAGTAAAAATTATAAGCTACACTTAAAGTAAATTATTGTTTCAAGTTTATTTAATATATGAAAATATAAACTGTTATATTTTAAAATATTAAATTTATTAGGCTACTGCTTAAAATTTTACCTGTCTTTTTTATAGATGCAATAGTTTTACAAATAATGGAACCCGTTAAACAAGAAAATGTGTTAGAATGATTTGAAAATTGATCTTGTATGAGTTTCCAATCAATATTTTCTTTAACTAAAGTAAAAAATATATAATTAGGAAAACTATAATACCTAAAATTTCTAAAAATACTAAGCAATTAATAATAAATTACCATTAATATTACAAAGTGTATCAATAATACGATAAAATGATATCATTTCAGTAACAACTGTTAATGTAAGTGCTTTAGACAACCAATACTGAACAGCTAAATACATCATATCAGTAATTTGAATACCATTAGCCACCCAAGCTAAATTCCATTCTCTAATATCACTGTCAGAATGCATTATAGGTTCAAATATTTTTTTACCTATAACAAATAATTGAATAAATTGATTCTATTATATACAGAGTGATCGGCTAACTATATCTAATTAGAAGTGTTATAAACAATTTTATTTTAATCATTATGGATCTTTGATGAGGTGTTTCATAAGAAAATTTAAATATCTACCACCATCCCTTATATTTAAAACTTATATTAACTTCATATTTTCAAATAGCAACCCTAATTTTTGTTACACTATTAGATTTAGTTTAATAAAAAAAATATTTTATTTTATTTCATATCAAGTGCTCCACGGCTCTCTAAAGTTTAGGGTTTAGTAAGAAAAAATTATAACAAACATCAACGTTATAGGTCGTAAATCGATAAGGGTTACCAGTTTTATGAATAAACATACCAAGCAAATCTTGGTTATTCTGACTACGTGCGTTGACACAGTAAAATGGTAGCTCTTACCACTACAAAAAATAATAATGTGACCGTGTTGGAAAAACTACTAAATTTTTTCATCATATCTCGTAAAATTTATCTTTAAATTGATACAAGTTCTAAGTATAAGGAATGATGATAGAAATTTAATTTTTCTTGTGAAACAGATTATCAAAGATAAAAATTTAAAAAAAAAAATTGTTTGTAACACTTGTTTTTTCAAAGATATTACATGAGACATAGTAAGCCGATCACACTGTATATATAAATAAATAATAAATTGAAAAATTACATAAGTCATCAAGATTAACATCTTTTCTTAAAGTTATATAATCTTCAGTTGTTTTAAAACATGATAACAATTCAATTACTTTAGTAAATGTTAACTTAATTTCATCCTGAAACATAACTGTAGTTTTCCTTTGTATTTCAAAAGGGACCAAAGAAATTATTTTGTCTAAATCTTGATCACTTATACGAAGTGTTTTACAGAGCTCCTGAAAATAGGTTGTCTTAGTTTTTAATGACATAATATTATTTTATAATATGAATTGACTACTTGTAATTAATATTATTTAAATTTATATTAATAATAAAAAAATATACACTTAAATTATATACTTTTTATGGACTATCGCAGATTTTATTTAGTTTCAATGATTAATGACATCTATACCTATATATATATGGGTTGTGATCGAAATACATATACAATAAATTTATAAATTATTAAATTTCTGTAATTTCATTAAAATTATATTTATATGTTAAGTAATGAACAAAAAAAGACCATAAAAATTTTAAGGTGGCAGTGTCCCATCATAAAGTTTTTTATAAGAAATACATATATAATTTGACATCAGTGCCAGTGTTACTGCCAATGACAAAATATAATATAGTTTTATTCCCTTATATATTAATAAGATAAATAAAATAAATAACTAATTAATTTAATTGATCTAATTACTTGTGTTTTATCATCAGCTGAAGAAGTGTAAAGCACAGAAGAAGAATGCTTGTTTTGGTATTGATATAAAAATGTAAAGTATTTAATAAGCTTTAAGTGGTTATCAATAGTTTGCAGCCAAATTTTTTTACTTAGAGAATTACTTGTCACTAAAATTAAACAATGTAATTTTAATGTAATTATAAGATTTTTAAATAATTCACTTTGATTTTATATACATACTTTCTTTTTCTAAAACAGTTTTATAACTTTTTAAGTAGTCCAAAAATGCGTTTAGTGTCATATGTTTACTGGATTTAATATATTCAAATGCTTGTTGTCTTACTTTATCAGTCATTAAATTATTAGCCAAATTTACAACTTCTTCACAAAGTTTTTTATCATCAAAATTTTCATTTCTGCATAGAGATTTAAACGTCTTCATTAAATGCATATCATGTGATAATTCATTGTTGCTCCTTTTTTTTATATATAAATATAAATTAGTTATCAGATTTAATTAATTTTAATATAAAAATATATAATCAGTTAAAATATAACAATTATATTAATTAGTTCTAAAACCTTACATATCAGCACAATGAAATGGTACAATTAACTCCCTAATTATTTCTGTTTCATCTATGAAATAACAACGATAATTTGCATTATAAATATTTCTTCTTGATGAGCTCAAAGCACCAAGTAAGCCAAAATTAGTATAAAATAGCCTAAATAAACAAATAACAAAAAGGTATTATAAAATATAAGAATTCTTTTAAACAAGTTATTATTACCGTCCACTTTTTGAGACTTTTATTTCTGACACAAGTTCATAATTCTGCATGGACCATACTTCTATTGATTCCTTGAAGGGTAAATACATTACTAAAAACAATGCCTGTTTAGAATTTGAACTTTTGCTCTCATTTACAACAAGCCATCCAAATTGTACCTCTCGGCAATCATTCCAAACTCTAAATACATACATTTATGTCAGCATTATATTTTATTAATTTAATATATTATTTACCGTATTATTTCCCCAGCATTTACTTCAAACAATGTAACTTTATTTAAATTATCAGAAATAACTCCAACTGCTAATTGTGGACTTAATTCAATTTGTAAAGCTTCACAGTTTTCATCATAAAGCTTGAATCTTAAAAGAAAATGATTTAAAATGATTTTTAATCATCATTTTATTATAATAGGTAATATTATAAGCAATTATATAGTAAAAATACTAACCGACATCTAAGTTGTTCAGCTGTTTCTTGAAAATTAATATTATTAATTGAAGACAGATTATATGTTAACCAACTTCTAGAAAAATTAATTCAAAAATATTTACACAAAACAGATATTTTCATAAGTTAAAAAAAAATATGTATTATTATTAGCCAACATGATAAAATATAATTATGATACATTGTAATTCGTTTACCATAAACCACTTATTAGCTATGAAATACTTTTTAAATTCATTCCTTACGTTTTGAAAGGGAGTCAACCTTTTTCAAATGAGGACATATTTTGCATTTAATAAAATTTTTAAGGTTTCTTTTAAATATTAAATAGCATTTGAACTTTTGAAAAAACTTCATCTAAATGTTGGTTGAATATAACACATTTAAGTTATGAATTCTTTGGTTAAAATACATGAATAATATAAAAGAGATCATACTAATCAGTAGCAATTAATATATTAATGATAGGTTAATTCATAAATATTTATTTCTAAGTATTCAATTTTATCATTGTGACTTAGTACTGCTTGATAGTATCACTCAATAGTAGCATAATTGGCAATAATCACTGTGTATTTATTAATAGCGGTATTATAAAGAAGAAATTTCCTACTTGTATTTTGTAGTTTTTTAGATGTTATACATGTAAAATACATGTATAATTAAAGAATTAAGAATTTAAAATATTATAAATAATAAACGAATTAAGTTAAATAAAACATTTAAATGTTATAAAATAAAAATAATAAATCTTTATTAATCAAAAAAATAAATATATAGCTACATTTGAAAAAATGAAATTGACACGTTTACAAGACTTATGTGATGAACTTAAAAAGTATTACATAGTTAATAAATCATGAATAATATGTAACTAAAAGTAACCAAAACATTTTTTTAATTATTTATATATGGCAAGTAAAAATATTCTATGATTAATAATTAGAAAAATATTGAAATCAATAAAAAATATTTTTTCTCGTTATTTCAGAAGTTACTACCATTCTAAAATATTGACTCTGGTGAGAAACGTATATGTCTATTTTTAATATAAGAAATTTCATTATCACAATTATCTTTCTGCCTAGCTATAATAATTTTAATAATTTATAAAATACTTATCCAAAAGGTATTATCCACCAGTCATATTCTTAATTAAACCATTATATAAAAAAGATAATTACTTATGTATAGTCCCATTAAAAAAAAAAATTGACATTCTTTTAAGAGATAAGGGATAGAACAAAAAGTATCTAATTACTTATAAATCAAGGAATAAATACTACTAAAATAAGCCAAATAAAAATTCTTTTAATTATTATGTTTTTAAAACAAATTTAGTTATCATTGTTAACCTTACCTTCTGTCTACACTTAAAAATATTAGTGACTTCCTAAATATTAGTTTAATAGTTGTTACCAACCCATCATTTTCTCAGTTAAATTATTATCTAAGATTTAATCTACTAATAAAATATGTATGTTACTGTTTAAAAAATTAAATTGATATAATAAGGAGTTGGACCTATGAAATATTTAACCACTTATAAATCAAGAAATAAATAATTCTTACCAAAATTAAAACAAAATTCTCAAAATTATAATTATTTTAAGAAAAATTTAGTGGTCAATGATTAATCAATCATCCTTTGTATTAATATTTTGATTTTTGAAAATGTTTTTTTTAATATTAGCTTCGATGCGAAGCTGAGAAGGTATTAATTTTACTATGTTGTGTTTTTAGCTTCGATGCGAAGCTGAGAAGGTATTGGTTTTACTAAGATGTTTTTTTTTTTGTGTCTGTTACCACTTTTTCTCAGCTCTCACCGAACCGATTTCTTTCAATGATATGTCAAAAGATCACAAATCGTATCTAGTCGAAGACATTACCCTCAAAAATTGAAAAAAATTCCCTCGTTCCCCGTAAATGGGGGAAACCTCCGAAAAAATTACAAATTTAAAAATGGCTAATTTTCGAAATTTTTTCAATTTTTTTTACTAAAAACTGCCGTAACTTTTTTAAAAATAAACATATCAATATAATTCTTTTTTTTATAGATGCATGATGTCATTACCTATCATTTGGTATATTTTTTTTATAAATCTGACTTTTTACCTGCCCACAGTAGGGGATTTAAAATGACAACTTTTTTACAAAAAATTAATTTTTTCAACTTAACTTTTGACAGTGTTCCGGAAGGTCTGACACTTTTATATATATCTTAAATTAAAGCTAATGTAATATACTTTATTATGGTAAAAAAGAATTTCGGACTTTATTTCATCTTCATGGTGAAAACAGACATCAAAGTTTATAAAAAAAATACGATTTTTGTAAAAAAATTCTTTTTTATATTTTTAACTTTATAATGCTATAACTTTTTGAAAGATGTATGGATCAATATAATTTTTTTTTTATAGATGCATGATGTCTTTACCTATCATTTGGTATATATTTTTTTTATATCTGACCCTTTACCTGCCCACAGGGGGGGATTTAAAATGACAACTTTTTCACAAAAAATTTACTTTTTCAACTTAAATTTTGAAAGTGTTCCGGAAAGTCTGACACTTTTATATATATCTTAAATTAAAGCTAATGTAATATACTTTATTATGCAAAAAAAAAATTTCGGACTTTATTTTATCTTCACGGTGAAAATGGCTACCGAATGCTATTATTGTGTGAAAATTCTCAATTTTATTTTTTACATTTTTAACTTTATAATGCTATGACATATTGAAAAGTGTATGGATCAACATTATTTTTTTATGAGAAATAATATTTTTTAATAATCCCTTTTTCATTCTACATACTTTATCTTAATTAGGATATTAATAATGAACTAGCAGATCATGTAGCTTTTGGAATAGTCCACCAATTTTTTAAAATTAAACAGTATCTAAAGATTTGCATCGAAGCGTTTTTTTTTTATAGTGATTTTAATCACTGTCAGATATCATTATACTTGATCCAACTATGCCACGTCACCACTTTACCGCGACCCACCTGTGCTGAGTTTTTTTTCTAAGTATCCTACTTGTTTAATTATGGAACATTTAATTAAAATGTCAATTACGTGAAAATATATCATTTATTTTGTAATTGTATATTTTAGGTTGGGTTCCAAAAATACTGACACTTTTATATATATCTTAAATTAAAGCTTATATAATATACTTTAATATTAAAAAAAAAAATTTCGGACTTTATTTTGTTTTCATGGTGAAAATAGCTACCGTATTCAAAAATATGCTATTTTTGTGTTAAAATTCTTGGTTTTGTATTTTATTTTATTATAAAGGGATTACACTGATTTTCATAAATATTATATCAATCTAATTGACATAGTATAAAAAGTTAAACATATTTAAATTTTTTTGTTTCTTTGAAGTTGAGAAAAATAACTTTAAAATTTAAACTAGCTAAATTTCAATTTAACACTTGAGTCTTTCACGCCTGTGGCACTGCATTTTTTCTCAATTCTTTTTGAGTTAGAAAATATTGTTTAACTCATTTAGATTCAATAACTTGCCCCGCGAGCCGTTTCGCGGTGGGCGAGAGGGCTGGCGGGTCGGATCGGCGACAGACGTTGACGCATTCGAGACGGGCTTACTGCTCGCTCAATGGTCGGCGCCCGCGGTACCGGACCGACACGTCTCCGCGAACGAAGCGGCGGAAGAGTTGGACCGGAGGGTGGTCGCAGCCTGCGACTTCGCCCTCCCGGCCAAACGACCGCCGTCGACTCGCGGACCGTCAGTTCACTGGTGGAACGCCGAGGTGGCGGGCAGGCGTGAGGAGTGCGTCAGGGTCAGGAGGGCTATGACGCGCTCCAACCATTGGCCGCGGGACCCGGAATTCACGGACCCGAGGGAGGCGCTGAGGTCGACCCGCAAAGAGCTGAAGCTCGCCATCAGGCGGGCCAAAGCGAAGTGCTGGGCCGAACTCTTGAAGTCGGTGGACCACGACCCGTGGGGGAAACCCTATCGGGTCGTCATGCATAAGCTCCGCGGTTCACCGGCTGCCGGTCAGCTGGAGGCGGAAGTGCTGGAAAGGGCGGTAGACACGCTCATTCCGACACATCCGCCTCTGCCTCCCCCGGCGTTCGGGGACGACGTGTCTGTGGAGGAATTCACCACTCAGGAGGTGGCTGACGCGGTGGCGCGCGTGCGGAGCCGGAACACAGCTCCCGGTCCTGACGCGAATCCAAACCGGGTGTGGGGGTTGGTAAACGACCTCGCCCCGGACTGGATACGCGCCGTCGCGAACCGCTGTCTCTCAGAGGGTGAATTCCCCACGAGTGGAAGAAGCCCAGGCTGATGCTTCTGAGGAAGGGTGATAAGCCCGAGGGTCTCCCCTCGTCGTACCGACCGCTTTGCATGTTGGACGACTTGGGGAAGATCCTCGAGCGGCTGCTCGTCACCCGGATCGAAGCCCACCTGTCTGACGTCGGCGGACTGGCCGAGGGCCAGTATGGTTTCAGGAGGGGAGTGGACTGAGCCTCGCCCTGGACAAGACCGAAGCGATCTTGTTCGCCGAGGAACGCGCCGCCGGGCATGAGCTCCGCCGAGAACGCAACCGGTCCCTCGAACCCGAGGACCGGCTAGCGCTCAGGCGGATGACCATGCTCCGGTGGCGGACTCGCCCTCGGAGGAAACGACGAGAGGCAAGTGGACCAGGTCCCTCATAGGACACGATCGGCTGGACAGGTGGGTGGACCGGACTCGCGGTGAGATGACTCACCCAAGTGATGTCCGGCCACGGCTGCTTTAACGAGTACTTGCACCGTATTCGTAAAGCAGCCGCGTCGACTTGCGACCACTGTTCGGATCGCCCGGGAGAGGCTGATAGCGCCCTGCACACCCTCTTCCGGTGCGAGGCGTGGGCCCAGGAACGGGACTCTCTAGAGTCCCGTCTAGGGTCCACACTCCGAGTCGGGTCCCTGGTGGACCTGATGTTGGGAAGCCGGGAGGCGTGGAGGCTCGTCCAGGCGTTCGCTGAATTCATCCTAAAAAAGAAGGAGGAAGCTGAACGCCTGAGATAAAGGCAGCCGCGCCGCCCGGTACAAGAGGACCTAAGGCGCTGGTTTAGGCCGGCGCCTTAGGTATTCGTGTTTTATGTTTTATGTTTTTGTTTCGTGAGTTATTTGTGCCCCCTTCGCAAAGTCCTGCCCCCACCTCCACGTGGTGCAACCCGGGAAACGGATCCCACTCTGGGATCCGGCTAACGGGGGAGGCCACACCACGTTGTGAATCAGCTCTTGATTAATTTCGAGCTGATTCACAACATGGTGGTGTGAGTTTTAAAGACGGCGTGGGCCGCCCTGAAGTAATACCTAACGGTAGTTACAGGGGGGTCCACAACCAAGCCGATCGGAGAAAAAAAAAAAAAAAGATTCAATAACTTCAATAAATATCCAGGATCCCATTACTGTAGTCTATTCTCGTGAGAAGAAATTCATATTAATATTATTTTACCATGTGGTTTTTTTTTTTGTAGCTATCATTTATTTTCTTAGCTCTCACTTGACCTACTTTTTTGACAATTTTTTTTTAAAATTAAACACTTTATACAGATTTGCATCGAAGCGTTTTTTATGATAGTGATTTTAATCACTGTCAGATATCATCTATACTGGACCCAACTATGCCACGACCCCACTCTGCTGGGTTTTTTAGAAAAATAATTTGCCGATGTTTAGTTTAATTATAAAGGGAGCAATTTTTCATTTCTTGATAAAAATTGATTAAATACATATTATTAAATATTAATTTAACATACGGTAAAGTTTGAGTTATTGATGATTTCAATTTATTAGCAACTGCTTTAGTTATATTTTCAAATGTAGGTATTGCTTGACTCCCAATACTGAAATGAAATGCTAAGTATGGATTTTTACCAGCAGCAATGATTTGAGTTATTTGAGGTAAATTATTTATTTTGTTTCCATTAATACCCTTACAAATGTTGGCTGCTACTACATGTTGAAAACTTTTAATGTCATATTTTCCTCCAACAGAAGCATCATTAATTTTCTCTTGAACATCAAAAGCCCATTTTTTGTAAGCTAATGCAGGAATATTAGTGGAACTTCCATAATTACCTAAAAAAATTGATTATTAACTATGATTCAAAATTAAACCAATAAAAATGTTGGTGTTCATACCAAGGTAATACATCAATATTTTAGTGAAAAAAATATATAAATATAAATAAATTTTATTATATTTCAAATAAAATTTTAATATTTTTAACTAAAAATACTAAGGAAGTTCAATGTAAACCTTAAATTGCTAATATACCTTTTACTGATTGATTTTTATAAGACCTTAAACAATTTACTAGTAGTGTACCAACAATAGTACAAAGAACATCATTGTATAAAACAACAAATTCTTCAGGTTGTTCAATTGAAGGAGGATTATTCATAGCAGGTTGATGACTTTGACATCTTATTTTTAGAACATTATTATTATGAAAAATTTGTGAGAATAACAGATTGCCATCCTGTAAAATAATATTGCTAAGTGAATTACTAACATTTAATTAAAACATAAATTAAATAAAAAAAATACTCAAAGTTTCCAAAAAAAGTGTAAATTACCTCATTGAAAAATTTTACAATTCCACTGGAAAAACCAACCGCAAAACAAAACCATTCAGGAGTAGAATGACTAGATAATTTTGTATTAACTGTAGATAAAGGTAAGCATAAAACTGATGTGATTTCTTCACTACAATAACATAAAACAACAAAAAAATGTAATAAGATTTTTTGATAATTGTAGTTACAATTAATTAAAAATTATTATAATATATGATATTATCATAATTAACTTACATATTGAAAATATATTTTTATACTTTTTTTAGTTCAATTATTTCTTTGGTTTATTAATTATTAAATACTTTTTCAAACTATTTCTTATACTTTATAAAGGTATCAAATTAATTTTAGATTCGATGCAAAGCTGAAAAGGTATTAATTTTACCATGATATGTATATATTTTTATTTTTTTTAAGTCTATTACTATATTTTCTCAACTCTCACTGGAATATTTTTTTTCAATGATACATCAAAAGATCACAAATTGTATCAAGTAGAAATCATTACCCTCAAAAATTAAAAACTTTTTTCTCATTCCCTGAAAATAGTGAAAATTCTTCAAAAAATTACTAATTTTTAAAATCAGTAAATTTTGATATTTTAAAAAAATTTTTTACTTATAACTGTTAAACATATGTGATAAGTTATTTATTTAGTCAGATCAGTTATTATAAAATCATATTCTATCAGTTGTTGTTCAGCGACACTTCCTGCGTAAGGTCGTTAAACGGTGGTTTGGTTTAAAAATACATATACTTGTCAATGAATTTCATGTGTAATATTTGTATTTAATTAATTGAAATGATTGACTACGAATGGTGTTTAACATAACTGTCACAACTTTTTAAATGTTTTAACTGATGAATTGAGGTAACAAAATACAGGATGATTTATTTATTTATGTATTCCACTAGATAACTATTAAAATAATAATTATAATAAGAAAATTAATTTTGATATAGTTCTTGATTAATCAATTATAATATTTTCTTTAATTCATTTCTTATACCTTATAAAGTTATTAATTTTAATTTTTTTTAATGGCAACATTTATATTTTACTAAGTGTAAAACTATTTCAAAAAATTGTTTTTGACTGGTCATAATCTTAGTTAAATAATATTTTATTTTATTAACTATTTAAACATTTATGTTGCCATACAAAATTAAAGAATTTTATTAAATTAAAAAGATACTTAAAAGAATTTTCTTAATGTAATTATTATTTTGTAACAACTTTATAATTTTTTAATAATATCTCTGTAAAAATTACTATATTAAATAATATTAATTCATGTATTATACTTAGAAATCATAAATCTTGTAGTCATTTATGTATGTTATGATTTAAAAATTAATTTTGACACTCATATAATATACAGGGTGATTTTTTCATCATAACCCACTCAATTACTTACAGAGTAATAATAATTTAAACATTTTTAGCTTTGATGCGAAGCTGAGAAGGTATTAATTTTACTATGATGTGTTTTTTTTTTATTTATTTATTTTTTATTTTTGTGTCTGTTACCACTTTTTCTCAGCTCTCATTGAANCTACAGAAGCACGTACAGGGTGATTTTTTTATCATAACTCACTCAATTACTTACAGAGTAATAATAGTTTAAACATTTTTTTTTTTTGGTTTTCTTTAGTTAAACGTTATTCTTGAATTATTAACTATTTAAAACTTTTTATGTTCATCCCTTATGCCTTGTAAGGGTGTAAACTTTGTTTTTTTAAATGGGAACACATATTTTGAATTTAATAAAATGTTTGAGTTTTTAATTTAATAGTAAATGGCCTTTGAATTTTTAAAATAACTTCATTAGTTTATTAGATATAAACATTTAAAGTTTCAAATTTTTAAGTTAATATACATGTATAATACACAAGGTATTATAAATACAGGTAGCTAATTGGTTTTTTATGACATCGATATTAGCATTGTTATTATCAATGGTAGTAAGGCACATTGTTATGAGTTTATAAATACACAAACTGACAATACAGAAAGTATATATATTGACAGTCATAATTGATAATAAACAATCTGTGACTGTGACAGCAATGTCATAAAAATCCAATTAGCTACCTGTATTTATAATACCTTGTGTATTATACATATATATTAACTTAAAAATTTGAAACTTTAAATGTTTATATCTAATAAACTAATAAAGTTATATTAAAAATTCAAATGCATTTACTATTGAATTAAAAACTCAAACATTTTATTAAATTCAAAATATGTGTTCCCATTTAAAAAAACAATGTTGACACCCTTACAAGGCATAAGGTATTAACATAACAAGTTAATAATTAAAGATTAATGTGTAACTAAAGAAAACCAAAAAAAAAAAAAATGTGTTAAATTACATTTATTGTACAAGTAATTGAGTGGGTTAAGATAAAAAAATCACTCTGTATGTGACATAAACCAAAATAATGTTTAATAACTGAGAAAATTGAAATTAATGTAATGAGAAAATATTATAAAAATAATTTTTATTTTATAATTAATTAAATTTGTTATGATAAAAAAATCACCCTGTATTGTAATGTATAAGTTTATTTATTTAATAATTATTTTTTATTTAAAACAGAACACTCATTGGTTTTATTAAATCTAATACGACTATAGTATTATTTAATCTAATGAACTATACAACCCCAATTCCTTTATAAACAGTACTATTTAAAAACTTTTTTATACACTAGTATATATAATAATTGTATATTAATAAACAAATAAAAATTAGATGATTTTATAGTAGTAAGTAGGAAAAGAATATTTAAAACTAATTTTAGTTTAATTTTTAATTAATAAGTTCAGAGGATTTGTATATCCTTTGAAAATTATTTTTAAAATAAAATCATAACATACTATTATTATTATAAAAATAAAAGCTTTGTACAAACTTTATATTGGCAGAAATAACATCGCTCCATAAAACTTCAAATTGTTGACAAATATTTTCAGAGGAATTTGTCTCATACTTTACTAAAAATCACAATTTTAAACATTAATTTAATGTCATTAATAAAAGAAGAATTTTATTTACTTATGAAATTAATTATTTTGTCTTTATAACAAAATGATAAAATTTCACCTCCAGGAGTTATACAGTTCACCGTGTCATTGAATATATTAACTAGAAAAATATTTTTAAATTATAAGATATTTTTAGGGACAACTTTAAAGAAAACTATAGGACACTACCATTTACATCATGAGTACCAAATAAAAAAGTTTTTATTCTTTTGTGATTGATGCCTTTGGCGAAAGCTTTAAACTCAATAGACATATTGTAAAAATTGTTTATTCAACATTTAATTATAACAATTAAATTTTTTAAATATAATGTTTCAATTATTATAAATTTAATTAAATACGTTGCAAATAAAAATAAAAAAGTGTTAATATCTGTTAAAAAATTAAAGCTTAATAATACTTTATTACTAAATTATTATTGCTTTTGTTTATTATGAATAACTACTTATCAGTATTTATAATACTGATTAAAGATATCATTCCAAAAGTCGATAACGTAGCGCATAAATATGATAAGTGATATTTAGACTGACAAATACGTACACACATTTAAATATATACACTAACAAATTTGTATATTTTATTATTTTTAGTTAATACTGATCACAATTTATTAATTTTTTCAATACTGACATAAATTAACAAACTATAAAATTCAGCTTTTTTGATAAAACTATGATGTAAACTAAATATGATAATATATAATTATGCACTGAATACATTTGTAAATATATAAAAGAATTATGTATTTATGATAATTTAATAGTTTTTTTCAATATTCACATAAAACAATAATTAATAAAATTCAACCTTTTTTATAAAAATATTTGATATTAGCTTCGATGCGAAGCTGAGAAGGTATTGGTTTTACTAAGATGTGTTTTTTTTTTTTTTTTTGTGTCTGTTACCACTTTTTCTCAGCTCTCACCGAACCGATTTCTTTCAATGATACGTCAAAAGATCACAAATCGTATCTAGTCGAAGACATTACCCTTAAAAATTGAAAAAAATTCCCTCGTTCCCCGTAAAAGGGGGAAACCTCCAAAAAAATTACAAATTTAAAAATCGCTAATTTTCGAAATTTTTTCAATTTTTTTTACTTAAAAGTGCCATAACTTTTTCAAAAATAAACATATCAATATAATTCTTTTTTATATAGATGCATAATATCATTACCTTTCATTTGGTATATTTTTTTCATAAATTTAACCCTTAACCTGCCCACAAGGGGGGATTTAAAATGACAACTTTTTCACAAAAAATTAACTTTTTCAACTTAACTTTTGAAAATGTTCCGGAAGGTCTGACACTTTTATATATATCTATATATAAAGCTAATG
>NW_026099572.1:66947735-66955994 GCF_025091365.1 Daktulosphaira vitifoliae | reverse complement strand
CCAATTTTTTAAAGTTAAACACTATCTAAAGATTTGCATCGAAGCGTTTTTTTTTTATAGTGATTTTAATCACTGTCAGATATTATTATACTTGTCCATCAATGCCACGTCACCACTGTGCTAGGTTTTTAATTATGATAATAATTAGAAATAAATCTACATTATCGGATATATATATATATATTTTTTAAATTAATTTAGTTTTTTGAGCCAAGTGTGCGGTAAGTATGCCTTACTTTTAACAAACTTTATCTAAGTTTGTTAGTTATGTTGGGTTGAATGATGGAATAGAAACATAATATTGTGAAAAAGAATTCTGTAGACTTACAAAAGTAAGAGGAAAACAGTATAAATATTGTCACAATGTAAGGTGTATAAAAAGTGATGATAAGTGATGTGTGATGATCATATGAAATAAATATAGTTTAGAAAAAAACCCAGCACACAGGGGTCGCGGCACAGTGGTGACGTGCATAGTTGGATCAAGTATTATGATATCTGACAGTGATTAAAATCACCATAAAAAAAAAACGCTTCGATGCAAATCTTTAGATAGTGTTTAGTTTTAAAAAATTGGTTGATTATTCCAAAAGCTGCATGATCTGCTATTTCTTTATTTATATCCTGATTAAGATAAAGTATGTCGAATAAAAGAGGGATATAAATATTATTTCTCATAAAAATTGTATTGATGTAAAATGTAAAAAATAAAATCGAGTATTTTCACACAAAAATAGTATTCAGTAGTCATTTTCAACATGAAGACAAATTAAAGTCCGACATTTTTTTTTTCATAATAAAGTATATTACATTTGCTTTAATTTAAAATATATATAAAAGTGTCAGACTTTCCGGAACACTTTCAAAAGTAAAGTTGAAAAAATTAATTTATTGTGAAAAAGTTTTCATTTTAAATCCCCCCCTGTGGGCAGGTAAAGGGTCAGATATGAAAAAAAAATATACCAAATGATAGGTAAGAACATTATGTATCTATAAAAAAAAATGATATTGATATGTTTTTTTAAAAAAGTTATGGTTGGGTATATTGATATATTCATTTTTGAAAAATTTGCGGCACATTTTATTAAAAAAAATAGAAAAAATTTTGAAAATTAGAGATTTTTAAATTAGTAATTTTTTTGGAGGTTTCCCCCATTCACGGTGAACGAGGGAAATTTTTTCAATTTTTAAGGGTAATGTCTTCGATTAGATACGATTTGTGATCTTTCGACGCATCATTGAAAGAAATCGGTTCAGTGAGAGCCGAGAAAAATTGGTAATAGACATAAAAAAAAAAAAAAAACACATCTTAGTAAAATTAATACCTTCTCAGCTTCACATCGACGAAGCTAATATAAAAAAAAACATTTTAAAAAATCAAAATATTAATATAAAGGATAATTTTGAGAATTTTGTTTTAATTTTGGTAAGAATTATTTATTTCTTGATTTATAAGTGGTTAAATATTTCATAGGTCCAACTCTTTATTATATCACATATAATGCTTTGTGCCATATTTTTCTTATATTGAGCGCCCGACGCTTTTATCACAATAATACTAGTACTTTTCGTACATTATTGTTTTAAGCTTATTATAAAAATTATTTTTGACTTTTTAGTTCGATGTGCTTTAAAAGCGTGTTTTTTAGTTTTTTTTAACTATATTTATCACTTTTTACTTTCATGTTATGATAGTAGTTACTATCAATATCTTGGTTGTTACGGGTAACAGGAAATCAGAATTCGATTCCGGAGAGGGAGTCAGAGAAACGGCTACCAGTGGCCTACCACATCCAAGGAAAGCAGCAGGCGCGCAAATTACTCACTCCCGGAACGTGGAGGTAGTGACGAAAAATGATGATACGGAAATNGCGGGCGGGTGGGACTAACGTTATACCTGAGGTATAAACAGCGGTAGGAATATATACGTAAGTCTTATGGCACGCGGATGGTACTGGTCAGTCAAAATAAAAATTTGCTTATATATATCGCACCCCTAGATCTAAACTGTTGTAACTCAAAAATGCGATTTTTCAGATAATGTTCATTTTAGGATTTCTGATTCTATTACTTACATGAGAATAAAACTGTAGTAACTATATTTTGTTTGGTTTCCAATAGAAAGCTCTAGAAGACAGTTTACTTGAATGACAGCATGCAAGTTTCATATCAGTTTTTCTTGAATTGTGAAAAAAGAGGTTTTTTGAGTTACACCAGTTTAGATCTAGGGGTGCGATATATAATATTGATGACACGCACGTGTGTACGGGAACGATAACCAAAAATTAATTTATACAGAAATAGTGTTACCATCGTGTTGAGAGCGAGGCGTGGGGTGGGGTGAATGCGTTATGAAAGTCTAGTCTCAAGGCTATAGACGACGGAATATGCGATAACGCGTGGCGCTTGGAGAGTTACAAACATACATACATGCATACATACATACAGGTGAAACTAATATAAGCGTGTTAAAAAGGTGGAAAGAGTATTTAGAAAATACTGAATGAGATGTATCCTAGAAATACATTAGAGGATATATTGTGGAACATGTGACTGGTAGATTAAATTAATGAGAAAGAGATATGGGAGGCTGTGGTATCAATGAAAAAGAATAAACCAGTAGGACCAGATGAAGTGCCAGTAGAAGTATGGAAAATATTACGTGGTTAAAGGATATTATTAATAAAATTCAATTAAAATTAATAATATCATAAAAATGGGAGAATAGTATTGTGGTGCCGATATTTAAAGGTAAAGGAGATTATAAGAGATAATATAGGTGTAGCGTCAATTGTAGATAAGATGAGAGAGAAGTTTGTTGATAAAGAATACGTAAAAAATGTTATTTAGAAACAAGTGGTTTAAGAGTTATAGCAATTTAAAGTTTATGAATCAGTTAACCGAAAATTTTGAAAAAAGTAATCCCGGTAGAGATGTTTGTGATAACAAATAGTAGTAGCAATTATTTTAAAATAGCAAACGCATACTACTGTTCAATAGAGTTAATAGCAGCGATTGCTAAAATTTGTATAATAGATTATTTTTTCAATATGAATTAGATTACGAAATAGCAGTTACTCAGTTATTGGTATTACAACTATAGACTATCTCATATAGCACATAAGAACCACAGAATAGGTGATGAAAGTTAATTAAATAATTGTTTAATTAATTATAATTAGATTTAATAATTTTTTTTATTAACTTATATAAATTATGTTGATAACATTAACATAATTAATTTAGAAAATACAACAAACACATGCCTTTATTAGACTTGCTTCCAGCCACTAAGGTCAACAACAAACGACTAAAATGATAACAATGAATTTTATATTTATACTATTTTTCGGTAATAGTAGCATTGATATTATCTATCAGTCTGTCAATAATATACATTTTAAAGCTGAAGACACTTTTAAGTTATCAGTATAAGTAATGATTTATCAATTACTATTTTTTTCACTGCCATTTTTTTATATCTGTAGCATTAACAGTTACTACTGAAAACATAACAAATTACCATCACAGATAATATAAAGTTTTATCTTAACTGTGGTAATATACATTTTTATCAGAAAATTATAATAACGTTAAGTTGTAAAACTTTTATTCCAAGGTAATGAAATGTTGGCTACTAAGGTTCTACGTAGCCAATGTTATATGTTAATTTTATATTGTATTCTTCCTTGAGTCATAGTTAGGAAAGAAGTAGATTTTTTATTTCTATAAATCCCAAGTGATCTTAAGACTATTTACTTCCTTCTCAATTCCTAATAAAACTACCGCTTCAATTAGTATAATAGTTAATAGGGATAAATATATTTACCATCATATTTAAATTAACTATAACAAATTTGAATAAAAGCAAAAATAATTAAAATTTTTAATTATATCGTTAATATATTAAAAACTATTTATACATACAAAAATAATGGAATGTGCATAAATTAATAAATAGAATATTTAAAAACTATGTTAATTGATTACCTATTATAATTTTTAATAATAATACAAGTTTATATATTGTTTATGTTTCAAAAAATTAAATTGATCTGTAAAATGATTAAAAAAACTTAATTGAAAATACAGAATTAGCATACTTTTTTTGTAGGTTAAATGGTGTAAGCCATAGTTTACTAAAAATGTTTAGATTAGGTTGATTTAAAATACCCATAAGTTATTTTTATATTTTTAGGGAAAAAAATTTGTTAATTAAAATGTGGCATATATCAGTTATCCTGCAAAAAGACTATATGTTAATATGATTACAAGGATTTTATCATTATCAACCGGTGCAAAGTTTTATTTTATAATTTAACAACAAATATTATTAACATTTTGTTTTATCCAAGGCAGATAGACCATTTCTTATTGACTGGAAAATATTAAATTGAACCCCTTTCACCATGATCTCCAAGTTTAAAAAAAGCCATTCTTTTCGTTAGCAGTTTATTTTCATTATATATAATGATAAAACACATATTAATTGAATTATATCGATTTTAAGCTATTTGTAAATTAACTCATAAGAAAAGTTGGATGTCTCGGCTATTAATACATTGAACAAGTTGGAGAAGGTGAACGGAAAAATCCGGATTCCCGATAATGATATCCATGCCTAGTTTTATTAACTCTAAAGTGCTAAAAAATACCAAAATATGCGTTAATAAATTATGAAATATACATAATTATTAATTTATTTTACAAAATTTAACAATTAAAAACTGATTATAAAATGTCAATTAGGATTCACAAGTGTTCTATAGGAATTTAAAAAAAATAGCGCAACAATAAAATAAATATAGTTTAAAAAAACTAAAAAAACACGCTTTTAAAGCACATCGAACTAAAATAATTTTTAAAATGAGCTTAAAACAATAATGAACGAAAAATACTAGTATTATTTTTATCACAATAATACTAGTATTTTTCGTTCATTATTGTTTTAAATATGTAGTTGTTAAAGTTTCGAGAGCTGATCATAATTTATCACTGTACATTTTTTTTTATACAAATGAGGAAGATAAATTGATGCTTCTCTTACAAAGTATTGTATAGTTTTAATCATACTAGATGTGATCAATGGTGCTACGGCTGCATTAGACGCCAAAATTAGAAGTGAGCTTTTAAAGGGAAAATGTTTTAAGCTTTGTTATTATCATAAACTAGAAACATTTTATTTCATTTCGATTGTCAACAAAAATAATAACTATTCTACCAATATTTCTTAGCAGTACGTATAGGGGCGTCATTTCAGTTTTTTTTTTGGGTGTGTAAGATTTCAAGTAGGCCATTTTGAAATTTCATCAGGTCATAACAAAATAGATATACCTACTTAAGTAAATTCTTCTTCTTTTAATTTTCCCATAGGCAAGAATCACAATCAACATAATTAGTAAATATATATTATAATAATACTAACTCTTTTCATATTATACACCCAGAGAAAAACCTCGATCTATATAATAAATTCATTGTTCAATTTGATAAATATATCATTACTATTGAATCAATGATATATTTATCAATATGATATTTTTTTTTCTTGTCTTGAACAATAATTATTTATAAGAATAGTTATTTTGTTCGTATTAATAAAACATTATCATAAACCCTTGATAAAATTTCTCTTTCAATTTTGATTGAGGTTTTTCTTTGGGTGTATAATATAATGTAGCGTCGGGGTCGTAGCAATCGTTGAATTTTATATTTATCAGTTAATTACCGTTATCAATTATTGCTGTTAACTGCGTGAAAAAAAGTCGTGATAAAAATGGTAGCACAGTGGTGTCGAGGCACAGTATGGACGTAGCATAGTCGAGTCAAGTATAGATGATATCTGACAGTTATTGAAATCACTATCATAAGAAACGCTTTGATTCAAATCTGTAGATAGTGTTTAATTCTAAGAAATTGATGAATTATTCCAAAAGTAAAATTAACTCCTATTTTTTTTTCTACATTGACTACCATAGAAAATAGGTCGTCGGTACAAATATTTTTTTTTGAACTTCTAGTACATAAAATAAGCTTTATCTTAACATATATTTAAAAGACGAAGTATTCCCGGAACATTTTCAAAAATTAAGTTGAAAAAGTTAAATTTTTATACAAATTTTCAAGTTTTCAAAAATTTAAAAAAGCTTTTTGTATAAATTTATATGTAATATAAGTTAGATTCATGTAAATTTTATATTTATTGGCTGACTCATTACTATGGAAAATCTTTATAAGACTATTTAATACACGACGCAGACACGGTACACTACACGGATTCATAGATAAAATAAAACTATTTAAGATAATTCAAAAATTCAAAGTCACTTTTCCTAACTTTGACGAGGTAAAATAAATAAAATAAGTTTATATTTATATTTAATGTGGAATGAGAGACTTGTAGATTTAATTAGTGAGAAAAAGGTATGAGAGGCTGTGGCATCAATGAAAAAGAATGAAGCAGTAGGATCAGATGAAGTGCCAGTAGAAGTATAGAAAATATTAGGCGATGTTGGCATAAGGTGGTTGAAGGAACTTTTGAATAAAATCTTATTAGAAGGGAAAATTAAAAATGAGCGGAGGTATAGTATTGTGGTGGCGATATTTAAAGGCAAAGGAGTCATACAGGAGTGTGGAAATTTGGAGAAAGCGTATGTTAGAGTACCAAGAGAGGTTTTAAAGTGGACGTTAATGAGAAAAGAAGTGCCTAAAAGATACATTAATATAATAGAGGATATGTATGATGGCACTTGTACCAGGCTAAAAATCGTAAGAGGGATAGCAGAAGGTTTTCGGTTAGGAGTAGGAGTGCACCAAGGTTCTGCTTTAAATCCTTACTTATTCTCTATAGTGATGGATGAAATTACTAGAGAAATACAAGGAGAGATGTCGTGGTGCATGTTGTTTGCTGGCAATATAGTGTTAATAGGAGAAAATAGGGAGGAAATTAATCAAAGAGGTGTGGAGATCAGCTCTTGAAGAAAAGGGTTTAGGAATACGTAGGAGTAAGATAGACTATATAGAGTACGAGTTTGACAAATGAGAACACAAGGTAGGTGAAATGAGGAGATCAATGACATTAGGCAATGACGTGATAGGAGAGGTGGAATGTATTGTTGTGAAAAATAGCGGTGGTATTTACGAGGATGTTGAATCCCAATGAGGCTGAAAATTAAATTCTACAAAACTGTAGTGAGACCAGCTATGATGTATGGTTTAAAGAGTTGGGCGGTTGACAAAAAAGTAGAGCAGAGAATAAGTGTAGCAGAGATGAGAATGCTTAGATGGATGAGTGGAGTGACTATAGAAGATAGGATAAGGAACGAGTATATAAGAGGGAATATAGATGTAGCGTCAATCGTGGATAAAATGAGAGAAAATAGACTAGAAGGTTTGGCCATATTATGAGGAGAGAGAAATCGGAAGCTGTAACAACAATTATGGAAATTAATGTTGAAGGAAGATGAGATTGAGTAGACCAAAAATAGATGCAGGGATTAAATGCAATATGAGGACGGCTGATGTGAGTTTAGATGATGTGGGATATCGTGTTAAATGGAAGTTTAGAATAATAGTGGTTGACCCCAAGTTGTTGGGATTAAGGCTAAGAAAAAGAAGAAGTAGAATAAGAAGATTTATATTTAATGTTAGTTAGATTTATGTAAATTTTATAAAAATTGTTGGACTCATTACTACGGCAAACCCTTATAAGGTATTTTAAAATAAACTACAAAAAATAAAATTTGAACACAAAAATAACATGTTTCTTAACTATTGCAGCCATTTGCATAAAGAAAATAGGCCGTTGGAACAATTTTTTTTTTTTTTAATTTATAGTACATAACATAAGCTTTAATTTGATTTATGTTTAAAGGATACAATATTTCCGGGACTTTTTGCAAAAGTTAAGTTGAGTTTTGTGAAAAAGTAACTATTTTGAATCTTTTCTTGTGGGCAGGTAAGGGTTAGATTTTCAAAAATATTTTATCAAATAAAAGGGAATTATTAAAGTTTAAATATAAAAAACGGTAGCACAGTGGGGTCGCGGCATAGTGGAGACATTGCATAGTTGGGTCCAGATAGATTTAATCTGACAGTGATTAAAATCACTATCATAAGAAACGCTTCGATGCAAATCTGTAGATAGTGTTTAATTTTAAAAAATTGATGGATAATTGCAAAAGCAACATCAACTTCTATTAAAATAAAATACAAAACCCATAATTATCATACAAAAATAGTATATTTTTCAATATGGTA
>NW_026099572.1:66945097-66946829 GCF_025091365.1 Daktulosphaira vitifoliae | reverse complement strand
AAAAAAAAAAAAAAAAAAAAAAAAAAAAAAAAAAAAAAAACACATCATAGTAAAATTAATACCTTCTCCGCTTCGCATCGAAGCTAAAAATAATTATTTTGATTTGTTAATTTTTCAATAAGTTATGGCAATTTTTAGGAAAAAAAGTGAAAAAAATTTACCGATTTTAAAAATCGTAATTTTTTGGGGATTTCCACCAATTATAGAGAACGAGGGCTTTGATTAATGGAATTTTTTTTTAATTATTGGGGTATGTCTTCAACTAGATACGATTTGCGATCTTTTTACATATCGTTGAGAAAAATCATTTCTGAAAAAATTATAGTAGTTTTAAGTAAAAAAATTGAAAAAATTGTGAAAATTAACGATTTTTAAATTCGAATTTTTTTTTAAGATTTCCCTCATTTACGGGAAACGAGTGAAATTTTTTCAATTTTTGAAGGTAATGTCTTCAACTAAATACGATTTGTGATCTNAAATTTTTTCAATTTTTGAAGGTAATGTCTTCAACTAAATACGATTAGTGATCTTTTGACGTATTGTTGAGAAAAATCGGTCCAGCGAGAGCTAAGAAAAAGTAATGACAGACACATAAAAAAAAAAAAAAAATACATCATGGTAAAATTAATACCTTCTTAGATTGGCATCGAAGCTAAAACTGTTACGAACATCAATATCAATATCAACATCTTGCGTCCGGTACTAATATTAATAGTTCAGTATGATATTTATTGTTTACTCAATTAATTGTTACCAGAATATTTGTTTATTGAACCATGATAATACAATGTTTTTGAAATTTGATATAATGTATAAAAAATTGGTGCATTATATATGCAGGCCAATTGGGACTGTTATTAAAGTAAGATGGTGCTGTTGTACATCCTGACCCACCCCAAATGATGCACCTGAGTTCGTTGCGATAGTAAAGAATGACTGGATATAGTGGGATTTACAGCTCCTTACCAACTTGTCTTTAAAATAAATGAAATTTTAGTAGTAGTACTTCTATATTAAGGCCCATTTCTTATTATAACGAAGTATGACAACTAAGAGTCTACCTTGATAACTATATTGTAAGGGGTTTTTATTGACTTTTACATTTTTTGCATAGCGACTTTGTTGGCGAAAACATTACGTAAAATTACTTCAATATGACTAAATAAGTTGCTTACTTAAATCTCGCAAGTTGTGTTCATTAAATTATAATTTTCCTTATGTTATTAATTAATTTTATTAATTATTCAATATACAAGTTGACCATGAAACGTCGTTTATGTGTTTAATTATTTAAATCATTGTGAATATTTAATATGATCTTTTCTTTAAAAAGTTTAAAACGAATATAGTTAAAAAAAAAAAAACCCAGCACAGGGGGGTCGCAGCACAGTGGTGACGTGGTATAGATGGATCAAGTATAATGATATCTGACAGTGATTAAAATCACTATCAAAGAAAAACGCTTCGATGCAAATCTTTAGATACTGTTTAATTTAAAAAAATTGGTGGATTATTCCAAAAGCTTCATAAACTGCCAGTTCCTTATTAATATCCTGATTAAGATAAAGTATGTCGAATGAAAAAGGGATTATTAAAAAATAGTATTTCCCATAAAAAAATTATATTGATCCATACACTTTTCAATATGTCATAGCATTATAAAGTTAAAAATGTAAAAAATAAAATCGAGAATTTTCACACAATAATAGCATTTGGTAGCCATTTTCACCGT
>NW_026099572.1:66829627-66944230 GCF_025091365.1 Daktulosphaira vitifoliae | reverse complement strand
AGAAAAAAAAAAAAAAAAAAAATAAACACATCTTAGTAAAACCAATTCGCATCGAAGCTAACATTATCTACTGCTATCCTTAAAAATATATATTATATATTATATTATATTATATATTTTGTATATTCATTACAGATATATTTTGTTGTGTTTTTTGATTAATTATAATTTATGAATGTTATGCATTTTATTTGTTTCATTAAAAATTATTTACTGGGATCCACGTTATATGTGCTTGTTAAAACATGGTATTTAAAATAATTACTTATTCATGAAGAAGTATGTAAAACATAGTTTTCTTAATTTATGAAATGAAAAATAAGTATTAATTTAAATAAATAATACTTCCCTTAAATTTGATTGATATAAATGTATTTACAACCTATTTATCTTATTATTTTAGAATTCAGCAACTCATTTATTAAAACAATCACTTTAACAGTAGACAATTTAAGTAATGATAAAAATTATGCAAAATGTCAATTTGTAAACTTTTTTTAATTTAATGAAAAACTATCTACAATACTTTATCAAAACTCTAATTTACCTATAAAAAATAAACTAGAGGACTTTGTTAACATTGTTATACAAAAAAGATAAAGTTAAATTTTGGTCTGAAAATAATTTCAAAATCCCAAAGTTTTAATTAGTATTTCTTACATCTTTTAATTTTATACAGGGTGATTTTTTTATCATAACCCACTCAATTACTTACAGAGTAATAATAATTTAAACATTTTTAGCTTCGATGCGAAGCTGAGAAGGTATTAATTTTACTATGACGCGTTTTTTTTACTATTTAATTATTAACTATTTAAAACTTTTTATGTCCATCCCTTATGCCTTGTAAGGGTGTAAACTTTGTTTTTTTTAATGGGAACACATATTTTGAATTTAATAAAATGTTTGAGTTTTTAATTTAATAGTAAATGGCATTTGAATTTTTAGTATAACCTTATTTATTTATTAGATATAAACACTTAAAAATTTGATACTTTAAATGTTTATATTTAATAAACTAATAAAGTTATATTAAAAATTCAAATGCATTTACTATTGAATTAAAAACCCAAACATTTTATTAAATTCAAAATATGTGTTTCCATTTAAAAAAACAAAGTTGACACCCTTACAAGGCATAAGGGATGAACATAAAAAGTTTTAAATAGTTAATTATTCAAGAATAATGTGTAACTAAAGAAAACTAAAAAAAAAAAAATATGTTAAATTATATTTATTCTGTAAGTAATTGTGTGGGTTATGATAAAAAAATAACCCTGTATACATTTTCTAATTCTTATGTACTTAAAAGCACTTATACTCTTATAGTGCTTATTTAGATATTTATTATATTTTTTATATTCATGATGTATTATTATATTAATATAACTGTTAGTGGTTAAATTATCTTAATAAGAGTTAATCTGTTATTAAAAAATGAAACTTAAGACAATTTGCAGTTCTTAATTCATGATTTACTCAAATTAATGTATATGCTTTTAAAGAAAATAACACAACTAAAATAGTTTTGTGAAGTTCTTTGTTACTATCGTAGGCATTTTCAAGGGCAAAGGATATGAGGATAATACCCTTTCACGATGAAAATAATTAAATTGCAAAGATACATATTTTCTTTTTTTGTAGAAAATAGTACAAAAAAAAGAAAAATGATGTATATACCCCTCCAGACAAAACCCTATGTAGGGTCTTGGTTATTATTGGTTATACAGAGTGTTCAGTAAGTAATATACTTAATAAATCACCTGTATAAAAAATATTTTATCAGTATATACATACTTATGTGTAAAGTAATATAACATATAGAATTACATAAAGTTCAGAAAGATCCTCGATATCAAACTTGAGATTTTACTGATATTATTAGTTAGTTAAAACATAAACACAAAAAAATTTGAATTTACTAGAACAGCTATTTAGCCTATATTTATTGATTACAATTACAAAAAAACTGTACAGATGTATCACCGTGATTTATTAATTCGAACAATTGATAGATATTCAAATAACTAAATAACGGCGGTACATTCGGTACATGAGCAGACATTTTATTATCAAAAACCTTTTTATAATAAAAACTGCTAATTCCTTAATTTATTTATTGTTCTTTAAACTTCGTTTTGTAAATATAATATTTATATAGAACGATAGATTAATACAGAGACTATTGTAGGCCATCTACACCATACGTGTATAGTGGGGTTGGTAATTGAAACATACTAATTTTTGCAGAAGGTACTACGCAAACATCGTTTAAAAGTGAATACACTTAAGTGTTTGCTAACAGTTCATTTCAGTCACTAGTAAAACAATCATCATTGCATAGTCCATCACTCCCGCCGTTTCATTTTTGTTTTGGATATAGTATATTGATTTAATTTTTCCTAACATGATTGGCGTTGGAGTTTGGTTTTTAGCATGGTTTTTTATATTATTGACTGTCTTGTTCTTTGTGCTTTCGTTGTATTATCGTTCAAGGTTATCAGATGAGTATAAGCAGATGTCTTCAAAACTTCCATCATTACCTCATGGATTATTGGCGGAACTAAAGATTTCCTATAAACACGCTACTCTTAAATCTACAGGTTGGTAAAACTCTAATGAGTTAGTATTAATATTTATTTTAAATTGGATAAACCATAAGAAAATTGAGATAATGGAAAAAATTATTTTATTTTTTCTTTAATTAACTAAAACGTCGCATGATTTACTAAGTTGAAAATTTGAACATTTTAACTAGAGGTAAGAAACGATACTATTTTTAGATTAAAATTAGGTTTAGGTTATTATGTTTTAAATAGTCTCAGTTCGAGACAATTTTATTTTATTTTTAATATATTATTTTTTTTATCTATTTGTTTAGCTTAAAAAGAACTTAGAATTAAAGGATAATAAACATTTTAAATGACCAATTTTTTTTATGAAAATTTGTTCAAGGTTTGTGCTTTGGTTTTTATATTATCAAAGGGATTTGGTTTAAAAATCGATTATTTAGGTCCTCGATTTTAAAACAAATACTTTTCAAAAACTTAAGCTCTATTTAATTTTACTCTATTCATTAACTAGGAGATCCTAAAATTAGATCCACTTAAATAGAAAATAATATATAAATAGTAATATTAATATAGTGGTCCATATTAGTCTAAAACTTAAATAGTTGTGAGAATACCAAAAAATCACTAAATATTAGTTTCTACAAATTTAAATTTATAAATAATTGTGTACACACTTATGAAAATCGTAATAAAGTTTACGTGAAAAAAAGATACTTAGTTGGCTAAAGAAAGATATTGTTATAGTGTAACTAACTATATAAAACTGCATTTATTTAGTATTCGAACTATATATTATAGTTAGCCAGCTATTAGTTTATTAGGAGTTGATTTGTCGCTATATTCACCGTAACTAAAAATAATTTTTACATAGAATACCTATTCTCTGTAAAAAAAAATTTTACAGTAAAGTATAAGAAATATATTATTGAAAAAAAAAAATAAATATACGGAGTACAAATATTTATTTTAAATTTAATAATATTTTATTAACTTAATAGTTCTTTTTGGCTAATGTTTTAGTTATTTTTTTTTAATACACATTTTGAAGAAAACCTTGTTAAAAAAATTATTTCTAGCATTCAAAAAAATTCTAAGACTTCTTAGCAAAATTAATCATAAACTCATATTAGATCACACTATGAATCACTTGTGGCTTTTATTACTGAATATTAAAAATGTTAATTTAAAACTAAGAAATATTTAACTCAAAAAGTCACAAAATTACTAACAAATCGCGAATACGTATTATCGCTAAACATATAGAGAGTATGTTTTTAGCGCTGACGATGGAACATAATTCTCGAAATACGTATACACGACTCTTTAGCCATTTTTGTGGCTTTTGATCATATTTGAACAATTAGTTCAATATCAAATTGAATATTAACGTTATTTTCTCCTCTAAATAACCATTTATTTGAAATTTGAATTTAATTCAAAATTTAATAATTTAAATAAATCTAATCGTACAATGATTGTAGTAATTTAGAAAGTAAAACCATTAAATTGTACTTATAATATTAACAATAATAAATAGGCTATACAGAAATTAACACTTTTTTATATTGTCGTACATCTACGGCACATTACATATATCTAATGGTTTTATTAAGCAAGAAATATAGTAAATTAATATTTAATGTTTCTAGAAATTTTAACTTTGCTAAAATTATGCAAAATAATTATGGCAAACTTAGTATTAATGGTATTAATTATGTAGTAGTTATTTTGAATGGTAATATCTTTTAAATCAAACCATTTTAATCTATGTGAATGATACTCTAATAAAATAATTTTTTTTTGCAAAGAATAAGAAAATATATGATTTTTAAAATAAACGCTATTTAAAACATGTGAATGAATGGAAAAATACTATATTACCTTACATCTATAATACACTTAATAAACATGTATATTTTGTAAATGTAGTATGTTGTTCACTACTGTCTCTGTTTACATTCTGATATTATAGTTTTTAAATTAAGTTTCTATCATCATGTAGACATGTTATTAGTTTTACTTTATATACATTAACAAATATTTATGTAATTATAATAAATCATTGATCTATTCATCATCATCTCCTTAGTTTCTATCTCATCTATTTGGGGTCGGTTGTACCTTAGAAATTAATAAGTTCTTACACTGGCTGTCAATCTGACGCAATCTCATTATACTTCAGATAGCCAGTATAGGAGCAGGGAGTGTGTCGCTGTTAAAGTTCCCGTATGGTCACCCATCCGGAAAAAAACAGCAAACAGAGCAGATGAATACCAGCGCTAAAGCGACGGTAGAAATATTGGTAGAATCTTGTCGATTATTTAGTAACAAATATATCGAATGACAAAATAATTTATGGTTAATTTATTCAACATTAAAAAAATAAATAGTACAATTAAAGTATAAAAAACAATAAATTCTACTTGATCAAATTATGCCAAAAATCTAAAGTTCAATATTCTTTATTTATCATTTATATCTTTATTTTTCATACATCGTTAATATTTATTACATTTCTAATTTATATGAATAAAGTATAAACAATATTTAGAAGGTATTTCTTTTACTTATCAATCATAAACAACACTGTGAAACCAATTACGCTACATTGAAACTTTCAGACTCGAGAGCTATAAAATTGGGATAGAGCATTCCCGAAAAGCACATTTGACTATAGATGCTTTAATGTGACTTTTAAAAAATCATATTTTTGTGTTTTTCCAATTTTCTATTTTTATATCATTCTTATTGGAATATTTTTTCCATTATATTCTTGATAATACCAAGATGCTTATTTTAATGTTGATTGCAATGTTAGATGATTAACTTAAGTTCAAGGTTGCGTAAGTTAATGATTTCTTTTAACTTATTAAAATTAGGCTAACTAAAATAATAAACTAATTAATTTAATAAAAGAAGTTGAAAGTTAACTTGACAAATCCTCATTAACTTATCTTAATTTGTTAAGTTAATACATGTTATTTTGCAAAAATATCATATTTATAGAGTGATATATATATATATATTTTTTAATTTTCTTTTTATAACAATAAGATTAATCAAATATGAAAAAAATGTATGGCATAATTTTATATTTATTTATTTAAAAAATATATATTTCAACCTAACCAGTGAAAATTACGTCTTATAGTCGTTTTCATGACAATATGGCGTATTTCGGTTTTGAGTTTTTTATTTTAAAAATACACATTTACTTATTTTAAGAGTTTTTATATTAAATAATTTCTATTATTTATTGAGATAATGTAGTTTTCAAAAACCAATTTTTACTGTTAGCTATACAAAAATGGTGCATTATTTTCTTTCTATTGAATAATTTCGAAAAAAATCAAGATATGGAGTTTTGCCACGGTGACAACGATATACAATAACAATAATAGTAATAATTTTTCAATAAATTTTTAGATTTAAAAAAAAAAACCTTTTTTTTGTTATATTTAGTTTTTTAAGAGATATTGAATTAAAAATATGTCAGTTAGTTGTTATTTTGAACAAAACAGAAATTAAGTTAACATAAAATCTAAATATTATCTTAATTTATTAATTTGTTTATGTCCAGTTTTAATAAGTTAAACAAACTATAATTACAATATGAATAAAACAAGAATTTTTTTATAAACATTCTATATTTCTGAGATATGAAAGGATTTAGTACAAAGTCATCACGTTATTTATTGTGTTAAATGATTTGATTATGTTAATAAAATAACGTATGTATCATTAATTTGGCTCTTTGACGTTTGTAGTCTAAAAATTCATACTCCTTGGCTATACTATTATTTTTAGTAAAAAGTGTTAGATATTTAAAGTGTTATCTTGTAAAAAGAATCTTTCTTGGCGTGAGGGTGTATTCAGAAATTTTTCTCTAATAAACTCAATTTTTTTGTAGTATATTAAATATGTATGTAATCAATTCTTTATTAAAAACATAATATAATGAAATTTATTTCATAAATGCCATAAAATATTTTTGGGAACCAGTTTAGGGGAGTTTCTTATTACCTTTCTTGAAATAGATTTTAATTAGCCCCAGTCTAAATTGACAGCATATTTGAGAGACAGACTTTATAATCTTATCGCTTTATAATCTTTATTCCATCAATTTTTTTTATTGGGCCAAAGAAACAACAGCATTACATTTATAAAAACAAAAAAAAAACATACTCTAAAATAAAAATTATAGTGTGTTCAGAGAAACAAATCTCTAAGGTTAACTTGAAGTGAATTTATAATTACTTGCATAAATTTAAGTATTATAGTTATAATACTATCTATAAATTAAATTAATACTTTGAAATTCAAAAAAAAAAAATTGTTCGTTATTTATTTCATTAATAATTGAATTGATATATTTAAATCAACTTACTTTACTCAAATTTAATTAATCATTTTATTGATGGTCGAATGGTAACCTTGAAAAGAGTATTATAATTGTCAAAAATAAAAACAAAAATGCATCAATAATATTGAATATTTATCGGTATCATACAGATAAATGTTCAATTTCCGCTTAAAGAATGTCAACGTGCTTTTACAAATAAAATAAAATGACCTTGTAAAATATATTAAAAATAATTTTGAACAAAATAATTCTAGTGTAATTTATTTTTAAATATTTTAGTCACGTAAAGATGTACTTACACTTCTTTATTTCCTATTGATAAAATAATTAATTAAAACAATGTTTATTGTTACCAAAATAAAACATAATTATTTATAAATATCAATCTGTAAACATAGGTTAAACAAAAATCCTTTATTTAAGTGGTGTAGTGTTTTTTTAAAAGAAAAGCGTTTTTAATGTATGAATAAAAATTTTTAAAATTCAATTCTAAGAACATACATGTATATTATAAAAATATATACATATTTTACCTAATCTTATAATTGAAACTGTTTTTTATTTGATTTAATTAATGTGTATATACATATTAATACGGTTGCCATGAATTTATCATTATGAGTGTATCGGAAATCGTATAATAAAAAGACGGTATCGTATTAGATCCAAAGAGTCGCAGAGTCAAATTATAACATTTAATAATCTTTTTGATTTTTTAAATTAATAACAAGAAAGTAGAGACATAATATTCTGTTATATTACAGCATTCTAAAATCATTGTATTAAAACATTTCTTTGTAAATACATTATACAATGTATAATACATTGTAAATACATAAAAATGGAGCATTTGTTGTTAATTAAATTTAGTATATCAATTATCATCCAACTAAATAGTTAATGATGTTAAATTACAGTTATGATGAAAAAATAATTTGTCGAATAAAATAAAAATTTACTTATTTCAGATGTATTACCGTATTTGGGAAAATTGTTTAATCAATATGGACCTTTAGTACATATGAATATTTTGGGCTTCTCTTATGTGTTATTAAATGATCCAGAGTACATTAAAGTAATTATGAATATATATAAAATATAATTCTATGTTATTTAATTATATAGTGTTGATGTAACATAGAGGAATTTAAAAATATAATGGTATCAACTTTATATTTTAAATGTCAATACATATTTGACTGGTTCATATAATAGAAAATAACTCAACTAAAAAAATTACTAATCGATAACAACTCTTCAACTAGTAGTTAAGGATTTATTTAGTTTTTTAAATTGATGGTGAAGTGTGGGTATGTTATTTATCTTGTGGCATCTGTCTGCTGCGCTATTCTTTTTACTTATATATAAAAAATATTTAAAACTACTGAACTACTAGTTGAAAAGTTGTAAACGTATAGCCATTTTTTTAGTTAGATGATTTTGTATTATATGATGATCTAGTTATATATGTTTTTACGTACGTACTCTACTAAAGTTTATATTACTCAACTTAAAATTACTAATCATATGAAAACACAACACAATCATCCTTAAATAATCAACTGATTTCGTTTTATTTAGAAAAGAAACAATGTCTATAATGAATAATTACATATCATATGAGTCTTACTTTAGGAACTAATATTATTAAGTAAAGAGGAAAATATAACCCTTAGGATGACGGTTGGTAACGTATTGTTACGAGCACCATTGTAAAAAATTAAAAGGACAAAGGGACAAGTATCAATTATCTTGATCTTGGTTGATAACTGGAAGGTTATGATCACCGTTGAAGATTAATTAACTTTTAAAATGGAAATTTAATATGTAAATCTTTGATCACGGTTGGTAACAGTAGATTAATACAATTACGATCACAGTTGAAAGATCAGTATTTTAAATTCAAAAGTTTAGAAAAAAAATAATGGCAATGCTTACCCAATGCTACAGCGTATAATCAATGACAATCTAGTAGGCAATTATTGCAATCACTAGACTAACATTAAAAGAAATTACACATATATTTTTATAAAAACAGTGAGGGCGTACTTTATGCCAGACGCCACTACTTGGGTCGTATAGCTTAATTGTTTATTAGTTTTTTTTGTTAATAGTTTGCAGTAAATAAATATGTTTCATTTTTATATCTTTTAAATTATAAATTTCTGTTTTGACGAATATGTAACATAAAAAAGTTAACAAGCATTAATATTTATTTTATTAAATAAAAATATATAAACTTATAATCTTCTGAATAAAAGTTTCTGTGTAGCGGACTTTCTTGTAACTGAAAAAAGTGTAATAAAGCTGTAGCATGACGTTAAATAACATTATATGGAATAAGGGATAGACTTAAAAAATATTTAACCACTCAATAATTGATTAATAAATACTACTTATTAAGGAAAATAAAAATTTTCTAAATTATTGTTATTTTAGAAAAAATCTATTAGTCAATGAAAAAATATTCTTCCAGTATACAAAGGAAGAACTAATATTTAACTGGTAACTTATTGCAATTGTTACAAATAATAAAAACGAATATTTAATTGTGTTTTAGCCTTTGTTATCAAGTCCTCATCATATTAATAAAGGACCAGAATATAGCATGCTTAAGCCGTGGTTAAACAAAGGGTTATTAACAAGTTCAAGTAAGTATTAATTATCAATTTTATACTTTAGATTTTATGATTTTAAAACGTTAAACGGTGCCTTTTTATGGTGTAATTCATTTTTGAAAAAAAATTTTAAATTTTAGGTCTCCCAATTTAGAATCTTGCCGATGCCACTGCGTATTGATAGACTATAAATATTAACTAAGTCTACTTATTAAGAGATGATAAAACCCTTATGATCAACATATACTTTTTAACATTTTAGAAATAAATGCTATAGATTAAATTATTTAAAATTTGACAAGGTATTTTCTTTACGGTATTTGGACTACTGGTAAGTCCCTCTGCCCCTACCAAAGATCTATAAAGATCTATCTATATCTAATATTTTTGTAAATATTTGAATTGTAATATAAATACTGATAACATATTATATAAAGAAGTTTATGAGTATTCACTTCATATAAATGACCTTCTATTTTGTAATAATGGCTGTACCAGATTTATTTTATGGGAATGAATTTATATTATTAAATATATAAATAAGTAATCAATGATTATATATTTAATTGATAAATTTTTAGATCCAAAATGGCATTCACGAAGAAAGCTTCTGACATATACATTTCATTTTAAAATATTGGAATCTTACATTTCTACATTTAATAGGCATGCTAGACTTTTAGCCAATGAACTTGGAAAATTTTCAGGAAACGATCAGCAGTTGTCTATTTACTCTTTTATGACATTGTGCGCTTTAGATATTGTTGGTGGTATGTAAAAGTAAATAATATATTTTTATTATAAGAGGTGTATGAATATTAGTTATATTTTTTCATTTAGAAACGATAATGGGAGTAGATCTCCGATCACAAGAAGGCAAATCAACAGAATACGTTAAAGCAATTTACACGTACGTTGTTAAATTATTATTGAAATTTTTAATTATGAATATTAAATTTATGTAATTTCACTTAGTGTTACTGACATTATGATAAAAAGAATGTTTAAGTTTTGGTTGTGGAACGAAAAAATTTTTAGCATTAGTCAAGATGGTAGAACATTTAAAAAGTCTCTTAAAATTTTACATAGTTTTACTGAAAATGTAAGCAACTTGTTTATAGTTAGAAAACTTAATAAATATGCACTATATGTTAATAAGGGGCTTAGAATATACATGAGGTGAAAGTGACAATTTTTAAATTTGAATAAAATTAAGTTCAAAGTTTTTATGTTTCAAAATCATTCTTACATATCATTTATGGCACCTCAACTTTTTTATGAATTGTAATTCATAAGATATTTATTCTAAGTTCTATAATAAATATTTTTCTAATAACTAATATTAAAATATTTTTAATAAAAACTAAACTATAATTATTTAGGTAATAAAAGAAAAAAGAACAAAGCTTGAAAAAATTAATGTAATTGCCAATGAAGAATTAAGTTTTGGTAATTAAAAATAAACATACTAATATTAATTATTTTTTGTGTAATTAAACTAGTTGAATAATTCTTATTTTAAATTTAATTTTGTTTATTCGATATTTCGAAAATGTAATATTTTATTTTTTAAACGATCTATTGACGAAAAATTTTAATTTTAGGCAAAAGACGAATAGAATCATTTCTTGAACTTTTAATTGGGATCTCAAAAAACAATCCTGAAGAAATGACGGACTTAGATATTAGAGAAGAAGTAGATACTTTCCTTTTTGAGGGACATGACACATCTTCTACTGCTTTGACTTTAGCACTAATTTTATTAGGAATATATCAAGATGCTCAAGTAATTTGACTTCAAGTTTTTAATATATTTTAATAAAAATCTCAATTTTATGCAGATTAAAAATAATTAATAATGAGACGAACTAAAATTTTTTTAATTCGAGTTAAATTTAGTTAAATCACAAAATAATTTTTTAACACATGTATTAACATTCTATAAAAATGTTTGTAATAATGTAAACATGATGAAATAAAATATCAGTTTGGCTAAACTTTGAATATTTGAACATTTTGTCACATTTTTATAAAATATTCTTAGAGTAGACATGTTTTATTTTTTTAGAATTTGGTTCGAGAAGAATTAGACTCAATTTTTGGCGATAGTGATAGAGAAGCAACTTTTGAAGATTTAAAAGCAATGTCATACCTTGAACGAGTTATTAAAGAAACTATTCGTTTTTATCCTAGTGTTCCTGGATTTACCAGAAAAATTCGACAACAGTTAGACGTCGGTAAGAATTCAAAAACGGAATTGTTGTATTATTATTTTATGGTAATATGTATAAAATTGAATATAATTTTTAATAGGAGAATATAAAATTCCTCCGAAAACTGTTGTAGTTGTTATTCCATATTTATTACATAGAGATGAAAATATTTTTCCTAATCCATTAGAGTTCAACCCAGATCGATTTTTACCAGAAGTTAGTAGTAAAAGACACCCATACTCATACTTGCCATTTAGTGCTGGTCCTAGAAATTGTATTGGTGAGTTTAAAAAAAGTCACTTACACTTATCATTAAAATAGAGTACGATTTTAAATCTTGTCATCTTTACCGTAACTTATATTTTAAGCGTGAAAAGAACCTGAATTGAACCGGTACCTTAAAATAATTTTTTATAGAATCCGAACCAATAAAAAACTATGATTCTGGTTCTGTTTGATTATTTATTCTATTTGTATAGATAATTTATAAATGAACATTTAATCTATAAAATATCTACATTAGTTAAATATAATATACTTAAGATGAGTAAGTTAATTGAAATAATTAACTGAAGTTAAGTTATGTATGAACAATGTCGATAAATTAACTGTTAAAAGTTATCAAATTATGAACTTAACTAGTTAAGTCAAAAGATAAATTGTAATTTTTTTTCAACTTAACTAATAAAAAATTTTATTTTATCTAAAATTAATTTTTTTTGTTAAAATTTCCTAAAATCATTTTTTGTCGGTCGATGATGCAAGAGAAGGTTAAAAATCGATTTTCGACTTTTAAAACTAAATAGGAAGAAAATATATTGTTAATAACAAGTATTGTTTTTATATGTTTTGCACATTTTTCTGTTGGTTACACTTTTATACGTTATCTCGTATCTTTAAATCTAGTCATTTAAAAAATAAAAGTCACATATATACAGAGACGAACAGATCTAATTAGCAACTCATATAACTTATGATATACATAACATTTTATACTTTTTTTTTTTAATCAATTTTTACAATATAGAACTATATTTAAAATATGTTTTATATTATTTTTCGCAATTACAAAAAATATTTTAATAATTAATTTTTTTTTAATATTTGAAGATAGCCATTTTATAGATAAGTTTTAAAGAAAAATTTTGATAACAAAAGTTTTTATTTTAATTCAGTAGTTACGTTTATACAGCATTTTGAAGTTTGTTAAATTTTGATTTTTTTACATTTTTCCTAAGGTATCAAATGTTAGTCCATATTATGTAAAGGACGGAAGTAATCACTTATTACGTTACTTACTAGTAACAGTACGCGATTTCTTGATGTGGTTCTGGGCTTGTTAATTATTATTAGATATTATGAGTTGAGACAAGAACATATAATAGGCCGATTTTAGTAGACACGCATTAAAGTTTGACAAAAACCATCCCTCATAAAACATGCTCTGTTTATGTTATAAATTTGTATGGTAGTCATAATAACATGTGAAATTATTGAAATTTTCATATTTTTATTTAGGTCAAAAATATGTGATGTATCAAATGAAAACAGTAATATCAACTGTTATAAGACAATTTAAAGTTGAAACATTAGGCACTCAACAAGATATTGTCATTGGATCACAGTTAATTTTGAGGCCAGAATCATTACCTGATATAAAACTTACCAAGATTCGATGAAAATTGAAAAGGAAATGGTTAAAAGTTTTAATTATTATTATGTTTACTAATATTTAACTGTATATTTATAGCTTCAAGTTATGTGTGATGATTAATTATTATATGCATTTTTAGTTATATATTTTAAAATGATTTAGTACTATGTACTATGTAGTATTTATGTAATAGACTGATGTTAATTTTTTAAAGCATATTATTGTTTGTACATGAAGTATACTTATTAAAAATATAATTTAGAATTTTACAATGATAATGTATCTATTTTAGGTAACCCCTATTTTTAATATGATAATTTTATGTCATGAACACCTTAATACATTTGAATTTTTCAACAAAAATTTGAAAAATATTTCATCATAGCCAAAAGTTTGTTTGCGTCGAGGTATATATTAAGATAAATATCTTAATATTTTTTTGTTCCAGGAATACTTTTTGGTCGGAATATTTGAGAAAAATAGATTGAAAGTATTGATCTATGTTTTCATTAAATTAAAAAAAAACTAGTAATACATTTTCATCTGCATTAAATTGAAACTCATATTAAAAGATATCAACATTTTTTTAGTGATGTTCTATCGAAAATAAAACCTTTAAACACGATTTTCTCGAAATTAAAAAATGTCACTAGTACCTCTAACATTTTAAATACCTCATTTATCAGTTAATCGTTGTAGGATCATCTTTTATAACGTATAGGGATATCAATTTTATTTTTTTTAATGGTAAAATACATATAAAATAGAAAATTATCTAAATTAAAAAAATGACTAGTCGATGACAATTTGGACTAGTACTTTGGATGTCATTCTCATTTTTATACCTGTATAGGACAAAGGGTACTGACGGGAAATGACTAGTGATAAAAATAGTAGCACACACTCTTCACCAGTTATTACTTTAATTTGTTAATAACTTTTGAAAAACAGATCCATAAGTTTTTATGAGCGGTCATTTTTTTAATTAGATTATATCCTATAATATAAGCTAGTTAAATAACATATTTAACTAGCTTATATTATATCTTATATATTAATGTTGCCATATAAAAAAATAAAAATATTTTATAAGAGATAAATTGAGATACATATGTAACTAATAGAGTTCGTCAACAATATCGATATTTCCATTCGATATCGATATCGCGGACTTTTTTCATTTTTCCAACGATATCGATATCAATAAAATATTGCATTAATCGAAAAAAAAAACAAAGTATAACTGTTTTTGATCACTCTGTTATTAGGCCAGTTAACGAAGGAGTAATTTTGGCGAATGGCGGAATAAATTCCCAATCAAATATATTTTTTTTTTAAGTTGAATTAACATATGCATAAAGACATACTAAAAGTCCTCATCGATTGGACTTGAGCTTTTTTTTTACAGCCTCGCAAAAGTTAAAAAATATGAGCTTTTTTAATTTTCTCAAAAAATATTTAACTTACAAAAAAAAGTTTCGTACAAAAGTTGTTTAAAGACAATTTTAAACAAAAAATGTATCTTATATTTTTACATTTAAACAAATATTTTTCGAGTAACATTACATTTAATATGAGTACTAAAATTTATTTTCCAATTCTTTTCATTTTACGGTTACTTTTTATCGTGTTATACTTACATTAGACAAAAGATATACAGCAACAACTGGTTAAAACTCAATCTAAAAAATAAAATGAAATTATTAAGCCCAAAAAAGAAAAATTCCCGATAGATGATAGTGACAATGTTTTATTTTGTAAAAGTTTCAATTTCATTTTTGAAAAGGAAAAAATTTGTTTTCAGTTATGATAAAGCAATAAAAAAAAAGATAAAAGTATAACTTATAGAATTTTTAGTATGTGACATTTCTGTAATTTCTGTTATAATAATATATAACATGACACGCAGGCCGTGTCATATTATATAAATTTCAAGTAAAAAAAAACCCAGCACAGGGGGGTCGCGCCACAGTGGTGACGTGGCATAGTTGGATCAAGTATAATGATATCTGACAGTGATTAAAATCACTATCAAAAAAAAACGCTTCGATGCAAATCTTTAGATAGTGTTTAATTTTAAAAAATTGGTGGATTATTCCAAAAGCTTCATAAACTGCTAGTTCCTTATTAATATCCTGATTAAGATAAAGTATGTCGAATGAAAAAGGGATTATTAAAAAATAGTATTTCCCATAAAAAAATTATATTGATCAATACACTTTTCAATAAGTTATAGCATTATAAAGTTTAAAATGTAAAAAATAAAATCGATAATTTTCACACAATAATAGCATTTGGTAGCCATTTTCACCGTGAAGACAAAATAAAGTCCGAAATTTTTTTTTTTTCATGATAAAGTATATTACATTAGCTTTAATTTAAGATATATATAAAAGTGTCAGACCTTCCGGAACACTTTCAAAAGTTAAGTTGAAAAAATTAATTTTTTGTAAAAAAGTTGTCATTTTAAATACCCCCTAGTGAGCAAGTAAAAAGTCAGATTTATAAAAAAAATATACCAAATGATAGGTAATGACATCTTGCATCTATATAAAAAAAAATTATATTGATATATTCATTTTTGAAAAATTTGCGGCACATTTTATTAAAAAAAATTGAAAAAATTTCGAAAATTAGCGATTTTTAAATTTGTAATTTTTTTGGAGGTTTCCCCCATTTACGGTGAACGGGGGAATTTTTTTCAATTTTTAAGGGTAATTTCTTCGACTAGATACGATTTGTGATCATTTGACGTATCATTGAAAGAAGTCGGTTCGGTGAGAGCTGAGAAAAAATGGTAACAGACACACAAAAAAAAAAAAACACATCTTTGTAAAACCAATACCTTCTCAGCTTCGCATGGAAGCTAATGTATACAGAACTTATATATTTTTTTATTATTATTATTCAAAACAGTATAATTCTATTATTTAATAAAGAATAATTTCATCCATTAATATAAACAATATATAAAAGGGAGTTCAGTAAGTATGGAAACGGGTTTCTATTGTTCTTATTGTTTGTAACAATAATTTAACAATTTAAATAACACTCTGTATAATGATTAAGTCTTGTACCAAAAAAAAAAAAATTATTTCTTCATAATTAAAAGTAATTTGAAAATATTTGTTTTTAGTTTGAGATATAGCTATTATCTATATATTTTTTATATTAATATTATTATCTGATTTGGTTGGTATTCCATAGTCTCATTTTTAAAATAATGGTAACTTAACGGTATTCTTGAAAATAAAAATATTTGATGAAAACATTTAAAATTAAAATCTAATTTTTGAATATAACATTTTTTTTTATTTATTTTTTCATTTCGATATTACATATAAAAATATATCGTTGATGAACCCTAGTAACTAACAAAAAAACCAAAGAAAAATAAAATTCATAAAAAATTATTATTTCAAGATAAATTGAATGGCTAGTGTAAAAGAATCACCTTGTATATATATATATATATATATATATATATATATATATACAGGTAGATGCCTTTAAAAAGTAGATCAATTCTAATATAAGACGTTTGGTGTCCCTAACGAATATCTTACATATCAAGGTTCCTATAAAAATCATCATTATCAAGAGTGAAATCGATAATAATTTACTAAGGTGAATTCATTATGATAATTACAATTAATTCACCTTGTAAATACTATATGATGTAATGAAGTGATTGTCTGAAATTTTACTTTTATCAATAAATAAAGATGAATGTGCAACAGTGTGGACACATTTTTTCATTTCCATGAGCATAACCTTAATAATTTTCCATGAAAGTAATGTAATCAAAATGGACGTTCTCCCTGCGCCCCGATCCCCGTTTGTTATTATTATTCGTCAANGTACCAAAAAAAAAAAAATTATTTCTTCATAATTAAAAGTAATTTGAAAATATTTGTTTTTAGTTTGAGATATAGCTATTATCTATATATTTTTTATATTAATATTATTATCTGATTTGGTTGGTATTCCATAGTCTCATTTTTAAAATAATGGTAACTTAACGGTATTCTTGAAAATAAAAATATTTGATGAAAACATTTAAAATTAAAATCTAATTTTTGAATATAACATTTTTTTTTATTTATTTTTTCATTTCGATATTACATATAAAAATATATCGTTGATGAACCCTAGTAACTAACAAAAAAACCAAAGAAAAATAAAATTCATAAAAAATTATTATTTCAAGATAAATTGAATGGCTAGTGTAAAAGAATCACCTTGTATATATATATATATATATATATATATATATATATATACAGGTAGATGCCTTTAAAAAGTAGATCAATTCTAATATAAGACGTTTGGTGTCCCTAACGAATATCTTACATATCAAGGTTCCTATAAAAATCATCATTATCAAGAGTGAAATCGATAATAATTTACTAAGGTGAATTCATTATGATAATTACAATTAATTCACCTTGTAAATACTATATGATGTAATGAAGTGATTGTCTGAAATTTTACTTTTATCAATAAATAAAGATGAATGTGCAACAGTGTGGACACATTTTTTCATTTCCATGAGCATAACCTTAATAATTTTCCATGAAAGTAATGTAATCAAAATGGACGTTCTCCCTGCGCCCCGATCCCCGTTTGTTATTATTATTCGTCAATTCGTGTTTTTATCCGCTGAAAATTAATTTGTTCTTTTAATTTTATCGCGCTCAACTTTATTTGGAATCCACGTGAAATTATATATTATATTATTGATTCGTTTAGATTTCAATGATTTTACAGTAATTGTATTTAACGTATGCGTTGGTCTTAAAAACGAAGACGACACCATAAATACTTATAACAAATGGCTACGACTACTTTACCTTCCGGAGAACCCGTATCTGAAGACACTTCTCTTTACCCAATTGCTGTACTGATAGACGAATTGAAAAATGAAGATGTTCAAGTAAGTTATTACGACATTATTATGAATCATATTACCAAGTTAATATAGCTATTGTACAATTGTATCATGAATTGTTTACCAATTGGTTTTACCCATGTTTTAGTTGACATATCTGTCAGACATCTGAAAGTCGTAATTAATTATTAGTGTTCTGTATTTTAAATATATAAACAGATATTTTTATAAAGTTTTTAGCTTAGAATTGATACGTATATGATTTAACATACATAACAGTTGTTATTTCCTAGATTTACATTTTTTTTTCAACAGAATAAACTAATTTTCGGCTAATTATTAATTTTAAATTTATACATTAATTGTATATATTATAATTAATATATAATACCAATTTAAAATAAAACAATAATTTATATATTTTTAATTGGTTTAATGAAAATTCATATTTTTGTTATCAATTTTGTAAAGAACTGGTGTATTTCCATAAAATATTAAATAAAACTAATGAACACAATAAATGTCAAATTATTTTAAACAATTTATTTTCAATGTTTTAAATTTGATAGTTCAATTCAAATAAATCAATGTATTTTAAACATTTTTAAGTTTTTATTAAATTTTTTTTAGAATATTTTAGTGAAATACTATATATTTTGTTGACATTATTGTAATTTTTCAATCATTATTGTTAAATTTTTATATTTACAGTTACGCTTGAACTCTATAAAAAAACTATCCACAATTGCTTTAGCACTTGGTGTAGAACGTACTAGAGTAGAACTGATTCCATTTTTGACTGAAACAATTTATGATGAGGATGAAGTTTTGTTGGCTTTAGCTGAACAACTGGGAAATTTTACTAATTATGTAGGAGGTCCAGATTTTGCATACACCTTATTGGTAGTTATCCAAAGTTACATCATAAAGTGAACAGTTTATAAGTTCATTTTGAAATGTGTTTTTTTCATTGTAGCCCCCTTTGGAGTCCTTAGCTACAGTTGAAGAGACTGTCGTGAGAGATAAAGCAGTTGAATCTCTACGTCAGATAGCTGTTTTGCACACCGTAGCTGATCTTGAAAATCATTTTGTTAGTCTTGTGATTCGTTTGGCATCAGGAGACTGGTTTACTTCACGCACATCAGCATGTGGTTTATTTTCGGTTTGCTACTCACGTGTAAATCCCATGATTAAATGTGAGCATTTAAAGTTAATTGTATATTTTAATTAATCATAGTACCTAGGTACTTAATAACTTATCTTAGGAATTAAAATTTAATTATTTTAATTAATAGCGGAGTTACGTAATTACTTTCGAAATTTATGTCAAGATGATACTCCAATGGTAAGACGAGCAGCTGCAGGAAAGTTGGGAGAATTTGCCAAGGTTGTGGAATTAGATGCTTTAAAAAATGATCTTATACCTATGTTTTCCTCTCTAGCTCAAGATGAACAGGTATAAAAATGTTTGGATATATTTTTGTTGTGTATTTTATTATATTATTTATATTTTTATTTATAGATTGCATATATTTAAATTATTATTATGTTTATAAATTAGGATTCGGTTAGACTTTTGGCTATTGAAGCTTGTGTTAGTATAGCCTCGTTACTTACTCATGAAGATGTTAATGATTTAGTGATGCCAACTTTACGATTATGTACATCTGATAATTCTTGGAGAGTACGCTATATGGTTGCAGATAAATTTACTGAGGTAATTATATTTGTTTGTTTTATTTATAAAATTAATAATAATTTTCTATAATGTATTAGTTACAAAAAGCGGTTGGTCCTGAAATTACCCGCATTGATTTAGTACCAACATTTCAATCATTGTTACGTGATACTGAGGCTGAAGTTAGAGCAGCTGCTGCTAATAAAGTTTGTGATTTTTGTCGTAACTTATGTCCTACAGTTGCTTCAGCCACATTAACTAATGATCCAAATACTACACAAACATCTAATGCTGTTGACTCTATTATAATGACTTCCATTTTACCTGTAGTCAAAGGGTTAGTAGCAGACACAAACCAACATGTCAAATCAGCTTTAGCATCAGTCATTATGGGATTATCCCCAATCCTTGGCAAACAAAGGTAATATTAACATCAGTTTACCCTTATTCTATTGTATTGTAATTATTTTTTAATATTATTATAGAACTTTAGATCACCTATTACCATTATTTTTAACTCAATTAAAAGATGAGTGCCCAGAAGTACGTCTAAACATAATATCAAATTTGGATTGTGTTAATGAAGTTATTGGAATTCAACGAGTAAGTTTTATATGCTTTGAAATTATTTAATCTAGATTAATTAAATTTTTTTTCCAACAGCTATCTGAAACATTATTGCCAGCAATTGTAGAACTTGCTGAAGACCCTAAATGGCGTGTACGTTTAGCAATTATTGAATATATGCCACTTTTAGCAAGTCAACTAGGTGTCCAATTTTTTGATGACAAACTTAATAGTTTGTGTATGACATGGCTTATTGATCATGGTAATAAATTCAAATCTATATTATTTTGTTTTGTTTTTTTTTTATACTGGAAAATAAAATAATTTTTATATGTATTCTTAAATAATGCTTTATTTAACACGTGTCTAAAAATAAAATTAGCATTTTAAGTTAAGCACATAAAAATTTTCATTCAGCTTTTAATATACTTTAATTTCATTAGATTAAAAATTTAGAAATCATAGATAATATTTATTTTAAAAAGTTAATGATTAAATTAAGAATGTTAAATATTTATTGTTATTGAGTTTAAGGAAGTTTTTATTAAAAATTATGATCCTTAAACAAGTGTGTCATATTATATTATATTTTAACTAATTATTTCAATGGTTATATTACCATTGAAATAAGTATTTATTATTAATTAAAAAATTACTGTTACAAGAAAACTTAACAAGTTAGTATCATAAAATTTAATAAAATAGTAAAAAAAATTGAGTTACAAATTATTTCTCTATACCTAAAGAAACATTTAAATTTTCATAATTTTAATTATGTGTGTGTAGTAATTTTACTATTTAAAAACAACATATATTGTTTTAGTATATGCTATTAGAGAAGCAGCTACGTTAAATTTAAAAAAATTGGTTGAAAAGTTTGGTGCTGAATGGGCTCAAACATCAGTGATTCCAAAAGTCATATTAATGGCTAGAGACCCTAACTATTTGCATAGAATGACATTTTTGTTCTGTATTAATGTATGTATTGAAACTCATATTTAATTAAATTATTATATAATTATTATTAAATAAGACAAAAAATATATTTATAAATTATAGGAATTAGCAGAAGTATGTGGTCCAGAAATATCTGCTAAAACTATGTTACCAACTGTTCTTTCTATGGCAAGTGACAGTGTTGCTAATGTACGTTTTAATGTTGCCAAAACACTTCAAAAAATTGGCCCGATTGTTGCACAATCGTATGTATAAGATTAAATTTTTATAGTAGAAGTTAAATTATTAATTAAAGCTGTAATTATTTTGTATGTACAATGTGTATAAATTTTTTTATGAAAAATCTATTATTTTATAATCTCTAAAATCAATTATTTCAAATTTAAATGAATAAATTAAAAAAAAATTTATATACGTTAGAAATTATATAACTACCTTTGTTAAATAATTCTTTCCTAAAACATGTGTTGTACTTAAGAAGAAAAAAAAAGTAAACAAAGTGAAAAACTTTCAAGTTCTATTCTTTAGAATTAAATTTATGTTAGCAATTATGTATATTAATATTCTAATGAATTTTCCTGTTAACTATATGTAAAGCCTTGATGTATTATATTTCCCTATTTATCATGTTTCAGGGCTGCTGTAAAATCCCAAATTAAACCTGTGCTAGACAAATTAAATACAGATACAGATGTTGATGTCAAATATTTTGCTGCTGAAGCAATGTCAATAATTGCGTGCAACTAATATTATTTTATTATTGTTTTATGTGTATCAATTATTTGGCGCCCAAATTATTAAAACATGTTACTACAGCTTATGCATTTTTCTCCCAATTCTATGCATACTATGATTTTTTTTTATTAAACTAATACAAATATTATTATAATTATTATCATTTTTGTAGATTATTTTAAACAAAAATTGTGAAAATGATAATTTATTATGTTAAGTCAAATAATCAATAATATTATATAAGTAGATACTATGCTGTAATTAATATTATATTTTAATTCAATAATGGAAATGTTTTAATTATAGATTGAAATTCTAGAATTTTTGTTAATTTTACAGCTCCGACATTTAACAACTAGATTAAATTATTACTTTAATCTCTGTATTTAAATTTATTGAATAGAAAGTTATTCGTAATTAATTTACTTAAGTAATGTAATAATGAATATTGTTTTCCTAATGTTATATTTATTTATACATACATACCTTCTAAGTAATTATTTTCTCAAATTTATTTATTTTACCTGATTTATAAAATCTTTCCTAATTGCATTTGTTTGGGTTTTTTCTTGAAAAACGTATCAATTTTCTGTTTTATGAACCGAGTAGAATAAATCAATGTTGAGTATGGGTGAAAAAAAATGTATATTTAAAAAAAACTTCATTATTTGATTAGGGAAAAATATACAAAGTCAAAAATATCACCAATATTTTGTTATAATCTTTTTTCTCTCTCATCTAATTGTCTTGCACTAAAACTAAAACGATTTAAGTTTTAAATACCGTCCCTAGCATTCGCTTGTGTGTCAAGTCCTGTTTTTAATTAACAGTAGCAAATAAATTTTTGTTACCAAGTATTCAAATGTTTTACGGATAGAAAAAATATTTGATTGTATAATTCATCGATTTTATATTATAAATTTAATTGTGCCATTTTATTATTGGTTAAGTAGTTTTTATTGAAACAAGCGACTAAATTTAGGCGACTTGACAATTGTTGATTCTTAGTACATTGATAAACAATATATCATGGACCGTAATTAACGTTGCATTAATCGTTAAGTCCATTACAGTTGATTGTAGTAGGTTTGCATAAGCTGACATCGAACGCAATTTGTAGGTAAAACAGATGTGTAATTACACGTGGTTATCCATTCTGCCTCTACACGAATCGAGACGATCAATTACCTCAGGAATCCCGCGGTCGCGATGACGTCGTCCGTACCACACCCGTTTCTGTGCGGTGATTTATCCTGCGGGAGATCGTAGATAACAGGAAAACACACAAGCAGCAGCACGAAAATGAATGTACAACGGTCGCACAGTTGTTGTGTAAAGGTAATTATACACCCATAAATACCTGTAGGTACGAAGTATATATATATATATATATATCTGTAGAGAAAGAAACGAGCGACATGATGACCCGCGTGTGTGCGGCCGCTGACGGTCGTTTGTTCTAAAGGGGATTAATCCACTACAGGTCGTCGTCGATAGCTGCTGTCGACAGTCCCGAACAATCCATTAAGACATCCCGTGTAACGATAATGTGTAATTCACTGCACTGTTCTGGCGCACAAATCGCGGTTGTCAATTAGTGACGGTGAGGTATCGGGTACCGAACGCGGGTAATATACAACGCGTATATATACACACGCTCGGGTATATTATGTTATACGTGTTGCGCAGGAGATGTCCGTAATACCACCCGCAGCACATAACGATGTTATATGGTAGCATTCCGAAACACCAACCGTTGGACATTCCAAACATTTTCCCTGTGCGCGCTGCCACCCGCACGTTATGTCGTCGACCCTCTGATCGGTGTACGGCCACTATGTGCGTTAGGGATATGTGTCTGAATTAGTCCGGTTGAGACAAAGTCCAAACAAAATTCGATCCGATTCGGCCGATAAGCGTTTTCCGATACAATGAAATTAGACACACACCCCTGTGGCTAACCGCATCAGTGAAATACTTTCGGCAATCGGAAAACACTTTGAACTGACTCTCATCTATAAATTTTATCTGTTCCGAACATCAATATTTGTTTTGCTCAAATGCATCATAAACGGTTCACTAGGAAATCTATACGTTTCAAAGAAGGCGTTACATTTGTCGACCCCTCTAAAAATATCACTAAATTATATTCACTGGTAAAAAAAAGAAAAAGATCCATCGACAGTTTAGCTAAACATTCAGTTCCCATTAAATAATTACTATTAAGTTTTCGAAATCCTTTGCGAATTTTCCAGGTTTGTTACGTTATTTCTCTCCTTTTCATCAGATAAAATAAAAAAAACCGTAACTGTAAAATGACACTTCAAAATTAGTAATTGATAATCCCTCCAAAAAAAAAAAAGGTTAAGATTGTGATACGCCGAGTTAAGTATATAGAGTCAACTGATGGACGAATCGGGAAATCCGGTATGAGAGAATAAAAAATAACCCGAGTGATGATTGTAGAATTAAGTCGAAATACTTTTAGGAGTAATGGTAACTATTTTACCAATATTGAGTTTAGCGGATAATGTCTTCAACGGTAAAAAGCCAAACAAAGTCGAACTTGTATCATTAAAACCTATTTTACCAACTCATAGTCTTACGTTGCATTATCTTCTCGACGAAATCGTTAGTATTCTTTTTAACCACTGCACTCGTGTCACACTATCCACTGGACGACAAGAGTTTTACGGTTTTTTACGAATGAAAAACGATCATTATTCCACGTGCTATTCGCTATTCGGCATTCCATTATGGCGCTTAAGCAGCTAGTTTCCTTAACAGTTGATTGCCATCAACTGAAGTCGCGTGCTGTTCATTTTGCAAACGTTTTATATTCAGACCGCACAATTGAATGACTGGTCAAATACTCATTACCTTTAGACCGGTCACGGTTAGATGCGTGGAATCGTTGATGATATTAAAAAATTGCTTAGACCGAGGAAAAACACGCTGCGTTAACACAAAACAATCGAATTTTAATGTGTAATCAATATGACGAAATTAGTAATTGTGATTTCAAGATCGATATTTCGGAGCCATTTTATTGTTGACATATTTTTATACATTCACACTACAAGTATAGTAAATTGTATTTTGATTTCATTTAATATTATTGAGAAGAAGTAATAGCAAAAGATAAATAAATAATAAAAATTATTTTTCTTTTTATTAAAATTAACAATAGTCAATACATATTCATATAATTTTTTTTTTTTTTTAGTGGTAAATAAAAACACAATATGTCCATAAAAGTATTTTAAAGCAATAAATTTTCAAATTTTATTAGAATTTTTAGTGTTAAACAACAGATTATAAAAATATAATAGATACAACATTATATTTATTGTTTCCATTGTAACATGAAATAATAACGGAGTCGAACCACAGTGTTAGAAAAAAAATTGTCTTGCATCATTATGTTTACCGGGCCAACAAATGACTTTTGTTGTTCATTAATTCAATTATTTGAGACTATTATTAACATTACGGGGGTTTCGATTTTATAAAGGCCTAAATTTTTTTAGTCATAATAACGTAAGCCCCCCGATTAATTAATTTAAATAAAACATACTCGGTTTTTGAGTTTCTGTGAAGTTAGGAATTGTTCAACATTTTTTGTGGTCTTTTAATTTTAACTCGAGCGGTTGTCTGATCCGCTTTTGTTTCGATGTCCGAGTGACTCGAATAGAAAAACCTTGTGTTTTCAAAATTGATTATATAAATTAAGATTAAAAATGTCTTCGTCTGAAAAAGGCTGTTTGGCTGGATCGCGTCGATTTACCCGTTTGATGTCTTTATCTCGTTTGTCGATCACAAGCCACCTGGTCGTTATAGTCAGACAAACTGGTCAGCAGAACTGTTTTTTGATACGTAATAATGATCGGTTAGTGTATGTGACTAGAACACGAGATAATATTGTATCCATAAAGCGCAATAGTTATCTTGTAGGTGGCATTGCCCAAGTATAGGCAAACGATTATTATTATTATATTTCCCGGTAATATTATGGTAGTACAACGGCTTCATGATGAATCCCATCGGAGACATCACAAATAATGGATAGCTGACCATAAAAAGGTGGAACATACATTAGGTAGTTGGTATTTTGTTACCAATTATATTTTACATCATATGGAGATCTATTTTTTTTTTTACTTTTCTTTGGAAAATTATGGTTGTAAAAGAACAAAGCCGTACTATATCATTAATGTAGCAAAAAATGACTATTTCAAGAGTTATCATATAATTCCTGTGATTTTACAGATTCCGGTGTAATATTATATCATTACACATACATGTCGATTATAGGTATGTGTTAACAATAATAGTGTATCCATAATTGGTGTATACATTAAGAATAAACCGGCAATGATTTGTTATAACGTTGTTTAAATGTTTTTCGTTTATTTGTTGACTTTTTATAATCAAGAAGTCACTTAAAACGAAAATTATGAGATACCAAGTATAACGGATTATTTATTGAAAATAAATTATGAATAATATAAATGGCGTCTTAATTGTAAATAATAATTATTATTTTTTTTTATATGAATAATATTCTTAATAACAACGTAGAATTTTCTTTCGATAAAGCTTAAAAAAAAAGAAGAAATTTTAACGGAAAACTTTATTTCGATCAGAGTTAATTATTAAGCTTAAATAGAATCTTTATGCGCTTGAAATTCCGTTACCCGATCATAAAAAATTGAGGTTCTATTAGTCATAAAATGAACAGTTCGTGTACCGTACTTATTCGTTTGTATATTAATAAAATATTATCATCTTGTCTCTATTCGGGGGACACATTTCTGGCTAGACTTAAAGTTGTTATTTGGAAATATTAAATTCGTATTAATTCATGGAAATACGAAACTCATTTTTGGTGCTGGCTAGTAAACTTTCTAGACAGTTTATCGAGTAAAGATGATGAATTCCTCAAAAATAAATTTCATTGGAAATTCTAAAGGGCGTTGGTCTTTTTTGACGGACGACTATTATGCGATCGATTCGGCCGAATAGGATAAATATCTCAATATTCGCCATACTAAAGAAAAATAACAGAAAACAAAATAACAACGTCACGGCCTTTGAGTGTATAAAAGCAAAAGCGCGCGTGTGTGTGTGCGTTAAGAAAAAACGGGCAGTGTTACAAAAATCGAAGCTGCAAGACGTGGCGCCAGCGGCCGTCTGAAAGGGATGTTTTATGAATGAAGTTTTTGGTATGTCGCCCACGTGGAATGCGAATATCCCTTCGCAGCGTGCGTGTAACTGTATGGTCCCGGAGTTTTATTCTGACCGGCGGGGAGGTGGTGCGGGGGCGGGAGGACCATTGACGTGGCGCCAGCGTATTCCCGACAAAGGATTAATAGCCGTTGGGATCCAAAGAATACTTTTTCCACGTACATAAAGCGCTACCAGAGCCGCCGATATGATTCATAACACAATAACAACAACTTGAATGCATCAGCAAAGGCCAAAACACATTGATTTACAACGATTTTCGAATGCAATCTGATGCGTGAGGATCATTTGTCCGTATCGTCATAAACGGCCACAGAACGCATTACAGGTTCTTTTGTTTCGAAAGCTAATCGATTGGGTTTAAGTTTCAATTAGGAAACGGTCTGTACGAGTAACATTGGCGTTTTCGTGATTGTCACTACCGACCGAGTGAAAATAACACCTATTCAATAGTAATATGTATTGGTCACCATAAAAACACAATATCCGGGCAACGTAAAATGTAATTATATTTGTACTGCAAACAATGTGTAGTGTCTCAGTCAAACATAGAAATTGTCAACCGAAATAATTTTAAAACAAAATAATAAAATTTGTAACTTTGCTTGTTAGGTTTCTTTTGTTTTTAAATTTCAGTCCAAATCTACTACAATTTTTATATTTAAATAGAAAAACGTCGTGAATGTATAATTCGAAAAAATTGTCGTCGAAATCATCAGGAAAATGGTCTAAAAGTGATGGAAATCGTAGCAAAATAGCTTTTAGAGTAAAGTCAATACATACATTATTTTTAAAGGAAAACCTTTTATTTTATAACATTTATTAAAATCAAATGTAATACTGTTAAACACAACTGAGCACTGATCAATTTCAGACACTTGGAGATAAATATAGTGCAAAGTTAGTTTTTTCAAGTAACTTCACAAAAAACGATAACAGAATTGCTTCTACGACTAAATTATGGGATAAGCAAATCTATGTTAAAGTAAGTAGTGCATATTTGATATTGTTTAGGACTTAAAACGAGTTATACAAACTGTTCCTGACATTAGTAAGATAATACTTGCGAATATTACGTTTATCATTTGTCAATATTCAATTACAAAGTAGAAATTGCTTCATTCGGTTAACTTGGTTTTTAATTTTCTGTATTTATTATAAATGTTCACTTTTATTGTTTCTTTTCGCAGGAAAAAAATAGCGCCATCCCAGAAAGTTGGAGAGATACAAGTCCTGATAAAGCAAAACTTTGCTGGTCGTTTATTATGGTACTATTTTATTATTACTAACAAAACCAAGTTCATAGTTTACTTTAGACAAACATTTTCACTCTGCTGTTATGTTTTTAAAAGTTTATATTTGGCTAGTGGTGAATTACGTTTTAATTTTGTTTTTTTTCTCGGAGAATTCATCGACCCACACAACACATCACTACAAATGTTATCCTGGTAAGACAATTTGTGTGTTAAATATATTATTTTTTTAGGAGATTTCCAATGATCCTTCAAAACAGTTATTGATTGGTTGTTTAAATGTAATATGTAACCCAAATATACAAATGACTTGTCATGTAAGGACATAAAATAGTACATATTGAAAAATATTTTTTAAATAATCTTTAACACTGACCCTAGTCTTTTTGTTCAAAGATGTTGCAAACTCTTGATAATTGTAGTAAAAATATAGTTCAGATGATATGCAAAATAAGAACCGAAAATGCAATTATTTTATGGATAAAAAACAAATCCACTTTGTTACACCAAATAAGGATGTCTACGCAGAGTAATTTAAATCATTTATATAAGCTAAATACTACAGTTTTAAAACATATACCTCATGAGGAAGAGAACAGCTCTTCGAAACGTCAAAATAAAAAAAAAATAACAGTCAAGTCATCATTAAACAGTTCTAAAATAGATAATGATATGATTGACGGAGACATTAGATTAAAATTTAAAAGGAAACGTCGTTCAAGGAAAAAATCTATAAAAAATAACGTATTCACAACATAATTTTTTCGACAAATAGAAATAATTTTAAATTATTAAATACTTATTTATCAGTTTCACGATATTAATTTATAAACAATGTTTTTGTCCTCTTCAAAAATCACATTTGGAACTCTATTAGAAAAGTACCCAAATAAAAATTCTCCCAAAAAACTATAAGACATTGTTATATTTAAGCATCTACAAATGTATTGTAAGTCTTTCATATAATATTTTATTTCTAATAGGTGACCATAACAACAAAAACTTAAAACTCAAAATACAACATGTACACATGTTTTAATTTTTTAAGTTTGTGTACATTATAAACACATATAGCTTTTACATCTTAAAACCAATTATTTATTTATCATTCCCCTCTCGCAAACCGACATTAATGTTTTTACAACAGTAGACAATGCACATAACCTTCACATGAAAAGAAAATTTTTTACCTAGCCACTATAAGTGATGTTAGTACCTTAACACTGATGATGTACTTAAGTCACAGATATAATTGGAAAGAAAATTTTACTGTTCTTTTAAACACTAAGTACATGATGACGTGTACTGCTATAAATTACCAGCTATTTACCAGGCTAGGCTTTTTTACTTGTAAGAGTTTCACATCAAATTACATCTTAACATTTTTTGTATACAGGGTATTCTGTATGTAAGGAAACATGTCAATTGTAATAAACAATGAGAACAATAGAAATGCGTTTCCTTACTTACTGAAAACTCTATACAAACATATTGAAATAAAATTTCAATATCACCGAATAACTCTTAACGTTTTAAGACATTATCTTGAAAAAAATAATTGCTGTGTTTCACAATATAATCGTAGTTGATTATTAGCTAAATTATTTACAATGTAAACGCAATAAAAAAAAGTTGAAATTAGTTCATAAATCTAATTATATTTTTTAAAAGTAGTATTATTGGAAATTGAGCAAAGATTTTCGAAAATTTCATACTACTCACCAAAAACTATTTTATATATCCACGTCATTAATTAAAAAGATTTATAAAATTTAAATTTATATAGCACAGCACATTAGTTATAATTTTTAAATATTATTTTACGCTATTCAGATATTCAAAAATATGCGTCGACAATAGATTAGCGAGCTTTTTATGTAATTGTGTTTACAAATAAAAAAATGTGAACACAAGTAAACACTTCAAAACTGAATCAAATTAGTCTGGAAACAAACTTTTCATTTGTAAATTAAATAGAATACTTATATTCTACTAGGAAGATGACATTTGTACAGAATAAATTGCGTAGAGTACGTTTATTTTTTTGTTTTCTTGTTCGAATGGGTACAACATGTAATTTTATCATAAATTTTCTGAACTCCACACATTAATTCAAATAATATGAACGAGCAAACATAAAGAATTCAACGCCACTAATTTGTCTGTACTATTTTATAACACTCTTAAAAAAAAAACCGAACAACGAATCACATTAATTCTTTGATAGCGATGAACAGGTAACACTGTTGTGTGACAGCATATTATAAAAATGTTGTCTGAAGACAAGGTTTTTCAATTAACCCGCAATTAACACCCCGCTCATTTGAAACATATTGGGCCCCGTGTAATATACAAAACGAGTCAACGAATCTCAGTCTGGTGCTGAATATTTCGCTGGTCGGAATGTCGGATGGCCTAAGGAACACGTTTCCTGTTTACCTTTTTGAAATACTTTACACCATACTATTATTATTGCATCGATATTTATACTCCAATAGTTTAGCTTTAATTGTAGTTATAACTTTTATGGTCATCCTTCATAAATTTAATGGTTTTACTTTGTAATCTAAGAACTACATCATCAAATTATACATTTTTAAGTCGATCATAGTTTACGCCCAAAAATTAAATATAAAATGTATTAAAGAAATCACATGTCCAATGTCAATAATTGATATAGAGTACAACATAATTTTTTTGCTAAAAGAGCGGAACTAATTAACTTTCAAAATTTTATGAATATTCTATTGGCCGCTGTTTTAATAAAAATAATTTAAGTATATTCCGAAAAAATATTCTGACATCGTTAATTCTTAAAGGAAATATTTCCAAATTGTAAATTGAAATTTTAAAGATATTCTTAGATATGATTTAAGTTGTCAATTGAACTTATTTGAATCTCAAATAATACTATCTATTTTTGTCAGTTTCAAGAGTCGTGTTTTGTAAGATATTTCAAGTCTTTTGAAACCATAAAAAATAAATATCAATTCTAATTTAATTACAGGATTTTTTTTGTTAGTCAGTTCTACATTGATTGAGCAATGTAATTTAACAATTTGAGATGTTTGATTGCTCATATATGTTTAATTAAAAATATAAATATATAAATTTTATAGGAAAAATAATACTGAAGAGATTTTTGATAGCATGAAGTAACAAGGCAAACCAGTGTTAATTAAAAGTTGAAAAAAAAATAACGAATATTTTTATAACAGACAATGTAGTACTGTTCTACGAAGTTTTAAGTCGGCATTTAGTGGCTAATTATCAAACAGTAGCGACATTTTAGAATGAGAAACGGAAATAATTTCTAAAAAAAATAAAACTGTTGCTATATGATTTTTTAGATCCTTAACATATAAAAAACTATAAATATCTACAAAATGAAGGTACAATTTTAAATTTGTAAAATTGCAACATTTTTTTTTTAATATTTTATATAAAAATTATTAGTTGTGTGGGTTATATCTTACAACACACAATTATTTAAATGGCGGTAGACTTTTATTAAACAAAATTATAACACTAAAATAGACGTATAAACACTAAAAGAAAATATATGTATATACAGTAAGGAAAAATAAAATAATCGAAGTAAACATAATACACGATGACAACAGCGGCGGAGTGTAGCGGTCGTGTAGCGTATCGCGGACTAGACAGTCTGAACTGAACTAACTAAACTGACTGATTCTTCCGATATATATATAGCTCCGATAAGGCTCTCGCTAATTCTAGAATATTCTATACCCGCGTAGGTTATCTTATGGCGTTATCGAAGTTTCTCGAAGGTTTTTGATAACGAGAACATTCGAGAATATTCGTTGCGTATGTTTTGGTCGCTACAGTTGAAATAAAAATATTTTTGCATAAAAGTTTATTTTGTTGCCTAATGTAAACGTGTAAGGGGAAGTAATTTGGAATAACCACCTCTTAAATAACAAATATTTAAACAAATTAATCGAAACTAAAAAAAATGGAATATTTTATAATGTTGTTGTTTCAGGTAATATATTATATGTCAACATTTCAAGTGTAAAAATTTATCAAACAAATGTGTTTGGCTAAATTTTATGGGACCATAACTAATTTTTTTATTATTTATAATATCTATGGAAATTTAATTGAAATTACGTTATTTTTTCATAGTGCAACATATAAGCCTTAATATAAAGGTTTTAATTAATTATTGTCTTAAAATTAAAATTATATACGTTGAAAAAAAACTAATCATATTTATACATTTGGATTGATTTCATTTAAATAGCTTTAAAAACAAATTCAAATAATGACATATTAAAAAGTAATACTTTAAGGTATTACCAGCTGACATTAATGTATTGAAAAGCGAATTTTTAAAGTAATTTGTCGTAATATTGTTTAAAAAGAATAATTATTTGTATCTAGATTTAATTTAATTTATTTTAAAAGTAATATTTCCTAATATTTCAGGACATTCAATCAAATTAATTTATTTAAAAATGTTAATTTGAGTTGTAAAATTTTTTGTATTATTGTTGTCATATTAAAAAATTTAATAGTTTTGTTATTATCAATGTAAGTATTTGTATTATAAGATAAGTTGAGAAAAAAAGAATTAACTTAACTGACGAATATAACAGTGTTACTTTTCTTACATAAAATACATCATTGATTGACGAAAATTAAATTTAAATGCCTAAATAGAGACATCTAATTTAATTTTATTCTAAATTTATATAAACTTATTTGCTTATTAGCCAAAAAGAAAAAAAATTGATTGTTAGATTCACGTGATGTTCAATTTAGCAATGTTTATAGAAAATAAATAATACTATTTTAGTAATCGTAATGCCTAATAAAATATTCAATTATCAAAGTAAATTAACTATTAATTAATTTACCAGTAAATTTTAATTTTTAGACTTTTTCCTAGAATTAAAAAAATGTTAGATAATTTACAAAACATGATTAAATGTTCCGTAATATTTACAGTATTTAAATATCAATAAATTTCAGTTTAACGTAGTCATTGTATAATTTTATCGATTACTGACATCACAAGATTTAAGACAATAGTTTTAGAACTTTAATAACATTCTTAACACGGTCAATTTATCTCGCTGAAATCGAAGTGCCTATTTTTTATTTATGGTAATATTTGTTATTATTCATTTAGTATAATTTTATTATTGTTTTTCAAATAAAAAGTACTTTTTTTATATCCGATGACTGAACAATTTTAAAGACTCTGNCTATTTTTTATTTATGGTAATATTTGTTATTATTCATTTAGTATAATTTTATTATTGTTTTTCAAATAAAAAGTACTTTTTTTTATATCCGATGACTGAACAATTTTAAAGACTCTGTGAATGTCGTGGCAATTTCATTGGCTCATAAGCGCGTCCTCAACACTGGCGTAGGTTCTATCTGCGCTATCTGTACTGAATGGTTTTACTAAAAAATATCTAAATTGTAACGATACATAAATGTACAATATCATAGTGTGTTGGTCTGCATGGGTATTATGCAACACACGTTTACCGTATTTGACTGACCGTCGCTCATTAGTTGTTAGGATATTTTAAGCTCATAAATATTTAAGATAATTCGATATCTATGTGTTTATAACGTGTGTGTGTGTGTGTGTGTTGCCGCGTCACTCGAACAGGTTTTTAATTATTACGCTACACGGCGTAATTCTGGACCCGTTGTAGACATATTATAATGACGGGTGTTGTAGTAAAGCCAAAAAAATCAAGACAAGCATTGTGTTCATATAAATACACACCGTGATGTGTAATAACGATGACCCGCAGACGCGCGACCATTTAAATGGTAATACGGTAGCGTGATACTTGTGAGTAAAAAAATGATAATTATATAGAGATGCGACGGACGGCTGTAATGGGACGCGTGTGCGGATAAAACTGTTGAAGCGGAAAAACACACAAAACTGGTCGTGGTCGTCGTCACACGATTATTGTAATTTGTGTCCGAGCCAGTGGTCTCGTCGCTATTATTGTCGTAATTGTTGTTTTTTAGATTGATCAACTCGGACAACGTGATCTTTCAACGCCAACGAATCGCGGCGTAATCGATTTGCATACGACCGTTTCACTGGGTTTGCTCGGACCAGGTTGGACGGTGTGCCGCCGCCCTGAAATATCTCAGGACAGTCCCGTCCGTCTGACTGTTTGGTTGACGTTTTATTTGTTTTCGTTGTAAATTTGTCGAAAAAATCGCGCCCCCTCTCACCGTGTGCCCGGAAAACCGGACGAGAGGGGGTAAAAATTGTGTGTTCTCGGGATGATGATGATCGTTGAAATGGTTCGCCAAAGAATGTGGATATTCCACATATAAACACAACACTCGCTCACAAACCAGATGATAGCGCGATGACCTCTGGTATTTTACGACCAGAGGAGTCGCACACGTACACCGGGGCAGGACAGGTGTTCCATAAGCTGCCACCACTTAGCAGGACTTGAATCCGAGCCAAGTCGAATTATCTCAGCCGCTATCAAGGAAGTATATTTACTGATCTGCAGTCTATTTAGATAGACTACACGTCCATTACGCTCTGGCGATGAATTCATGCGAATGTCTCTCGTCTTAGAAAACTACCGAGCAATTTACAAATTTAGCGATTTTCAAATAGTTTCGTTTTGCCGCCCACACAACAGTTCACCGTAAACATTTTATAACGACAGTCTGAAATATTATAAATTTTCAAGTATTTCACTCGATAGGAGTTGGGCTTCGACACGCTGATTAGAAGTATGTGTTTTATGTAGAATTTTTAAGCGGAACGTTTTTACTCGTCAAATAAGAACTCATTTTTGATTACGTTCGGACTATTAAACGATAATACACTTTACTGCTTGTTTGTGTTCACATTTCTTATTTGCTTTGCTCGTCAGAAATTAGCCAGTTGGGTTCCTAAGCTCATCTTGACTATAGTGAAAACGTAAATAGGACAGTATGTAAACATTTGCTCGATTGTTATTTTTCGATTATTGACACAATGAATGCTGCTCACGGTGGTTTATTATTTATCACGAGTGAACAATTACTTATGTGTGTATACTAACAATCTATGCAATGTATTGACAGATCTTCATTATCTCACGAAAAAAAAAAACGGGTTCAATCACTTCGCTTTCATTTAACCTAAATTGACGTGATACAATAAAACACAAACACATATCGGATATGTGTTTGTGTTTTACTTACACATTGATCAATGTCTAAGTAGCATTTGCTATTTAGTTTATAGTCCAAGTAATTGATGGTATTTATAAAAAAGGTGCTTTCACTATGTTTCGTTCGAGAAAATTCAATTTTTTTCTCTACTCGAGGGATAAGGACGCCTAAAGCGAACCCAAGTACAATTTCTAAAATATCCAACTATAGACGACACAATCGAAATGAAAGTGTCTTTTACCCGGATGATCATTGTCGCTTACCCGCCCAAAGTAATTTCCGATTTTCATGGCAAGTTTCTAAAATATTAGTGTAATCATTGAATTAATTATATACTATCGGTCTTTGAAAAATAAAAACAATAGTTTGATTATAAAATAATTAAGAATTGACTTTAAGGAAGTTTAATATTTTTAATTATTAATTCAGTTTAGTTAAATAAAACTTTTTCTGGACTACCTTCTAGAATAGTTGAGTAATTATGCTCATAAGAAAAGCTTAAATATCACATACAAACACTTAATGCTGTAATTAAGTATATATATATATATATAATTTTTTTTCTTTATTATTTACAATTATAATGTAATCCTAACGTGTACTGCTCAGGTAAAGTGCACACCATTTGCGTTATTTTAAAGTACGAGCAATTAGGAGCCTGTTTGATGTTTTTATCCTCGATCATTTTCTTGTATGTGTTCAAATACGGTTTTTCAATGTACAAATAAATCAAAGTCATATTGATCTATACGCTACCGTGTTTTTGCAGACAGACAATTGGAATTTATAATATCATATATTATACGTGCACATATTTATACACTTACTTGTATTAAAAGTCTACATTTTGTATAACTGTGGTTACCATGATATTTTTTTGATTGATTTGTTCAGGATTTGTCATATAATTGAACTGTTAGTCGTGAAAAAATTCATAGTACATAGTAAATAAGTTGTGTAGTCAAGTGGACGCTTTAGAAAAAACACACGAATGAACTGTTTAGTGTTATTACTTGTAATGTTCATAATAATATAATATAAAATTAAAATACTTCGTTTAATAAATCATCTTTATGATAATTTTGTTTTTTTTTTACTTTAACGATTTTTATTTTTAGTTTAATTTTTTGGAAAGTATTCAATTTTTGATCTCTATTACCTTAATTATAAAAATTAACATTTTTTTTGTTTAAGTTACACTTAGGAAAAAATATATTATGTTTTTTTTTACCACTAATACAACTAAAAGCCAACGATTCTTTAAATACATTTTTTAAATTACATAGCTCTGCAAAAAACACTGTCTAAATGAGAATTATTTTATTTTCATAACAATTGTATGTGACACAGCGCCTTGATAAGTTATGCAACTTTTTATTCAGTGTTGGGAAATTAATCGACACTTCGTACCATTTGGTATTTATTCATGTTTATATGTAGAGATATGATAGCTATTGATTAATGATAATTACTAATTTTTAGTAATATAATTGTTGACATAGTCAGATTTTTTTTGTAAATTTTATGTCTATGAGAGGAAAAACATCTTGATGTCCTTAAACGTTACGGCCATTCACATTTATAAATATCAAAATGACATAATTAATGGAAATAATGGCTTAATATGGAACTTTCTATCATCAAAAGGTAAAACATTTTACGTGATAATATTCGCATTTTGCAAGAATAGCTCGTAAATCATCTTAACTCTGATTTCTGACTCAAAGGTTATCCTATTAATAAAAAGCGATGATAAATATTTCCGTAGAAATATTAAAATAAACAATTAATCTTATAAACACATAAGTATCATCGCCGTTTTTTTTGTCAAAAACATGTTTTATGGAAAAAGTATTATTGTAAAGATTAATATGATTTATCTTTGTAAGATTACACTTCGATAGAAAATAATCTCACACACTTTTAATGCCACGAGAAAAATTTAATGATAAACAAAATTGAAATTTATTTCCTACTTTTTTTTTTCGCTTGGTCTTAAATTAGATATGTACGAAAAGTTGACGTGACTGGTGAATTTTTAAAGACATTTAAGGCACAAAAATCTCGTCGAGGATTATCAAATATTTAGTCCTATTTAACTTAATGACGCACAGTATAATTGTACCCAAACTCTTGTGAGGATAGGATAGATTTGAAAGGTAACGGTCACGGTGTTATTGGCGATTTGAAAATATGTAACGGAACATTTGATTTGTTTGTCTTTTCGGCCGTGAGAACGATAACAATAATAAAAAACAAGTGCAAAAACAAAATACCTAATGTAAAATACAAGTTGGCCACATCGGAACAGACAAATGGAAAACGGTAATCCGGTTTTAATTACTGGCGCGCAATCACACTCGGGGGTGTGTTAATTTCGCCTTTAAAATGAAAATCGGCCACAACTCCGCGGGGAGTTTCTTATTGCGTTTGCAAAAAAACCCGAGGCTAGAAAAACGCACGGCAAACCCATGAGACGGAGATGACCTAAAGTTTTTGTCTTGGGTTTTATGAGCGGCAAAACAATGGCAGTCGCGGCCCCGAGCGCGTGCAGATTTCTTTTGTCGAATTTTAGCGGAAAAGTGTGTTGCAAATGTGCCATGAAATTAATGAATGTCAATCAAAAAAATGCGGTACACGCTGTTAATACGTATTCGCCCGTATATTGTTTTTTTTTTTTTTTTTTGGGACACCCTGAACACACTTGTAGTGTACACTGAATAATATATGTACACATACTTCAGTTGTAAAAATGCACAAAACCAGTTCCTGTTGATTATGCGGCATCAATAATTTACTCCGTATGTGCTTGAGCTATACGTCATTAATGACCAGCTTGACCTCTCTTTCTCAGTTGACAAATATAAATGATAGTAAATGAAATTCAAATAATACCGAACATGTACATAAATGATTAGAATTATATTATGTGGTCGGCATACTTACAATAGAAAACAATTGTCCATTACAAAATATATTCATTTACATCAAGGTGCAAATTATTTCCAAGTTTGAGCACAAATATTAGTTATGTTGGATATCTTACAGATTTTAGTGAGTATGGATTACAAATTTTTAATAGGCGAGTAATGAGTCAGTATCAGCATGATGAAAATACAGCTAAAAAACTGGTCACGTTACGCGAGCGTCCAGTTAAGATTTAATTATTTTATAATTTTATTAATCGTTCAATAAATGAATAAACCGACTGTACTGACATAATGTATATTACAAAAACATTTGAGTAGTACTTAATTTCTTTATTAGTGAATTTTCAAAATCTACAAATTGTGAAAGTATGCGTATAAAATTACAAAAAAACATATTGCAACTATTACCTCGAATACGATTATTTTATTCAAGCGAAAGTATTAGATGTGATTCACAAGCTTATCAACAATTGTCGTTAGAAACGTCCACCGCTTATTTATTACCTCCCTAGTAGTGACATTATAGACTGAACCAAAGGTTCAAAAATTTTCATATAATTAACTTTTTAACTTATCTAGTTTAGTGTATCGTCAAAATAACTTAGGTTTTTCAGTTAGTTATATGATTATCATCAATCATTAAGCTAAAATTAGTAACGTTACAGAAATTGTCGGTCATTTACGTGGTTTTAAATGGAAATCGATCAATAAATACTAAAATCTGTAATAGTGTTTTTTGGTTAAAAACTATTATACAAGTATCGATACGAAACGTGATCAACATTTATACATCGTCGCATATACTGCGACCTCAAAAATTGATAATTTTTTTTTTTATCGACAATGATATAATAAGTGTTTCTCATATATGTTTGTATGACTAATAGTTTTATTGCATGTTATAAAAATCAAATCACTTCTTGTGGTAGAACATGTATGAATTTATTTTTGTTTTTTGATCACCCTGAAAATTTACAAAAACTGTGATATTATAATATAAACGTATGTGTGTGTGTGTGTATATTAAAACCTCAAATGACCTGATATGTATGTTCATAGTAAAATTATTAATAATAAGTTAAGTCAATGTTGTCTTTCAGAATGTGAGAAACTTGAGCACGTCTTGTATACATTGGCACCTTTTTACATGGACAAAGTATATAATACGAACAAAATATTGATAAATATAAATAAAAAATATAATGCATTCCGGGTCTTTTCGTACTCAAATACAGTCTGAATGCCTTTATAGTTATGTGAAAATATTCTGTGGAAATTATGTGTGTTAAAAAGTGATGGTTTTTTTTTATTTTATTTCGGTTTATATAAGTTATAAGACATGTTTATTCCACGGTAAACAATCAAATTCAATTAATAATCATTAGTGAAATATTTTACACATCTATAAGGATTATTTATTACAAGAGATTAGAGTCACTTTACTAGTAATATTTTTTAATAATATTACCATTTGTTAAATGATAATACATACTAAAATTATTAGACAATATTCTAACACACACACACAGCTAGCTGCAATCAATTTACCTGCTACGATATTGTAAATTATCTATCATTCATACATTAATAATATGGAAAATATTCAGTTTGTTTAATAGTTCACTTACGTTCATTTTTTTAGGGAATTCATAAAGTTTTGCTCAGGTATAATTTATTATTGATGCAGTACTTTTTCGATGACCTGAATATGTCCACAACTTTGCATTAATAGTTCAATTGGTTCGACAACTTTTCCAGCAATATTTTTAAAATTTCTAAATTGCATTCAACTCAGAGTCAGGTTTAGTTGGCGCTAGCAATCGCGAAGCCTTGTGTTAAACGATTTTGCGGGATTTTGAAGTTTTTTAATTAAAAATAGAACTTTTTTTAGCCATTTAATTGATTGCAAGGCCCTTTAAAACGGTTTTGCGAGGGGTTACGTTTAGGATCATTGTTTTATTCAGACAATTTTCTCTGGGGGGCCTTTATATAATTTTGGGGTTGTTCATATTACATCAAAAAAATTGAATTTTTTGATTATAATTACCTTTGTCTGTTATTATGAATGAGAATAGTGGTGTTTTAGGGAGTATACCCACTATCAACTGTTTTAACCAATGTATTCCCTAGAAAAATAAAACTTATGTATTATTTATATTGAAGACTTTACGTTAGTAAATCAGTAAACACATTGAAATAAAAAAATTATTTTTTGGAAATACTTCGCTAATTATGAACAAATAACAATTAAATAGATATAATTTAGAAAATAGTGAAGAAAGAAACACAGATTCGCATATTCCTTGCGCAGCCTTACCTATAGTATTTGTAACCATGGAACAATAACAATACTTTGGAGAAGAATTTAGAATCTGAAAATAATGTTGATATTATACAATGAGTCGATCAAAATTAGGTGTAATTTCACTTAAAATAAAAATTATTGCGAAAATTAATTTGTTGAATTTCCAAATATAAAATGATCCACATTTAGTAAATTACTTAAAAAGTTTCTCAAGACATATAACATCAGGACATACAGGGTGGCCCACCACTCACTGACAACTTAAATAACTTTTGATCCAGTTAATATTTTTAGCTGATTTTTTTTTTAAATAATAGTTATACGTTAGGTCTATAGCTATATCTCAATAATTAATTTTTTTACATTTTATTAAAAATATTAATTATTTTTAAATTTTAAATAAAATGTAAAAAAAAAATCTAAGATAGCTATTTTGTAGAGTAGAATTTAAGAAAAATTTTAGTAAAAAAATATCTTATTAATATTCAGTAGTAAATATTCTGTAGCGTTTTGAAGTTTGTAAAAATTTGAATTTTCATGTACTATTTTACGGTTATAAACATTGAAATACGTATTGAGAAAAGGACAGAAGAAAACGCTATCTTTTCATGATTACTGTGTATACATATGATGATAGTGTGTATACATTACAAACTTGGCATAAATACCATGATAAGAAATTAGATAAGGCAATTATTACTTATCACTCTCATTCAAAAGTATATTGAAAAGATAGCGTTTTCTTCTGTCCTTTTCTCAATACGTATTTCAATGTTTAATACCATAAAATAATACATGAAAATTCAAATTTTCACAAACTTCAAGACGCTACAGACTATTTACTACTGAATATTAATAAGATATTTTTTTACTAAAATTTTTCTTAAATTCTACTCTACAAAATAGCTATCTTAGATTTTTTTTTTACATTTTATTTAAAATTTAAAAATAATTAATATTTTTAATAAAATGTAAAAAAATTAATTATTGAGATATAGCTATAGACCTAACGTATAACTATTATTAAAAAAAAAAATCAGCTAAAAATATTAACTGGATCAAAAGTTATTTAAGTTGTCAGTGAGTGGTGGGCCACTCTGTATAAAGTGTATTAATAAAAATAGTTTATTTTGGTGTCGCCTCAATTTTGCCGAGACTCTCTGAAAGATCTGAGGAACCGTCAATATGTGATCAGATAATATTTTGGTAATAATATCTAAATAATAATTCAAATGTGGCTATCGGGTTGCGTAAGCAAAAAAATTGTTCTCTCGCCAGTTCTTGCAAACCAAATAGTATGTCCATTCGGAGAACGCACGTCTTGTGTTCCGAGAAACTTGATTTGTTTTTGCAAATACTTTTTACAAAAATTTTTTTAAAAATAATTACTTAAATATTAAAACAAAAAATGTACTGGAAACGAACTTGGTGGTTGAATGTTGCCCGAAACCTTTAAATAATTAATTCGTACAATTACTGGGTATTGTAGTTTCTTCTGTACAATAATAATATGTCGGGGCTTTTGGGCTTATAAAATACATATAAATCTTATAGTTTACTATTTGAAATACTAGTTTATAATGCGGCATATATTATTACAAATCTGTGGTACTTATTGTTTTCTGCATTGTAATATTACTAGTCGTTCGGCATTTCAATAAATATTATAAATTAACTCCAGTAAATTATTACACAGTGCCATAAAACGAAACCGCCATCACGAACGCCTCAGGGCTAGGAATTGTAGGAAAACATAAATTCGAGTTTTTAATTGTCGTACTATCGATATAAAATGGAAGTGGTATCAGCAAAATCTTCCCCGTGGCCTGTTCAAATAGTCAATCATGTCGTTAATCCTTCTGCGGTATTATGCGCAAAAATAATACAAATAATGATATGCAATTTTTAATGCATAATGTGCATTATAGACGGCGTGGACATGTCAACGAGAATAAGTTACGCTCGTGTGCTTGTGAATGTTTTATGTTGATAATGAACAAGAGATAGAAAGAGAACAAGAGAGAGAAAGACGATCCTCAAGCTTGAAATTACCGTACGTTACACTAGACAGCATGGTGTTCGAAACACGTTATCTCCAGTCGGCTGATCTTGTCTCTATTCTTTGCTGATATCAATGCTCTTGCGATAAAAAAAACTTGAAATATTTTCGAAGTGTAATTTTTATAGAACTGACCGAGTGTCTAATAGCATTGGTTGCTCGATATTAGTATTTCAAATTTTATTCAATAGTTTCACAATGTATGTAACATTAGAAATTATGAGTACTGTAGGAAGCCTAAATGTTGTAATAAACAAGATCAATTTCATATTTTTACTTATTAGTCATTATTTATTATAAACTGTGTTAATAATAATTGTAAAATAATCTCACCTTTTATTCTAGTTAAAAACATTACTCACTGGTTACAAATATAAAGTTCAAAATTTACTTAGAAACAAAATCGAGTAGGACTTATCAAATACGTCATTCCGTTATAAGCTATTTTCCGGTGTTTGTGATAAGTGAAAATGACTCGATTAGAAATTAATATCAAACAAATATAATTGAAATTTGACTCTTCTCAACTTATCTATTGAGATTCTTTTCTTGATTAGAGATCATTTACTTGCTGCTCTATTTAGGATAGATCAGTACATACGCTCAAAGACGCGTTGACTTAATTAAGAAATAATTGTATTTTTATTAATTGCGAGAGTTAATTATCTTTTCAGTATTTTGTTAATAAATTTTATACTACGACAGTGATAGATAACACTGTTGTTCTAAAAAAAAAAGCATAACGGCGTAACAAAAATTTGTTTGAGTTTATTTGAGAAATGGTATTAAAATATTTTTTTCAAGGTGTCACCAATAAAATATCAAAATGATCGATTTCAATTATAGAAAAATTACTGCAATTTTTTCAATGATATTTACATAAAAATGTATGGATATGTTGAATTTAAGTTCAATCTTATTATTTTAAATACAATACTTATGAATGTTCAACGATATGTAGTCATAGAATTATATACTCAAATATACGGAATATAATTAATCATATTAATACAAAAAAAAATTTTCAATATCATGACTTGAGTAANTAATACAAAAACAAATTTTCAATATCATAACTTGAGTAAATCATTACTCTATTTTTATAAACCACAAATATTATTGAAAAATTAATAGAATTTAAAACTAACATTATATTATAATAATAGTTTTGAAGAATTTAGTTTAGAATTTATCTAAGAAAATTTATGAATTAATAATATTATTTACTTGTTAAAAATTGATGTAAACAACAAATTAAAACCAGAAATTGAAATTGGAGATATGTATACTTTATATTATTAATTTGGAAAATCCTTTATGACTAATTGAGGAGATAGTAATGCGCAATTTTAAAACGTGTTGTTAAGTATTTATAAGTTTTAATCTAATTATTTTTAGACTCAAAACAAATGGAACCAATTTCAAAATTATTCAATTATGATTAATATTTTTATATCAATCGAATGAAGTTTTTAAATACAATATCCAGTAAATAAATGTGCAGCTGTTAGAATGAACTAAAATTTCGATTTGAAAACTACTTACTAATATTTCAACACATTAGTATAATTTAGTTATTCAATTTAAAAATTAAAAAAGAGTTCAAGATTGTAAAATATTTATTCATCCAAAAAAATGTATTAATAATAATAGTAGTGGCATTATGATAATTGGTTGTAAGATTTTTATTAATTCTATTAAAAAAAAAAATTCTTAACTTTTATGACAATAAACTGAAACCAGATTTAATATATTTTAGTTGTGATTTACAATTCGATAAGTATATTATTTTTATCAATAGTAAAATAGTATTTCATCGGAAAAATTGAATATCTGACAAATGTATTTTTAGAGAAAACACTTCTTTAATATTATTTTTTTACTTTTATTTATTGAAATATCAATATAATTGAGATAATTTTTTTCTTTTTGCACATCCATTAGACTAATGGTGATAATTTGTAAAGAGAATATTATATGCTTTATGTCCCTTGCAATAGTATTAAAAACAGTTTTTAATATGTGACAATTTTATAAATTAAACTAAAGTAATGAAACATTAATAGTGTTAAAAAGAAAATTTAATATTTATTAGGTTTTTACAATATAATATATAAAATATAATATTTAATATGATACAATTATTTAAAAATATATTTTAATTTTCATATGAATAATGTCATATTATTTTGAAATTAATTATGTTATTTATTTCGATTGAATAATCTTATATCAGTTTGTGTATAATATGCGTTCATATTGTAGAATTTTCCAAAATATGCTGTGATAGAATCCAGTTTTCTGTTGATAAAATTTTTCTGGATTTCTATATTGTTATTAAAGTACTTTCCTAATTTGTACAACTATAAACGAAATGAAAATATTAACAAATGTAATATGCACCGTGTAGAAATAGAGAAACTTACTTCATTTCGTCTGGTACTTTTTGGTAAGTGCATTGCTACATTAGGAGCAATTCTTCTGGCCAATTTGAGGATTGCTCGTCCTCCTTTTTCATAGTCAGTGCACATGTTTTTCTTCGAATTGTATATTCGGTGGTTTATGTACGATGGTTCTCCCCATGGAGTTGAAGTTACAATTATTTCAGGCTTGTATTTTTTTAAATCATTTGCTATAGCAAAAAAGTCGCCCATAATAAACTTAATTTTATCTCTCACACCGTAAATTTCTGCATTTTTTTTAGCAAATTCCAATTTTTTTGGATCAATGTCTATTGCTATGACTTTTTCATATTTCATTGCTAATTGTATTGCATTTCCTCCGACGCCACAAAATGGGTTCATTGCTACATTGTGACCCTTACACCTTTTTGAAATATGTTTGCTCAAAATTTCAGGGCACACACAATAAAATGATTCTAAAACAATTGTTATAGTTAACATTAAACAATAAGAGATTACCTTAGTATAACTTTTATTACCACAATCCAAGAGAATTCCGTTATCAAATTTTGTAAACAGAAAGTGTCTCTTGTCCCACAAGTATTTTGGGACATCACGAGGGCGAGTATTATTGGAGCTATTAGTGTTGTAATTAAGTTTAATTGGTGCTGTGCTATCATTAAAAGCGGACTCCGGTGTATGCAATTGAGTTGTTTCAGCCGAGTTACATATTTGGGTTGAAATATTCTTCTCCTCTATAGCGTTATGAAGCTGACAGAGCGAGTCAGTGTCGGCAATGTCGTTATTTGGTAGGTCGGTTTCAAATGAATTGTCAGTTGTATTATTGTTTGAAAAAATGTTTTTTTCGGTTTCAACGGCAATAGTTTGTGCTGATGCATCTGTAAATTTTCGGCCTGTAGTTGAAATATCTGGCAAAATAGGCGTAGTATTTGGACTTGCAATCAAAGTAGATTTGCTATCCATAATTGAATTTCCAATAAGAGATGCAGTTTTTTTCTCCTTGAACAGTTCATTGTTCAAGTATATGAGAAACGAGAATACTAAAATTCCACCTAAAGCGAGATCCTGTATAAATGGAACAGGAATAACAAAATATGCAATCGCCATAGTCGAACAAATAAGAAATGAATCCATTGTTTCGATAAATTTAGTTTGCGAAAAATTTATGTTTAAACGAAATTAATATTGTTAAAAAGCGTATAAAAATCGGTACGTAATTATCACTATGGAAAAACACGGGCGGTAATTCAAAACGAACTGAATTCAAGCTATATTGTTTTTTACTTTTTATACAGAAAATTATCCTTAGTTACCATTATTTCAGCCAATTTATGTAACTTTTAAATAAATTTTACTAGTTAAAAAGAACTATTAATCGTGTAATTTTTTTAAACGGGATGATAATTTTATAACATGGCCATTTGTGAAAGGGCTCTAGCTCCTTAGCCCCTCACCCGAGTATATCACTGAATTATTATATAAAACGTACTATATTTTCATATGGGAAAGTATAATTTCGAAAGAGGAATATTAAGAAAATTTCGATGTGACGAATGTGCATCTAACTCAAGTGTCCGTTTAGACAAATTCACTGTGATAAGTTAACTGGTAATCGCATAGCTAATAGTTGGCAATGCTTAAGTAAACAAAGTTGTCTGTCGTACGAGTGTCAGTGATGTAATATGTGGTCGGAACAAAACCTCTCCGCGCCACACTGTCTGCCGAACAAGCCATCGACTACCACGTTGGGAAAACAATAACCAGAAATCCTGTGGCGGTTTCCGTTGTAATGCGATAGCGTTGAAATGAAAACGGCGCCGGTCCAATCGCTAGACAACACTGTGAAAAAACAATTATTAAATATTATAATTAGCAGTGCCTGCGTAAAACGGGTGTCCGATATAGTGACCGCTTTGTGGTATGCAAACTGCGTGCGTCTACTTAACGAAAAGTAATTTTTTTTCTTCGGTACAATTAAATTGCAGTGCGACAATTAAGCCTTTCAGTCTAAATACTCCGTTAATACAATAAAACGGTCGGGAAAAATATGATTCGCTCTAGATCATTGAACTTATGAATCATCGTTTAATTGTACGATGGACATAAACAATTTGTAACAGTTGCACAAAACGCCGACCGAAGCATACTGAAAAGAGTTTGTTTTTTAGCGCTACACGTCGTATTGCAAACCTATGATAGGTTTTAATTCGTCGAAAAATAATTTAATCAAGTAAACGCACACCTTGTCTTGACTACCGACTGGTCGTAAATAATTTTCTAAAAGTATCTGATGTACTTTTTTAAATAAAATTATTAATACGTTCAGAGCATTAGATAATTTATCGTGTTGTTGTTGAGAAGTGTGTATAAGATACACACAGCATATTTCATCACGGCCATAGACCGTTGGTGGTCGTTCACTACGAAGAGATTTTTATTTAGTTATTTGTTTTTACGACAGGACAATATTTAATAGAAATTAATAAAAAAAAATTCGATTTGTCCACGTACACACTTTGTTTTTATCGTGGTAATGTTTCAGTTATAGATTTTGGACGAAATCCAGTCGGGTAAAAAACACAATTACTCGAATTTCGCGTGCGCTGCTAATTGCTGTCACAAATTACATAAATTGCTGAATTCGCTAATTGCCACAAGAAGATAATTAAATTACAGTTAAAGTAAATATTATTTTTTTCGGTATGATCCGGATCATTTTAATGTTTGTTTACTATAAATAGAATAAAAACCAACGATCAGTTTTGATTATTATTATTTCAAAAATTAAACAATTTTTAAAACGTTTAACTCTAATAGCCGAAAAAATATTCCGAGTAAAAAAGGCCATTGTTTGATTAACGAAGTATGGTAATTTTAGCTCTTAGGTATTTGCAATTTTAATATTATTAAATTAATGTAATTAAAATTTTAAATATATTTTTAGTTTTTAAGTTTACGATTATAAAAATTATTTCAAACCATTTACAGTATAGTTTTTTTTACACGTTAATGTTTTAATCACAAGTACTAATCAATTTTGAACTAGTCGAACCGTCTCATGAACGTTTTTATTGCGCATAGTGTCAACTTGACAAGTTTGATGAATTGGTAACAAGAGTAATTTTCTACTTGATAGCCGAGTGCTTTAGTTTGCGTACTTATGTTTTATTCATTTGAGAAAAATAGTACAATTGAATTTTTGTCACTAAAATGATTTATGTTTCAGTGTCAGATGTATTACTAAATTTTTAAAATGACCAACACATTTGCGTTGCACATAATCGTTTACAAAAGTTTTCAACGGTTTCATGTAAAACCCAAGTATAATTTTATGTTAAGCGATACCTGTTTCGTGTACTAGGAATTACTATCAAGGTTCATTGGAAAACGGTCTCAAGTTGGTGTCAATTTAGATAAGAGCCGATGAGATAGCGGGACATAAGTTACGAACGAGTGTTCACTACAAAAACACTTAATTAGCATCTGTTTTTGTTACATGTCGTAGGCAATTTATGAACACCAAAAATTTTAGTCTCAGCTATTTAATTGCGCTCAAATAAAACTTACCGTCTATATGAATCGTATGTAATAAAAACAACTCGATCGTCTTAGCGATAAATTTTTACTACACTTCAGTCATTGGGTAAATAATATGTGTACTTAACATCATTATTAATTAATATTACACGTGAAAACGCGTAATAAATAGTACAGGCAAACGTTAAAATTTAGTGTAATGTTGATGAAATCATGCGTATTTAAGTGTTTTTTTTTTTTTGTAGCCAGTTTTAGTGGATCGTTATATTAGTTTGTTTCTAAGAATCAGCAATGACCTAAGGAACTCGTGGTATTTTATTGATAAATCATACAGTCCAATTAAATCACTCGCCAAACATTTTCTTTAGCACATTCGTATTTCAGCGAAGAACCCAAGCAGTCACGAGACGCGTTTACTTTAAGTGTACTCGACAGTTTTCTACGCATACTTAATGTGAGTAAACGGCATTCAAAGGAATGGCGGTGATAATCGAAATCTATAAAAACGCGCACGAGTGTACAGCAGGAATCAATAAAAAAGTTTAAAGCGACGCAAGACGAACCCAAGACGAGTGGATTTTCTTTGGAGTACCGTCGAGACGCGTTTACACACGGACCGGTTGAAACCACACCCACGCTGCCAATCAAAAGGAGACCGGTCTCTTGGGCTGTTGGGTCTCGGCGTCCGTGTGTCTGCTGCCGCTGCGATGACTCCACCGCCTGTACAAGTATGGGAACCGCGCCGTCTCAACAGGCCATAAGACGTGGTCATAAACACTTGTGTTATAATTAACGAATTTTTATATCGATTGAGTCATATTGTTGTTATATCATTGAGCTGGACGGTAAACCGGAGCTATTCGTTCAGCATGTCGAAACGATGTCCAGACTAGTTAATGGTCTATATAATATATATTTTTTTACCAAACTTGTCCTAGGCTAGGTCAAACTTTTATTACTTTTATCGCGTTCGTAGTTATATTACTGTAGGTCTTCGTTATAATGGGAATTTTTAATTTAGCACATTACATGTAGCCGGACACTGGTTTGACATTACGGCAAAATTTATTGCCCTTTAAAGAACATCATGTTAATCTCAGTCATTAGTGTATTTTTCTGTAATTATGTAAGTAGAAACTAAATCATTAAAAATGGTGATGTGCCATCGCTCGTCATATAGTACAATGTCATCGGCTATCGAAAAAAAGTCACTCGTGATTTTAGGGGCAGACCTCCCAGGCAACGGTTTTCTTACGGTATATAATGTTAAGGGTAAAACTATGATACGAGTTACAACCCTTCCCAGAAAAATGTTAAAAACTTGCCACTGAAAAAGAGTTACGATATTTATTTTGGTAGATAATTTTATCACCATATAGTTTTATATAAATTTAAATTTCATTTTTTTTTTAGTTTTCGGTTAAAAGGTGATTTAGGTAGTTAGGTCCACCAAATTCTTAGACATAAATAACATTTTTTACGTCATGGTATCTATTTAACATAATAAATACGTATGAAATAACCATCGAATACTAATTAACTATCGTTCAGTAACAATTTGAAATTTCATAAATAATTATCGACATTGGTAGTAATGGTGACGTTTAAAATAAGTTTGTTAAAATTATTCAATGATATTCTATATTAAAACGCAATATAAAAAAAACATATTTTCAGTGTAGAAAAATAAAATTTTCTGATAAAATTTCAAATCACTGATAATTTAATGAAACTAAGTGAATTATTTTGTTGATGATTCCCAAAAATAATAACTATTAATAATAATGTAGTATTAGTTTTCTGCTGGCAAATGTTTAAAACTTGTAAATAAAAATAAAAAAATTATTTGGAATTCAATATTACGGAATAGATGAACTTGGAATGAACGTAAAATTCATAAACAATATGAAATCCAGGTTATTTTATAAGTACGGGTAAAAGAGTTTTACAAAAAATATTCAAACTGTTTACAGAAAACTAATGAAAGTCACTGATAAAATGATTTTTACAGTTACTGTTTGTTGGAATTTAGATATTAGCAAACTGATAGCTTTAATAAGAGAATTATCAAAGTACGGAGGTTTAATAATTTTATTGGTGTATTTTAAAAATACCAATAAATTAAATTTGTAAATGTACAATGCTTGATTAGTACAGCGTGAAATTCTATGCAGCACGTGTGTTTATTAAATTAAATAAATAGAAGAACGTTTATCAATCGATAAGAGACTGTGTGTGCGTAAAACCTTCGATTAATTTTTGATTGAACACACACACACACATATATATATATTAATTTATTGTGCATAGAAGTTGCTGTACTATTATGTATAATTTCGTAATATTTTAGGCTTATTCTATACGCTTAAACTTTATGCTCATGACTGAAGTGAAGCCGATAGCAAAATAGTGTTGTTTTAGCAACATGGGTTACCAAAAATTTATCTAAAAACTAATATTTCGATAAGTGTATACTTACTAAAACGTTTGGACGATTAGTTACTAAATTACATAGCTAATTATCGGTAAGAAAGCAGAGGTTTGTGTGTAACATCGAACAATGTTGCCGAGTATTTTTTTAGTGATCGATGTTAATGTTAGGATTCCGTGTGCACAACGAAGGGGTGTTTGAGTACAATAGCCAAATGTAAACACTTGAATGTCTTTCCGCGAAGCTTTTTTTAAGAAGACGGCCAGATGCAGTGAAATTGACCAGAACTCGAAATGACCATTACTCGACAGACAGACGTTATGTTAGAACAGCATTGACTGGACGGCGCCTGGGGTATATAAGTTATATTTTTATACTCGGAACCGTCATGACGGTGGAATCCCTTGAAGTAGTCTCGACGTGCCGGTGGTGTTTCCAGGGGGTGTAAGGGTGGGGGTTCCACATAGGTGGTCACGCTATCCCCGCCGCCGGTTGCCACCCACCCGCCCGTGTTCGCCGTTTCACTTGGTGGGAGCGTTTACCAACCCGACGGCCGGCCGGCCTGGCAAACTACACCAGTGTTCGTCATCAGTTCACGGGCCACTCTCGAGCAGCGCGTTGCCGTCGCTGCAAACACGTTTCGACGGATTACGATTGTATTTCATTTTTTTTTTTTCAACTTTTTAATTGTATCCATACACGTATAGATTTTTTTTTGCGCACAGATTTCAAGCTATTTCGAATGGAAATCATAAAAAAAAAGCAATTGCAAAATTAGTATTTTTTTTTTTTTTGTGCGATAATAGTTTTAAGCTTTTCGTAGTGTGCACTCTTCGAATTGGTCGCGGTTATCAGATAATACGCTCGCCGCACTACGGCAAAGTACGTTTTTTTAAAATAATTTTTGCGTCGGTCGCGGTGGTGTCGTTTCATCGCGGAAGACAATCAACATCGTTATCGTCTCGATCAGGTTACACATGTTTTCCGATTGGCGATACGACCACTGAACTGCATACGCCGGCTACAGATTTGTCGGCATGAAAACCGACAAAGACCGTCTCACAGGTAATGTCATTCGTCTTTATTAGTCTAAATAGGTCGCGTCGTCAAAACGGTTTCAGACCGCGTGTCTGTGCGTTTTTTTTTTGGTCTCCTTTTTTTTTTTTTTTATATATATATGTATATATTTTTTTTATTAGCCGTCGCAGGCTCCACAACGTCTGGCCAGGCCGTCGTCGACAATCGTTATCACTGTATACGATACGTTTAATAATTACATCGGTCGGGCTGTACTGTATGGTTAGTTGTACTAGGCGTAGGCCGATATGCGTGAACCCGACACGATAATCTGTAACGAATAAAAAAAAAATGTAAATTAATAGGTTTTATCGTTTTTTTTTCGCCGCGTCTACGACGATCAATGTGTTCGTTAACGTTGTGCTTGTTAGAGAACGTTGCCGTGTTTTTTCTCCGGCCGGGCTCTTTCAACACGATTACAAAAACAATAATCGCGTTTCATTTGATATCTCGAGTTGGTGTGAGTATTTTTTTATTGATAATACACGATGCCGGACTGTGGAGGCCGACGAACGCTGAACTTGGACCCCAAAAGTTTCACGTGTTACTACAATAATACGTTTAATCCGACCGACTATAAAACCAGTTGTTGTTGTTGTTGCTACTGTCACCTGATATTGTGACTTTCGGACCGATAACAACCCGTTTTCCAAAAAATGCCGCCAAACTGTCGAGCCAATTGGTGCGATCATGACGACGTCGACACGAACGGTGCGACCTTTCTCTTTCGCCGTGTCTGTCTCCCGTGTTCTATGCATATGTGTTATTTTTTGTAACTTCAAATATCCACTGTCACGCGTGAAAGGTCATCTGTCTACCTTGAACGCATAGTGTGTTTTATGAAAGATCCGACGGCGAAATATGCCAGTAACAAGCGCTCGATTGCCGCCGCCGTTAACGCATTGAAGTGGTTGAACGTCGTTGCCCCCACGCTGGCGTGCAAAAAATTATTGTCGAACGCCATAATAAATCACACAAACAAACGCTGCACAGAGACAAGTTATTTTAACTCGATAAAATAGTTCGATGAAAATATGCTTGCGCATTCGTGTAGGACACTAGAAACTTGCACTCGAATTTTCTTGAATTTCGTCACTCTGATGCATCTTTTTAAACGCTGTGCGACAGTAGAATGAGCATCGACGGTCGAGTTTACCTTACTTTATTGCTAATCATTGTGCCCAGTCAGCTTTAATGTAAACATAACGCTATAACAATTTATCAATAGCGCCCAGAAACGATTCGACGGTCAGCCTTCAAGATACTTTTACATGTATTATAACTGTGCGGCTAATTATGTTTTATTACTGTCAGCGTCATTATTCGTCAACAACTATTGAACTCGATTGAAGAGTACCTTGTTTTTTTTTAATGCCCATCGTCCAATTCGATTCAATACCACGGCGATTCCGAGAATCGTTATGACCCAGGGACCGATCAAATTGATTAAATTGTCATGATTCAAAGTGCTCACGGCTACCTCAGATGGAGTGTATATAAAAAAGATCAGTGTACCTTCTTTTGAAAATTTGGGCACGGCAATTCCTAGAAACCGCTGTTTCGGATGTATTGCTATACTTGTATAAGTGGACGACAGCAACAATATAATTATTCGCATTTGTATGAAAAAAATAAATATAAAAAAAAGGGATGTTTGTATAGAATACTAATCATGGCAATGTCTTTATATATATATATATATATATATATGTATACATTTACGTTATATGAATGACACAAATAAAAATTATTAGTTATCAATGGAGTGCACAGAAAATCGCAATGGCGGTCACGTGTTGGCTTCTACCATTTTTTTCTTAATCGTCTCTTGGACTGTGCAGATGTTTACAGATTATGTACTCCACTAATGTATTATAATCCTTTTACGGTAACCAGGGACAGGTTTTATTTTCACGGGCACGTGTGCAGTCGTGTAACATACCGAATTCTTTCAAAAAAATAATCCTTTTAATATTTAACAATTGTTCGAATTCTAAGAACTTTTAGAGACGCGACAGCCGTGAAAAAAACTATGAACTTTAGTTTACGTTTTCATTATTCGCGTAATGTTCTTTAATTGTGAGTGTATATATATTTAAAAATACAATAATTATATTTTAATTATGGCATTATTTATCGGTGAATAATTTTAACCATTTTTGACTGAGTTTATTTTAAGGTTAAACAAATATTAAAATTATTTTTTTAATATTTATTGTTTTGTTGGATTAGTTTGTTTACATGAATACATGTTTGTTTGCTTGAATAATTGATTAATATATTCCAAAGTTGACTTCGGCTAATGTTAATGGTAACTAAAAAGAGTTAACAGAAATTAATATATTAATGCTAAATTTAGAAAATTATTTCATTTGATTTCGTTTGTGTAGCATTATTATAAAAAAATATATTAGCGAATATTATTATTTAATTATAAGGGTTTTCTGTAAAAATTATATCACAATCTACATATGCACTTACAATTGTAATTGCATTGTGTAATAATATATGTATGAAAAATCATGTACAAAACTACAGTTTATCAAAAATTATGTACGGCTTTTTTTCCTGTTTGATTACCTTGGAATTAATTATTTTAGTTAAAAATTTTTGTACAATGTTACCCATGTAAATTATTATTATTTTTTTGTTCTTTAACCTATAAAATTAGTCGAGAAGTATAATTTATCGATCAACGTTCTCATCTATTATCTAGTTTGTATATGTAGAAAAATGTAGCAATTAGCATAAATTTGAAATTCAAGGATTAAAGGACAGTTAAAGTGCTACCAATATTTACTAACAGCGTTTCGTAAAATATCTTAATTGTTCTAGTTGAAAAATTTAACGATAATTTTAAGACTAAATATTTTTATTTACTTTATTTTATTAAAAATACCTAAATCTACAAATGTTTAAAGATTGCGCTTTAATTCATGGCGATTTTTTTTCATAATAGATAACATAAGTAGTTATTGAAATCATTTTTATGTGTATTTACTAGTATTATGCAAGAGCATGATTGAAATATTATAAAGCACCAACTTGAATGTCCAAAAATGATAAAACTATATATAGACTATTTTATTTTCCAGGTGCTTGATCAACAATGATAAGCGGTGTGTTGTTGATGGTGGCTGTGATATCAGGCATAGTGTGCGGTGACACACCAAGACCGTCGGGCGCTCGGGCGACGTTCAAAGACGTTGGCCAGGCTGAGAGGCATTTGCTGGCTGCACTTGGTATGAAGCGAAGACCTGTGGTAGACAAGTCTAAGGTAGAGATACCAGTTGCTATGCTGGAACTGTATAACATGCAAGCGTCCAACGACTTTGACACTACCGGGTTACCTTTGCCCGGTCGTCATGTAAAATCAGCAAACACCGCCAGAACGTATCTTCATAGAGGTGAGTTTCACAAATTTTTAAGTACTAGGTTCTTCTAAAAAACAAAAAAAAAAAACAATTCACATCTACGTCATAGTATATAAATAGTAACAGTTATTCAATAATTTGTTTTCACTCTTAGAATTTGAACGGTTTCTCTTAATGTGATATTGTCAAATGGTTTTAAATTAATTGAAAAACAAACAGTCAATAGCGGAAATCAAATGTATTACATGTAAGGCTTACGCATGAGCATTTTTATTATTTCTGTCGAGATAGTAGTAAAAATATTGTCAGCTATGCAAACGCATTTTACTACTACTGGCTAGTATACGTCAAATAGTATTTGTAAATAAAATAAAACTATTAACATTCATTAAAACCGGATATGACGTTCAGACGTTCTATATGTTAATAGATTGATCGGTATAAAATATTAATGTGGACGAAACATGTTTGAAAAATCCTCTTTTTACTACTCTTACTCTTTGCTTAGCTATGCTTTATTATAGTTGACCGGCCATTGGACACTAAATTTGGGTGTTAAAAAAATGTATGTGAACCTTGAGATTGTTTGTAGGACAATAAAATACCGACTATTAATATTTAATTAGTTTGAATATGAAATTAAATTGATAGCAATTTCATAGAATATTGATAATTATTCCTAAATAAAGTCCCTAGGGATAGTTTTAGAGAGCTACTGTTTAATTTTTAAATTCAATAGTTAACACGTGCAAAATAATGAAATTCAGTTATATCTTATTGTAATGACGTCTCGGACAACTATTTTTTTTTTTTTAGATTGAACATTAGATGGAGAAAATAGGTAATAAATAATCTTACGCATTTTGTTAACTCAAAATTGGGCCATAAATAAAAACAAATGAGCTTAATATGTTCTAGACTTACTCAATTATATCGACATTTATAATCTGTTCATGACTGTAAGCAATACTCCAGTCATCCTTTTCAAATGCTATTTCTAAAAACTGCAAACGAAATAATCGATTAATCATTAACATGCGAGGAAAAAAGGGAAGTCGCTGGCACGCGATTATAGAATAGTTCAATGTAAAATTTATATATACCCATAAAACACGCCAAGTTTTTTTATTATTTCGAGGGGCGTCGTGTAAAAGATTGCGAAGTTGTTTTACTTAAATATACTGTATACATATTGTGCGCGTTCATTAAGTGTCTTTGTGATTTCAATCAAGTTTTCGTGTGAGGGTAATTAATATTGCTGTAGCATTCATTGAAAAATACAAACTTTTTTCGACGATTTACAGCTATTTACTCAAAAAATGGATGCAACGTGAAAAGTTCATAGTTGATTTAAAATTGGCATTGAGACGGTGTCGGTATAACTTAAATATTAATTTTTTATGTTATTGTTTTGTATATTTGGTACAGACGTTATCTCTTGGTCGTTAAAAACCCTATTAGTTTTTTTTTCGGTAAATGTGAATATGTAATAAAATCTTCCTATGTAAGTTGAGATACATAGAACATTTGAGTCTATTGCCTAGGCTTTATTAAATGTTCATAATCGTTGTACAATTATTCTCTTTAATCGTTAAACCGAAGAGCGATCCAACCGGTTTGTGGTTAAATTAACTGACGTCGTATTTGATATATATTTATATTTTTTTAACATCACCGCAAGACCCTAAAGTGACTTCAGATAAATTAATAAAATAACTTTCGAAAACAAACTCAATAAACGCACTCGCATGATTTCACCTAAAACAAACGTTGACATTAAACACAAAATCGAGGTCTTGTATTCGTTTAGTTGAACTTTTATAGCGATCAAAAGTAGTGTTTTTTAATTTATCTGGTTTTGGTTGATATTGGTAATTTGATGTCAATACATTTTTTTATCTTGTCATTTTATTGTAATATTTTATAAACAAATTGTACGGTGTACATTTTGTGCGAAGTAATATGATTTCGTTATTCAAAGTTGTAGTATCATACAAAAGATTTTTTTATCGCTAAATAAATATTGTTCACGAAAATACGCTCTAACGAGTTATTAGATTCGTTTTTTGACACGTTAGAATTTAAACAAATATTATTGACGTTAATATTGTTCTAGTTTCGCGTCAAATGGTCTATTAGATTCTTTCAACAGTCAATTGTGTAGAACAAAACAAACAAGTGGTTCGGGCGTCGCATTGTCTAGCGCTATAGGATGTAGTTTAAATAGTTTATGAGAAGGTTTCATGTTTCATTTAATACGGACGTCTTTAGTGGATTCTCTGAACTACATTAGTGTAATTCGATGGTTTTATTTTTTACGGAAAAAAGTAATTTATTTTTACATTTTTGACAGTCACGAGAATTTTTTTCGTTATAATTATTCACCATAACTCTTGCAATTGTATGTGTTTGCTCATGACTATTGGTTCACCCTTTGACTGACTTCATTTGTGTTCATATAAATGTAGGTCAACTACCAGTATCGCGATGGTGATAAATTATCTTCAAGTTCATAGTCCGATCACACTAATAAAATCCATAGAATAATAATTAATTCGAATCGTTCTCTTCTTTTCTTTACAAGAAATTCGGTGGTTTACCATAAATCATTTATTGTGCAATAAAAAACCGAGGTTTAAAATCACACGGCTCATAAATAAAACATATCAACGTTAATCAAGTTTGAACCTGGTATATTATATACGTTGATGTATAAAAATATTTCCATTTCATTTACCTGATGATTTCACTAGTTTTTAGTCCATATCGGTCACTTTATTTTTCACTTCTTCAATGATTCTTCTATTCCTTTTTTTAATTTTTTACCTTCAGTGTTGAAATCTAATTTTATAATCATACAAGTTGATTTCTAAGATTTTGCCTTAAGTGATTTCATAAAATATAAAAGCTTTTCAACGAATAATGAGTAATATTAATCATTTAAGAATAATAATTTTACCCTTTTTATTATTCAACAAAGTTCTACATGCCAAAAGAAAGTATATAGACATTTAAAAAGAAATTAATATCTAAACGATTATTAGGATTTTTAAAAGCTTTCGAAAATGTATTTTGACAGTTATGTTTAAGAAATATAAAGGAATAAAATTCATTTAGTTAATTTATTCTGTTCATATACATTTGTTTATGGATACTATAAAGTACAAATGAAGAATAATTGTTAAAATATTATTCTGTACAGTATGATTAGTTTATGAAGACCTTTAATTTTTGTACAGATATAATTTTCAATACGATTTGAAAACCTTAACTTTATAATTTTAAATCATTATTAAAAATGATTTCATGTTAACCAAATGTAAGTCGTAAACCAATATTTTTGTTAATAGTTGATTAAAAAAATGTTTTTTTTGGAGCACCAAACGAGGTGTTATTAAGAAAACATATTTTTTTTAGATTGAAGGTTGATAATCGATTTTTAAACTATTTTGACTAGTAAAACTATGAACTTGACACACATAAGTTGGTTTGGAGTAATTTTTTTTTTATATTGTAAGTTGTTCTGGTTTTTGGGTAACTGCAGTAAACAGCAGTGTGTATACTTTCCTAAACAGTATCATCTAATGATATGTTTTCAACTCAAAACGCATACTTTTTTCTAAAATAGCTCAAGCTTAAGGTATTGAAATTGTTTCAATATTAAACGGTTCTAGTTTTCTAATAAAATACAGGTGTAATTAAAAAAATTAGTTACAAAAAGATAAATGTACTTTCTTTCGCATAACACAATTAATTTCTATAAAATAAAATTTACTCATCATGAATAACTATCATTTCGTTACAATATTTTTATTCGTAATCATCAGGTTTTGTGAGGTGTTGCATCTGTAACTATTTTTTAGTCAATACAATTAATTTTTGACTAAGTTATAAATCTTTTACAAGTGAATAATATATTAAATTTTTTAAGGACATTTTCTTAGCGTTTTTCATGTTATGCTACAGTATTTTTTCACTTTTTAGAGATTTATGAAAAAAGTATTTCAAGGATTGATGCTAAAAAATACGTCTAGTAAAATCGTCACCTAATTTTTTCTGTTGCTATTAAATCCCCAATATTCTATGTTTTTTCTTACAAAATTTTACCTAGAATGACAATACTTCAAATGTTAATTTTAATTTTTTTTTCACAACTAAGTAACTTAATTGTTGTATTGGAGAGAACGGGAAAATCTGAATAGAACTTTGATACCTGTATACCAAGCCATGACTCGTTCCCTATCAAACTATATGATCTATACTTAAGTATCTAATTTTAGAGCAATAAAGCAATCAATTTTGATCGATTTTGAACTTGTTTTCATGATACGGTCAAGGTCAACTCAAAAATTACTTAACACACGGTTATTTTCCTTAAATGGTATTATATGTGTAATGAAGTGTTCATGAGTATCGAATATTTAGGTGAATAACTATGGTACCTTTTGAAATCGTTAAACATTTTTAAATAAATGATAATTTGCTTACGATAAGATTAAAACTGTTGAACAACTTAATTAGTTTCACATTTTTATTCTGTTAGCATGAAGAATTATACGGCGTGCCTTATTGCAAAAACATGTTGCAGGTTTTATAGTCCGATGGATGTGTGGGCTATTACATTTTATAAATATTTATCATGATAGATAGTACAATATAAATAGCGTAGAAATATTTTTATGCGTATTACCATTATTATTTAATTGCAAATAATTATTTTGTTTAATAAGCTATTCACTCAACGTGTTTAATTTGCTCGCTCAGTTATCATCCAAACATTTATACGATAATACTTATCATTTGAAACGTACATGGCGGATCTTGATTTTCTATTTACATAAGTGCTTCGGATATATTATTTTTAATATTCTAGTATTAATTATTTTAAATATTTAAACTTATTTAAAAGCCTTAGTGTGCAATTTTAGTATCAGCTCGTCAATAAAGTTAAAAATCTTTATTTGAACTTGGCCACATTTTATTCATCTTTTAACCCTTTAATCATGTTTAACGTGTTGAATTTCGTAGTTAGCGTTTTCAAACAACTAATTGTTTACCGTCCATTTGTTAGCACGACGATAAAAAACAACAATAACAGTAAAATGATAACAAAATAAAGTATTAACTATTTCGATTTTTATTGATTGCAGAATCTGAGCCAAAAAATCCCAAGTGTCGGAAATACCGGATGCAGTTTGCTGTAGACCCACTTCCAGAAGGCGAATGGTTAACGGCAGCCGAACTAAGGTTGACGCCGTTACGGAACAGGCCGTCAGGTCATCCGACTCGAGTTCAAGTGCTCATTCATGATATCGTTCAACCAGGTGTCCGAGGTGTCTCGAAACCCGTTCTGCGACTATTGGATTCGCTGTTCGTGGATCTCGAAGAAAACGGCGATGAGGCCGTCGTATTGGATGTGACACCAGCGTTGGAGCGGTGGTCGCACCAGGAAAACAAGGGTCGATTAGACGAGGTCAACCATGGTTTGCTGGTGGAGACGCTGACAGGAGGTCACGGCCGGGCGCCTATACCCGAAACGTTTGAGCTCCATGACGGTCACCGGCCAGCATTGCTGGTGTACTCGGATGATGGTAAGAACAGCAGGCCGGTGGGACCGCCTCGGCGGAAACGGTCGCCTTCTCAGCAACGGAATGGTAACAAGCGGCGAAAAGACGGTTCCAACGCCGGACGAAATATATGCCAAAGGCATCCCCTCTATGTAGACTTTACGGATGTCGGTTGGGATGACTGGATCGTAGCACCACCCGGCTACGACGCTTATTACTGCCAGGGCGACTGTCCGTTCCCCGTCGCTGAGCATCTAAATACCACCAATCACGCTATCGTGCAAACCCTGGTGAACTCGATGAACCCTACCGCGGTGCCCAAAGCGTGTTGCGTGCCCACCCAGTTAGCGTCCATATCCATGTTATACCTGGACGAAGATAACAAGGTGGTGCTCAAGAACTACCAGGACATGCAGGTACTGGGATGTGGGTGCAGGTAGTCCGACTCTCCGGCTGTCACCACCGCACCATACTTCATGCGCACCACAAACACACACACACATTCACAGCGTCGCCCAAAGATATTATTTTTTTTTTACTATTATTTTATGTGTCTCTCGAAACGAGGCGGTTTTTTCTTTATTATATATATTTTTTTTGTTCATTCTCATTCGAAGGTTTTTACTAAATGATTTATCGTGATCATTATTATAATTATTATTATGTGTTTGACGAATAAAAATCGAATGCTCTAGAAATTTCCGAAATGGACATGAATCTAATGATCTTTATGTTTATGTGAAGAAATACGACGGATTCCTCTAATATGTTCCCGCCATTACCCCCTCCCCTCCCAATATATGTACTATTTGTACCCAAAATTCATATATAATAAAAATTTTCCTCTTTTTTTATACTTATTTATTATTTTTTAGCTTTTTGTACACCGACCAGTGAACGTTATTATATTATATTTATACATCATGCTCATATACTAGTCTTTTATATTTATAATAATCATAATCATTTCCCCTTGAAATCAAAACCAACCAAAATACCTATGCAGTTTGATTCATCATACTTGCGTTATGTTTGTTTATTTATTTTATTAAATTTTGACTTGCCTTGATATGTTACCATAATATTATTATACATGTAGAGTTAGACCCGTGTTATTGTCTCACGAGCTTTGAGTAAAATTCAAATTCATATTATTGAAAATAAAGAAAAAATCCAATGTCTATATATACTTCGTAAAAGTATCCTACTATTATAATTTTTTTTTTGTAGAATGCAAATTATATTTATATTTATATATATATTGTACATATATTTTGTAAATAATAATAAAATTGTGTTATATTATACAACATATTATTTGTTTATGATCAGAATTTTAAAAAATTATACCTTTTTTGTGTAGAAAGTTTAGCGCGGCTAAATTTTATTCATTAGAATGAGTCTCAATTGTTAAAAAGAAAAAATAAATAAATTCTACGTAACGTTATTGTATAAGTTCATTTTGCTAAGTGCACAACATGGTAAAAAATATCGAGTCACTAATAAAAAAAATCAATAGAAATAAACCTGGAAATGTAATAATGTGATCATCAGTCCACTAGAAAAATGTGTAAATAAAATTAGTCTTAAGATGAATGAACAGTCATATTGGTATTACGAACGTTTTTTGGTTGCCCTAATATATTTCTTACTATCAATTTTAATTGGAAACCTGAAAAAACGATAAATTTTATTTAAATATATGATAGTAATAAAGTATTCTTTTTTTTTTTTTTTTGAGAAGAATAATCGCAGTAGTGTCTGTATGAAATAGAATCCTATCAAAAAATTATCTTGTATACTAAGTCTTGGTTTTATTATTTACTAAATATGTAATATAAATTATAATTACGAATTACAATTTAAACTTCATTAATTACGAACATCAACCATTTATCTCCCATAAAATATTCACAACGTTTTTTTGTTAATTTTTAGCCGATAATATGGTTTGCGTGTTGTAGTTTTTACACTTAATGATTCATTATATTGTGGCATTTGTAATAGGTATACCAACCGTTTTGAATGAAATGCAAAAAGTGTTGTATCGCTGTAATATTACGTATAAATTGATTTTTTTTTTATAATTATAGTAGTCATTAATTAAAAACTTATATAATAATTCTAATTATTAATTGATTTTTTTTTTTGCACAGTATAAAAGAATAGGTCATTATTTGTCGTTGAACGATAATTAAAAAAAAAAAAAAATAGCCTGATATGAATTTATTAGTATTCGCAATGTAGACAAAATTTATCATAATTTACTGAGCACTCTCCTATGTCATGTTCGTAATCCATGAGGATCAAAAGATAACAGTAGTTTCTTTTTGATGATATTTATATGAAATGTTTACTCTAGAACTTATCGCTACTCACCTTGAGATAAATTTTAACATTTTTATCTAATAATAATTATTTCCCAGTGAAAAAAAAGTCAATTTTTATGTTTTTGTTTCACATTCAAATGAATACATTAAAGAGTTTAATCTGATCATATTGTTAATAATCGTAACGTGTAGTGTGTTTAATCAATCAATGGGGTCCACTTAATTATTGAAAAATTGTCCATTTCTAATTGGATGACGTAATTTAGAATATTGATTTTTTTATACGTCTTATTCCGATTTATTAGAAATATTTGAAGATTTAGAAAGCTATCTTTTCATCGCTAATGAAGTATTGATAAGCATAAAATACATTTAAAACTTAACATTTAGTTTGGCATCAAACCGACTTACGAATTGTACTTTTATAAATCAATAAAAGTCGAACCCTATTTTTACAGCTATTATTGGTCTATAAAAAGTAATATAAAAACAATTTGTTCGATGTACATGAAAAATTACTCACATTTAGAAGATGCGAGTGGCAGTATAATCCTCACAGGTTTAATAATGTATCATTAATGAAACACGTTCAATAAACAATACGTTCCGATGAAAAATGTCGACGAATTACGTGACTAATCGAGTTGGATGACTAATAATTTTTTATGGTACACTGTGAACGTCGAGTGGATGTGTTTGAACCTTTGCTTGGATATCTCAGCGTTAACTCACGATAAAATGTCATGAATGAATCACACTACAAGATAGAAGACCGCACCACTAACTGTTGTGTGTCATCTACCAGAGAAAATTTGTGGTGTTTTATGCCTTTGTGTTTACCCAGTGAGATCTATTTTCAAGAGAGTTTTTCGTGTTGATACTTTTACTCACATCATATTATGTTCAGATACTAAAAGAAAGACATAATAACAATTTATAATTGCACAGACACGAGTACTTTAGTAACCTACTGGTTTAACTGGTTTATTGCATTATTATTATTATTATTGTGGATATTATTAAACTCATTGTACGATTTAATTATAATTATACATGTATTTTTAAAACACGATTATCAATTTACTACTGTTTGGTACGATAATTTTTAATTGTTTGAAACATCTGGTCTAATTGATTTCTAACTAACTGTTATGAGCTTATAATATTCGTGTAAAATTACCGTATAAATCTTTTTTAAGAATATTTTCAAAAGACGAGAACGTTCTTCTTATTATACTTTACTTTATATGTAGTCTACTTCGAATAAAAGTTATCAATTATCCATTTTAATGACTTTGAGTTTATAAACGCTTTAAAGTTGTAATTAGAAATAACTAAATTTATACTTAACGGTTAAATTACGGTAATTATATAAAATTTTTTTTTGTACTGGAAATTTGTCGATTGCATCTACACTAAATAATTTTTCGGAAGGGTTATTATTTTAAGTTATTAAATAACAAATGAAACATTAAGAAGACATCGAAATGCAAAAATATTAAGAAGCCACAGAATGGTTTTCCGACTCGTATAGATTTTAGAGAATTGTTGTAGTCATGTGACTCAAATCAAACAAGTAAAATATTATTATTTTTTCCGCTACAAATTTTCAATAAATATTCATTAATTAAAATAATTATCAAGTTTGATTAAAGACTCTTGAAAAAATAATTTATTTTTATTTTTTTTAAGAATATATTCTCCCGTTATAATCTGCAAAAGAATATTATCAAGAATATTTCTGTTACCACGAAAATTCTCCCGATAATGTAATTGCGTTACGTCATTGATACACAACAAACAAGTAAAAAACTAGCTTTTTAAGTTCAAATGATCTAGGATGATTTATTAATTTTTGTAAATATATGTTGATTAATTTATGTTTCTGTCCACCTGTGTATTAAAAAGTACAAAAATTGTCACAGACACCGTTTTGTTTATTATTTTTCATATGATTAATTAAGAATAAAAAGTTGGCCTTCAACCGGTTACATGTTTTCTACCACCTCGGAGATTAACTGTGTTATAAAAGTATATGTAATCTTTCGTGTAGTTTAACACCACGCTCATTCAAATAAAAAAAATTTAAATAACGCTAATTTATAGTTTAGGGTTATTTTTTATTTGTCTATTTATGTTTAACGTCATCTGTTAAAAGAATTTGCGCGAGAAGACAAGGAAACCTTACTCGGTACATACCCAAAGAAGACACGACAAGATTAACTAAGTGGGTGCCAAACATATGTTTTCATTATAAATAAAATATTAGTTTTGATTGGAGGTAAAAGAGCATTTTAAACAATAATTGATGAAAAAACAACAACATGAAAACGCCGAATAAGTATTTGACTAATTCAAAGCTAATTTCGTTTATTTGATAACAATTGACACGAACAAATAAAAGTTGCTACGACAACAAAAACAAATTTTTGATCAAAGTTCACGCGGATCCGAGTAGATACTAGACGTTTTCTGTTTTATGACACGTCGGTCGACAACCCAATCACTCAAAGTGAAACGCCAAAGTTAAACAGTCAAAGAAATGTTCCTTGCCGGGGCATTTGTTTTAAATAAGATCCAGTAAAAACGTCGTGATGTCAGACACAACAGCAACTCGTCGCTGGAAAAGTCATCAATGGTGCGTGGAATTTCAATTTTTGTTGAACCGATTGTCCGACAAGCCGCGTTTACCGTGTCTAATCCGATCACACAAGAGATCACATACGACATAATACAATAATAATAATAATATTATAATACGCGGAGACGATTACATTTGTCGGCACTTTTCATCGGCCGAGTGTGCCCCGGGCGTGCAATATTCCCGTCAACTACTTATTTTCACGCGCGCGTTTCCTCTTCATCTTTTTACGGCGCGGCTCGTTCCCATTTATTTCTTATTATTACCATTATGTTTACGTACCGATAATTAAAACGCCATTCACGACGTGTCCAGCTCCTTCTACACACGGATAATAACAACAATAATATAATCCGGATCACATCTATCGCACATATTATTGTAGTACATTCTGTGTGCTCCTAGCTCGCGCTCACTCTCGGCCAGTTCATTATACCCGTACACCGCACCGTCGCTGTCTTTGTCTGGCACATGTGCACACACATTATACCAATCGTATGAATTTGTTCGATATTAATGATTCCATTGTGTCAGCGATGAACAAAGAGGCGCAGGTGCCGTGAGAACGCGGCGGTATGTCCTTTTTAAAAGTAAATTAGAAAATAAAAAGGAAAATAATAATAATAATAATAATAAAATACTGAAATAGATAAGTCCTATAATAACGATTGTCTCGGCCTATATGGTCGGTCGGCAGAGGTTTAACGAAGAGAAAAAATCAGGAGCGCACGTAATTATTGTTATCGTGTGGGATGACCGTTTGTGTTGTCGTGTCCACCACTTTTGCACCCTTTTCACTGGCTGACGTGTGCGCAAACACACCCTCGACCGGCGCAACAGGTGCGCCCGTCCCCTTCAAACGCTCGTTCCCTAATCCTTAGCATTGCCATGAATGAAAACCGAAAAGAATAATAACAACAACAGAAAAACACCTACAAATACAAATTTCACACTACATTACATTTAGTGGTAATGTGCCAAAGTTGAGGTCTAACGGTTTAAATAAGAACTAATGAACAGTACCTTTGATTTCAAGCGATTCGAGTCTCTACTTAACCGCCCCGATGCTATCGAGGATTTCAAAAAGCAAATCCATTTGAATATTACTATTGAATATTATTGTTATGATATAAACTGTATGTTTATGGAGGGAAATTGGTTTAGGACGAGGTTTTTTTTATTGATTTTCAGCAATTTTTTTCGTGCGGAAGAAATGCATATCATTTATTTATACTCTGTCAACGTTCTATGCATATGTTCAAGAAGGTATTTTGAAATTTTTTAAGTATTTTCTAGAAAAACATGGAAGATTTCAGCTGTTGCCCGTGGAAGACAACACTCTCACAGTTTTCATTTGAAATCAATAAGATTTTACATTTATTTTAATACCACTTATCTCTTTAATATGAACCTAATTCTACACAAAACAAATTGAAAATAAAATTTTTTGTAGGTGTGTAATCATGAGACAGTTTTCGTAACATTTTTGCAATTATAAAATACTTTAAACAATAATATTACTACGGATTTAAGTTCGCATAGAGCGTGATTGTATAAAGAGAGTATCTGCCAATTATTAAATTGTTCAACAACTTTTTGAGTTAGAGTGTACACGAATTTCAAAAAAGTCATTTCGAGAAAAACACGTTAAAAAAAATTGCTGAAAACCACAAAGTTGACAGAGAAATGATATTATTTTTATTACTTACTGGTTAATCAGCGATTCTAACAACTTGTAGTAATAATTTTTTTTTGTAAGCATCATTTTCAGCTTGCCAATGTTAATTCGTAATAGACTACTTGAGTGGCTGTGTGAAACGTAAAGAGAGACGCTCACTTGAATTTCCTCGTATCATCTGAACGACTTAAAATCTTTCATTAAAACTTCGGGAACATATTTTTTGATAGCTATACTAAATCTATTTCTCCCATTAATAGTTTAAGTGAACGTGTTCATACTAATGCTTTAGATTTGCTTCTGTAGATATTGACATTATCTACGGCAATTAAAAAATACTCGTATTTAAAAATAAAAATTAAAGAGAATTTCCATAATAATAATCTATTAATAATTTAAAGCTTATATAAAATAAAGATTTTTTAGATTTTTGTAAGCTTTTAGATTTAGAAAAAGAAACTCAATTTTCAGATTGTACCAGTTAGTTAAGAACTAATGTTATACAATACTGCCCGACCCTTCTAGTCACCCTTACAACCACAAAAAAAATGTCATCCTTCTTTGTATTGTCGTATAAATGAGTCGGAAAGTTTCCCTACAAACATGAAAATAAAAAACAGTCAAATCATTTATCAATGTAGCGGATGTTTGATTGCTTAAAACTCCGACAGATTAATGATTCTCGGCAATTGTATGTCATATGAATAAGTAACATGATTAAAAATATTATTTTATTGAAAAATATATTTTTGGTAAATATTACAAATTGTACTTGATATGGGTACATTGATGTTGAGGGTACTTGTTACAATTTTAATCTGGAAATATCTGTAATGACTCAGCAGTCAAACTGACAATCAGCACGAGTATCAATTTTCAATGTTTTTTCTTTTTTTTTTTGTCGGTCAACTTAAGTCATTGAAACAAAACGGTATGCATATTTTGATTCGCAGAATCGAAAAAACTTATCCTGTGTAATTCAAACCGTACAACGGCGTCATTGTGCGAACGTTGTCAATAGAATCAAAGGGTCTAAAATTCAACAGTTTGTGTGGAATCGTTATGTTTTAAAATCGTAGATATTATTGTACCCTTTAATATTTTAGATTAGCCATAAAATATAATTTATGAAGCATTCGCAATAAAAGTTTTAAACGATATGAGCTTCAATATTGTCCTCGAAGGGACATAACATTTCAAAGCATTCATTAAGTTATCCTATAAAACCATTCTACTCCAGTAGAAACGAGCGAATGTATTAGAACGACTCTTGAGGAATGAGAGAAATATGCAAATAGAGAGTTGATTATGTTTATTATTTTTCCACGAACTTCGTTTTATTAAATATTTCCACAACAGTCTAAATATGAACGCGTGCGTTTATAAAGAGTGTGCACACGTCCGTTTATCTTTAGGTTCTCATATTTTGTTACATTCGCTTTGATGTACTTTAGTGACGATGGTTTAGAAATGATTTTTTGATGGGACACACAGACGTTACCGAACTGACCTCCACGGCAATAAGCCTTCTGCACGTTCAAAGCATCCTTTACATCAACGACATCATCGACTTAAATATGTGCAGTTGTGAGCAACAACTATACACGTTAATCAACAGCGCACTCAAAAACATTGGGATACTGTGTCCGCCAGTCTAATCAAGTTATTCGGCATTGTGTAAGATGCGTATGCCGAATGGGGTTGGCGACGACATTGAAACCGTCATTAGATGGTTATTTTATATTTCGCAACCCCCTTTTTTCGCGCAAGACCCTTCAACGCATAGTTTCTACCCCATTCCGATAGCGCTAACATCGTGCGGCGATGATGCATACCCAGAAACGATGGGCACCGATATCTTTGAATCTCTTACACGCACGTACAAATTACATGCTCTTACTGCCATTCAACAATTCGGTTTATTTTCGTTGTTGCCGTACTCGTTTACCCCTCGGGTCCCTCCGACTCGTACGATATTCTCTTTCATTTTATTATTGTTATTACATTGCTTTTATTTCTAATAGTATCCTCCTAGTCTGGAACGCGCACAATGACGCGACCTTCTTGTGTGCGCACAGGTGCACTTATACCCTGTTGCCGGCGGCGGGTCCCGAAAAACCTAATGACAGGGCACGCGGAAAGGAATCACATGGTCGTCCGAAATTGTGCGCCCCGGTCGCATTTAATATAAAATACACGCGGGTGTTTTGGGTACGTTATTATAATGATAGAAGCAATACAAACGGGGGTGGTGCACGTCAGAGGTAGTGTTTTATTCTTATGTGCAACAATAAAACCGTATTAATCCCGTGGCGGCGGATGTGAACGGTTTCTCGTTCCAAATGTGCTTATTACACTTTTGACGGTCCGTAATAAATAATATCACTACATAAGCACTAAGCACCACCACTCGTATATAATTTCCCGACGATGCTTTTATCCGGATTTCTTTTTCTCGGCTAGACCGTGGACGCGGATTCAGCCCTCCCCGCACTCTTCCCCTCCCGCCATCCATTTCTACGCCGCCGGGGAGTGCTCCGGCCCGTCCATCGGTTCCTGCGCCCTACGCACGACGCGCACTTACAACAGTACACATCGCTGCAAGTGCTTAAAGATACAAAAATCGTTTGGCGCGATTTATCATCGTAAATAATATTTACAGTCCGAGTAAATCTAATATAGAATATTTTGAATTTTAAACGGGAGGGCTTTTAATGTGATTGCTTCGCTATGTGCTTACGCCCCCTTGCCTCCCACGCCGTGTGGGACGATGCGAAAACGACTCGACAACGAGGGAGAACAAACGCGTTGACACAATTTATTACGGGCAATTAATCCCGTGTAGGTTTTATGTCTTCATCGCGTTTATTATTATATTATACATGTGAATGAATACGCTCAGTGCTCTGGTTGAACAGCCCCCAGGGAATCTTCTTCGCCCTCGTAGTTTGGTCGGAGGCTGTTTTAATGTTTGTTGGCCGGCGTAACCGATTGTTTTTCCTGGGAACATTTTTCAGCGTTAAACAACTAGATTATACAAAATTTGTTGATCTACATTTTGCCGCTAATGATGCGTTTTTAATCACTTTTTTATTTATCGCCATTTGCGTAGCAAATATAATTCAGAAAGTAAACATTTTACGTTGCCATTGAAATTATTAACGGCCATACCCGTACAGAAATTGTATCGTAAAAAAAAAAAAAAAAGAATACTTTGATTGTGTTAAACAAATTTAGTAGTACTTTAAAATGCTTTTAACGATCAATTTTTACTGCAGCTGTAAATATAGTTAGAGATGATTGTCTAATTTTCTTTAGTTATTCAAAATTTAAGTATAAAAAGAGAAAAATATATGTGAACCCATATAGAATTTGTTTCTCCTTTATCAAATGCACTAGTATCCGGTTTCGTGTAAAAAATAGTTTATTGAGTTGAATTAGTTTCTTAAGGTATCGCCCGGTGATTGCCAGCTCGTGTTCCCCTCGCAAATGAATTTCCATACTTGATCGATGGCCGCGTCTAGGAATATTGTTTCAAAAAATAAGCACTGCATTGGTTTCGTTGTGTTCATGTTATGAATGTACCAGAAAACTGACGACATCCCCTCGTGGAATAATAAACCGCATAGGATACGCAGTACCATTAAAGTGATGAATCTCGACTTACATTGTTAGAACTCGACACATCCGCAAAACCGATTTGTAAGGATTCATATTTATGGTACGCGTTGGTATATTGTAAGTGTAAATGTTGTATTGTTGAGTGTAAACTACGCACTTTGACTTCACTTTTAATGTCCGATATTAAAAAAAAAACACCTCTTGCTAATGAAAACTAACTAATCGATCGGTACGGCAAAGGCGTAAATCTTTCTATGGACAAGACTATACCTCTAGCACATGTAATTGTAAGCAACAGGCAGTTGTTGTAAATTCACCAAGGCCTTAGAATTTCAGCAATATGTGCGAAATTCTTAAAATAAACAATCGACGGATGCGTTTTCGTACGCAAGTCTGTCGTCACTACGCAACATAACCTTAACCTTTTCGGTGAACTTTTACATTTACGATAGATGTGAATTCATGTGCATTTTGATGTAATTGAAGTGTAAAAGTTTTGCAATAGAAAATTAACCGTAGAACACATCAGTGCCTAATTTAATAACACAAACAATAACTTACGATTGTGTTAAAAAATCGACTGATAAAGTCATATTTAATTTGAATAACGTTCGTTTCCGCAATTTCAGTAATCGGAGTGGATTTGGTAAAATTCAAAACATAAAGAATTCAAAAATTGAAAAGATTTAGTAAAAAGCTGTTAAACATCAGCCGCGGTTTATATAATCGACGTCATCGAAGGCCAATAACTATTTGCTACTCGACAAATGTTTTCCTTAATTTTTAATTAATTAATTTTCAAATACGAAATTATGCAAACGGTATCATTCATTAATACTTTTATCGAGTTACTATTCGGTTGATTACATTCCGTAGAAAATGTTTTTTTTTGTTTATCTCTTATAGTGTTTATTATCTTGCCGATGGTGTCTATGCCGTTTAAATATTAACTTTATTGGCATCTCCGAAATAATTAGTACATTGAAACGTCAGGTCGGGAGAGATGTTATAACGTTCTTGGAATGCCGCAGCTGTAACTGTCCCTAGGTCGACGAATGATATTATCTGTAGGCCGCTTCGTGTCTTCTCTCTCATCCTCTTCGGAACGCGGTGGCAACTGTAGTGTACACTGTACCGACGCTAATTGGACAGGCCTCTCTGTAATAGTCCTGCTGATGCTCTCCAAAACAATAATAATAAAAATAATAGTTATTATTATTATTACGGTTGTACACTTTATGCTTACATACCTCGTTCGTCTACCGAACGGCCGGATGTCGAAAATTATAAAATTCATGCAATAACTATATGGTTAGTCGCTCAAAGATTCGACAAATCGAACGTGCTTAGGTACCTCTCTGCAGATGGGTTTTACTTGTTATTACTTCTACCGTCGGACACTAATGATGATATTTTTTACGTGTACGCGATTCAGAAAAAAATAAATAAATAGATGAAAATAGTCTCTCGATGTCATCCCATATAATTATAGCCTTATTTTACATTTCAAGAAAGAAAAAATAGTAAACACATATGTATGTGTACTCGTGTATACTTAAATACACACGTATACAGTCTATTTGATTCATTTTTTCGGAACCCACCCGGTAAAAAAACTCAACTCAAAAACTACCTCTATACAACGTTAAAGGGCGGAGGCTTACCCCGATGAACATACACATTACAAGGTATTTTCATTGCCAAAAATTATATATCTAAAACCACATCATCGATTATTTAATTTCATTACACGTATAACAAATATAATACACGAGTATATGCTACTCCACGCCCTTTTACGACTTAAGTTTACCTTAGTGCAGTTTTTACATTAAGTCAACCCAATTGTACAGGTAGGCCGTATAAAAATAAGCTATTTATTAATTTGCGGTGTCTATTAAGAAGGAATGAAATAATTCCCTACAAAACAAGATAAAACTTGAAGTAAATATACTAAAGTTGTATTGGACATTTGAATTTCTAATTTTTTTTTACTGTCAACCGTTATACTAACTACAAATAATGACTACTATCAACGAAAATTTTAATTTTAGGTTATACGCTGATTAGTTAGCCTATAACGATTGATATGAAAAAATTCGGCAAAAAATTGTAAACTTTGGTTTCGGTTATTACAAAAACGTTAATATTGAGTGTATTATTTTCTCATATATTAATATTGTTGAAATATTGATAATTTTTTAAGCAGTACACACAGACAATTTTATCCATATAACTCGGTCATTAATACAATAATTAGGTGTTTTTTATGTTTCCGTTTCTTAATCATAAGGGTCATCCTGCTTAAAAATTGAGGCTACTACCATTAGTACTAGGAATTTCATAATTGTGGATTATTTTTTAATAAATGCACTCTACTTGGACGAGATTACACGTAATGGTTCAAATAATGAATTCAGAGTATTACGATATGGATATAGAAAACACGTTACCGAGTGAATGGTTGTGATTAAACGCATTGTGTACAATACAAACGGTATAGTATTTTTGTGTATAAATTCGATGAACTCGATTACAAGTCAAATACACAAACGCTGCATTTGTTTCACAGTCCATTCGGTTCCGGCAAAAACACTGTTATGGAAATAAAGCACATACTGTCGAAACGGTATAAACGTCATTTAAATTGAATAAATGCTCCTGCACGAGTATGACATTCGTATTGATTATCCCATGCGCGTAATTGGTAAATTAGTGTTGATTAAAATCACATTTGACAACTCCAGGCCGTCTTTTACGGGCATTATTAGAACTTGATTAAATTGTCCCAGTGCAATACTCTTAACGGCCGTATACACGAACACTCTCCGAGCAATTCGTTTACAAAATAAATAAACATTTTTATTCATATAGGATTTTATTATTATGAAATATCAAAGAATGCCTATAAAGAATTATATAAATATTAATTACGTGGTTTTCCACTATGGTGTGCGTCTATGCAAACGTGCCCACGGTGTAGGTACACATCTATTTTGTTATTAATGATATTGCTCCGATGCACGAGTGCAGACAATTGATAAATGTCTAATTTCAAAATTAACTACCTACCGGTTTTCATGTTGACGAGACTAGTCGGAGCCCAGCGGAGCATTAAAACAACATTACACTAAAAAAACCAGCCAGCCATTTGGGCGCTGTTCATCAAGGCGTATTATTATTTTTTTCCTTAATCGTTCATTTTCTTGTCGCGCATACGGCTAAACGGAGAAATGAGTTAATGTGGAATTTAATACATTTTCAATTTATTGCCGGCTAACTTTTTATTGCGTGCGTTATAAAGTCTGTCCAAGAAAAATGGATGCCAACCAGCAGTTGGCCAAGACCATCCAAACCGCTATTTTATACGCGGATCCGAGTAAAATTGTAAAATATGATGTTCGAATGCGACAAATTTTATTTCGTTTTTTATACATCGTAAAAGTAATGGCAGATGTATTATTTTTATTTATTCGTTCGGCAAACACAATAATAATATAACGTCTCCCAGTCTGTATTAAATTACTATTAAATGATTTTTAGTCGGGTGTAATAGTTTGAATGTCTCACATGATAAACTGTGGTGCTTCTGCGTTCTACTCTATAAAACCGTTAAAAAAAAAAATAAACAGATAAATAATAAACAGAAAAACTTATGGGTGTAGACGATTTGCATAAAATTTAAGCTAAAATAATAGTAGAGAGATATTCTATTTATTTCTAGAAGTATTTTATTAGAAAATTATAAAATACTACAACCATTATAGACTATGAGTTACATAAAAGCTTATTATTTATTTGTTAACTGATCCAGTGGGGCACCCCCCTCGCCTATAAGAAAACCCTGGACACGACAAGACGGTGACATAACAAGTAAAAAGATTTTGGTAATTCTGGTTGAACCTGAAAATTAAGATTGCCCTATCTTGGGGAATTTAGTTAAAAATATAAGATGTTTTGGAAAAAGATGTGTTATTAATTCAATAGTAAAAAAGAATGCAAACGTAAGTAAATATAATTTTATTTTACTTTTATAAAATATTGTGAGTTTTTCTACTTTTTTTTATTTAAACAGCGCTTATCATAAAAAACAAAAGGATAAACATAATTTTTTTTTAATTTTCTGTGACGGTTTTTACTCTTAGGTTTTATAAAAATCAATGCACTTAAGGCATTTGTCAATCAACATAGAAAATATTACCTATATTAATATTTAATTATTGATTAATAGAAATAAGATTTTATAGATATGGTAAAATTTAAACGGCTATAAAATAATAACAATTTTGTTAGGGTCTTCTTTAACGTATTGACCTGGAAGAGGCTCCGCAATCTTACAATGGCCCTGACACTAATACAGTCCATTGTACCAATGTGTTTAATCAATAGCATTAACACACGTTTAATTCGGATGCTTGATTTACCATTAGATATAGGAGCTAATTGTTTGAGAAAAAACTTTGATTGAATTCAATGATGATAATTGTTTGGAGTACGTCATTTTAGTAGATATTATAACAAATAATATCGCCATTAAAGTGCACAGAAAATATCATAATTAATGTAGATAAATGATCAGAAATGAAATCGTTATGTTTATTTTGTGAGTATAAATTGTTGTTATGCTACTAGCTGAAGTTTTATAAGAAATCATTAAAAAACAATAATGGTATTTCAAGCGGTTTATGAACTTATTACACTATTATTGAATAGCAAATAATATATAAATAGAATAAAAATATTTCATTGATATTTTTACATTATTTGCATTTTGTTTATGTTATTTTAAACGCTGATTACAAAAAGATTCTTCAATCAATCTCCGAAGTGTTAATAATTTGTGTTGTTTTTACAATAATTCATTCGTAATCATTTATTGTATAATTAAACAAGTACATATTTAACAGCTTTAACAATAAACATCTCAAAAAGACACGTGGAAAGGTCAAAGATTATAACAACTGTAAAAATAGAAAATAAATCGGTATTCTATAAACTAATTAATATTGACACAATCAGTAACAAACAATTGTAATAATTATAAATACTTTTGGCTATTTAACAGAAAGTTCAAATAAGATTTATGTTTCATGTTAATCATAAACTTATAGGGCGACGGATTAAGTCAGAAGGTCTTGGACTGGGTGTCTATGAAAGCTAACGACTAACACGATCACGAATTTTACAATTCACGAGTGCTCTACTTACTTTAATCATTCGAATTTGACTTTATAGACTTGATGGTTTCGCGCATATAAAATAAAAACGATTTTGGCCATCTACAATGGGCAGAGAACAATAGCGAAAAAAAAAAAAAAAAAAAACAATGACTAAATAGAATTGTACTCAACAAATTAGGCATATAAAAAAAAAAGTCGGAACATAAGTGGCAGACAAGGGGCGTAAAAAATAGAACAGACGGGCAGGCCAACTGAGTAATTTGTGAGCGGACCTGGTAAAGGTAAACCCGATGGAATAATTATATCGGTTACACAATACAGGCCCGTTAACGGAACGACTGTTGGAAAAGACTTGGCTAGTGTACCGGCGGCGGGCGGGCTACGAGAAGACGTTGATGATTTAGTTATGAGGTCGCGAAGACAAGCCGGCCCGGGGGAGGTTTTGGGGGGCGTTTGAGCGCGCGCACTGTGCACGCAGGTGGCTTACTCGTTATTAGCGGTTACCGCACACACACGCGCATAATATTATTATCAAAGGGCGGTCCGCACGTGAGCGCATTACAACCGCCGCACATTATATTGTGTACACACGAGAAGTCCGTACGGCGACTTTCTTAAGGTCCACCTTGGGCTGCTGGTACTGCTGCCGGTCGGTGATCCTGTTGGCCGCCGGTAACGAGTTATCATTTAGAAACGAAGCGGCGGAGAGAAAACACGAGAAAAAAACTCCACGAGGTAAGTGGAAGAAGGGAAAAAAAAAATACACACACGCGGGCGGACCACCCACTCGACTCTATATTATCTTTTTTAAAACAAACATATACACGTCAATAAAAACGACTGCGAGTAGACTACTCGACCACACGCGCGCGCGGACGTTCGACAGAGACGGAAAAACGATGAGACGGCCGCGCTCAAAACCGTTCTCCGGTCGTTATTATCTTATGCACACACATATTATGGATGTATATATTACAGTCGTTATTATATTGTTAAGTTACGTGTGTGTGTGTGTATCATCGCGTTTAGAAGTCTCGGTGCATAGTTTTTTGTTTTATTTCGAGCTCCCCCCTTACACCATGTAACATCCACCCAGTGATATTTCGGTGTATTCAACAAACGTGCAGACCGTGTAAATAACCCGCACGGTTTGGACGAGGAAACCCCCGCGCAGTCTTCTGCAGTCGGAAGGCCTGCCGCGGTCTTCGAATGCCTACGGGTCTGCCCGTTCAGCAGCGGCTATATAATATGTATAAATAGGAATGCATTACCAGACAGACTGGTGCTTCCGTAATAATAACTCTACCGGTAACTAGGTATATGATGGCCGAGGAAAACGAAACGCCCTTTAATGCCATCGATAGAGTTCCTACGAGTCGCAAGTCTTCACGTGTATCTATTCGACCTCGAAATTATAATTGCTTGTCCGACAGAGAAACGTCGACGAAAGGCGACATTAATTTATTGTGCGAATTAGCGAATCCTTCTGGTCGTTTCAAACCTGTCCACTGTGTATTGCTGAAATGTCAAAACTCCATTGCAACATGGTCATGATCTACGTGCCATAAGGTTTCAAGTTAATTATGAATTGTAAAACGTTTTGCATTGTCGTCATGCATATGTGTAGTGTGTCACAAATTAGCTAACAACAGCTTACGCAGTTTAATGTCGTTAAAAAATAGTATAAACACGATAATTTTAATCTCAATATCATAAAAGTTTATACTAGTTATGAAATTTTTATTTAAATAATTTTTCATGACATTTAGTCGTGTCAAGTTATTTTACCAGTCAATTTAAATAAAACCAAATTCTCGTCCTTGCTAAAGGAAATTTGTTTTTGAATTCATAACTTTCAAATGACCGCGTTGAAAATTGCAAGTGAAATTACTCAACCTGTTTTCCTTTCGATGTTTATTTTTAAAAGAAGTTCGAACTGGATTGGTATTTTTAAACCAGGATCTGATAACAACCGGAGGCCATAATCCATTTTAAATTATTGGTACGCCAACTGTGCGAAATATAACGTATTGTAATGATACCTAAGCGATTTATACAGAGTTAATATCACGTTAATGAAATGTTTTTGTGGATTTAATACCATTGCAAATAAATCGTGCGTATAAAGATTATTTATAAGAGCACACTTCATCCAAAACCAAACCAACTAAGTTTTTTCTAACCAACTGAATTTCGGCGCACCAGTTCCGGCATAAGTGGGCTGTGTTAAGTATTTGCCTAGGGTATTACCTGCAAAGACAGCTTTGCACCTTATAATCAGTAAGTGTACGTTATATTGATAAAAATATATAATTATCATAAAAACACATTAAACTGTACAAGTGCACTTTTTCAGGTGTTCGCGATATCTTTCCGCAAATATTTGTCGGCGAGAATACATACTATAAATAGTATTTTCTTAATTGTAATATTTTTTTGCTTGATAATAATATTTTTAAGTAAAAACTATTGGAATGCCGAGTCTATGGGTCAGCATGCACTGAGGTAAGTTTGTAAATTATACACGTGCGTACGACACATGTCGATAAATGAAAGCTATTGGAAAGAATACGCGTGTAGGATCATATTGTACAAAAGCTCACAACAAATATATACTTGGACGCTGAAACTCAAAAGAAACACGTGGGAATTATGGACTTAAAAAAGATTAACGGCCCTTATTACCGATAATATCCCAAGCGGCGGCAGCAGAGGTCTTTGATCACGCGGCGTCTGGACACGCGTGCAAGTCTCTCTGATTGCATTCCACTGGTCGCAAACACACACGGTAAAATAATAACGCGGTTTACGACCAATAAAGAGCGATTTAAAAAATTATATATTGTACATATAAAAATATAACATACAATAAACGTTATATTATGTGTGTTTCGATGACATTGAGGTGTCCGTTCGAACGAGGCCGACTTGGTAAACTCATCAATCTCCACCGGCACGTCTCGGGGCGCTCGCATTTGTTTTTTCTCCAACTTTATGACCATCCATTAATCACATTCACATAGGCACACGCTATAAACGCTCCGTTTTATTATTATTATTTATTTATTCTTCTTTATTTGACTTTTCAATTTTACCCCAGCTACTTTACCTGCCGCCGCACTCTTATGCGTACACATACGCTCATAATATACAACGATATTAAATGATTACTTCAAACCGGACGGAGAAAGAGACAGATTGGTATCTTTGTTTTTTTTCTTTTACCGACACCGTCACTATTATGTACTGTCTGTTAGTTGATTTAATATTGTATATTATGACGACTTATATGTTCTCGTGTTGTGCGTCGTGCAGGGGAGACACAAGTAGCGTGTGTACAGTACGGGGCGTGCGGTAAGGGGAGGAGGAAAACTAAGAGAATAAATAAAAAAAAAAAACAACGGGTTTATAAGTGCACGGTAAAACTCAGGTATGTCTATTAAAGAAGAGAAAAAATCTAGAAGCCGAGCGGAGTGGTGCCAGTAGAACGCGCGGTGGTGGTTGGGTATAATATGATAAAATCCTCTTCTCACAATAAAACTCGAGACTGCTGGCCGCCGACGTTATGCACACATAGGTAGCTCAGTTGCCATAAACCGGTAAACTTAAAATCAGAGTCCGAACAAGTCCAGCGTTGTCTCCTATTCCACGTCCCTCACAATAGAGTTTATGTTTTCCGACTTGCCTTTGTCGTGCCGTTTAATTGCTGTAAAAACGGACTCCGCGTATGTTCCTTTCGGCATTTAAAACCTTGAACTTTCACGCTCAATGACTGTGAGATTTTTATTTTGACGGTTGCTATGTTCGACACAGTATAACTTAGTAATTTTGTTATTAAAAATAGAATTATAGTGTTAAATAGTCACCGAGCAATTTCAAAAGGCAATGTTTCATAAGTGCAAAGCGATAAACGTTTAAAATTTAATTGCGACCGTACAATTAAAAAATAAATCTAAGGATCAGCGTATAATCACAAAAGTTAATGTTTTTTTTTACTAGAAAGTAGGTCGGAGCTATAAAAACAAACGTTAACCAGGAACTTATGTAGATTAGATTTTTTATTTTGACACGTGGAAACGAGTGAATGATCGAATGACAAATGAACTCGTTGGCTACCGTTGGAATGCGTTGGTCTTCTTTTTTCGGGCAAGAGGAAAGGTACATAATATCATACGGATAACGTATGCGTATAGTGTATGTACACAAATATGTATATAAAAAAAACAGTCTAACGAGTATTGGCGAAGATCCAAAAAATAATTTGATAGAGTTTCCTCTGTGATCATGTCGATTAGTCCGAGTGGAGCTATTGCGTTTGTACAAATATCAACGTACGTCTTATCCACTTTTTATTCGTTCAACGAGGCATAAATATCATTATTATTAATGTACAATAGAAACAGAGAGACAAAACCGGCGTCCAGAGTGGTACCGATGTTATTTATGAACTTCCAATGCACAGAGTGGTTTAAACCAGTTTAACGACGTGCGATGATGTTTAGGCATTGAAAAAACATTTCAGTTGGGAAATAAATTATTGTCTCTGATTCTGGAGCGTTAAATGATCAAGCAGTTCAACCACAGTATGTCTTTATAAACATATTAGCCATATTGTGAGTATATTCAACATACCATTTAAAAAACTTCACTAATTTTTAATTAATTATTGTTACTAAGGTAATTTTGATAGAATCATATCAACAACAATTGCTTAGTGTTTTCAAATCTTGATTAGTCATAATCTACTATTTTATTTTGTAAATTGTACCATTTGTGAATCGTGAGAATGACTGACAAGCGCTTGTCCGAATCTATAAGACCATGTAATTTGATTTTGTATTTGGAGTTTATCGAAAATCTAGTAAGTTCGAGATGAATTTCAACATCATCGATGATTTATCCTATTTATGATTTTGTGATATTTAAAGAATCCCGAACTCGAATTTCCCCTGAAGTTTAACTTGAAAACAAAAATGTGTAATTTGTCGACGTCCGATAACAATATCAAAATTGAATTGTCAAACTCCTCTGGTAAAATTGATCTGTCAACGATTTTAGATTTCCCACCTGATGGATTGCCGACAACTGCTGAAATCGTAGCCAACCCCCTGCTAAGTATGCGACAATGGTATATTTATTTATGAATATATGTATGAATACATAATTTTAAATGTTTAGTGTGCTTCATGATCGCGCGTTTAAGTTTTACCCGTCAACGCGCGACGACTGCACGACAGTCACAACGTAACACAATAATAAAAAAATGTATTATTCCCTTACATTGACAAAGACACTTCGACCAAGCAAAATAACGATAACGCTGTTCGTTACAGATTATAATTCTATACAGGCGAAGATTCTATACAGGCCGGCATATTTTGTATCATACTGACGGACCAAGTAAGTCAACATCGCACACGCCAAGGCAGCGAGTAAAAAACCACCCGAAATTACAGCAATCGGAATTCGAAACACGATAAGCGAACAATATGTAAAAATTTACANACATCGCACACGCCAAGGCAGCGAGTAAAAAACCACCCGAAATTACAGCAATCGGAATTCGAAACACGATAAGCGAACAATATATTATTGTAAAAATGCTCATTGCGGACGTTAATGGAATCCGCGGAAAACATTCGACACGGTTGGGTCGGTGGTGGTGGTAGTGGTGGCGGTGACTAGCAAAATAATATGAGGGTTCGATAAGTTTGAAGTTAACGCATACACAAGCCACTGCATTGATTGTGCAACGGATGCAGTGGGGGTGTATTATTTTATTGGCAGAAATAAAGTCGTCTGACACAATAGAAGATTCACCCTAAGAGCACGAGATAAGATAACAATTCTCGATTTAGTTCCGACAAACTATCTAACATAAAAGCAACCAATGTAACTTATTTTATGGCTTTTGACATTGCAAGTTTGATTTTAGACAAAAGCCTCCCTTGAATAGTCTAAATTGATTTAGTACAACACAAAAAAAAAAATGTCTCAATGTTGAAAAAACATACGAATATAACGCTTTGCGCATAATTTTCAAGGAAAGATATCAAAAAGTCAATATTTATATAATTTTTAATTATATTATAAATTAAATGTAGAGTATAGATAAGTTCAATTATGTTGTAAATTGTAAGATGATTCTATCGTGGAAATCATAGTACAATAATTGTGCGACCATTTGCAAATATTTACCGATGAATAAACAGTTTTAAAATAATTACTACTTTTGAGAAATTCTTACTTTTTAGCTTTGATGCGAAGTCGATTGTATTGGTTTTACTAGAGTTTTTATATTTTATTTATCTAAAACTTCAATAAAAAGTAAAAAAATGTTCAAATTTAATTTTGAATGTGTGCCAAAAATAATTATGTAATAATGTTGTCTCAGAGACTTGTTTACTATTTGTAAACGGCTCCCGTAGTTAAATAAAATCTATTAATTTGTATAAAAAAAATCACTGTTTTTTGTATTTTTATCATTTTCTACTGGAAATTTTTTGTTTATTGATAGTACCTATACTTTAGGTCGAACGGTATAGACAATAAGAGGGGGTGTTGTACCCCATTTTAATATTGTATTGAAATAATAAACAACTAACGAAGATAAGTATAATCAAACTTTCGTTAAGCACAAATATTTTATAATAGTGATTTTATTTTAACGGAACCATCGTCAGATTTATGATACTTTCAGTGCCTCACTTTACTATGTTTCGACTGTAATGGGTTTTTTTTAAGGAAAGATATTTGAATTTTTAACATATCATTAAATTAATTACACGCTATTTTAAGTGAATAAGTATTTATTATTCTGAAACAATAAACAGTACTAATAGATTTAGATCACTAGAAGGTTCTCGCGTTACATGTTTGGTTTTTGCAAATTAATTGAATAATTATACACAACACATCGTACATAATTATTGTTATTATTTTTTATGATGTATCATGTTAGCCACTGCAGTGGCTAACATGAGTTAATTTATCATAATAAATTAAATCATTATTATTATTAATTTATTTCACAGTTTTTTTTGAACCTTTGGCTAATTTTGAATTGAGTTTTCGAACGACTGTCAGCAAAGATGAATCTAAAGTGATGTGGATATCAGTCGTTGATTTGTTGCCTTTGGCGTACGGTAATTATTTATGATACTTTAATTTCTCCTTAATAGTTGTTACAGCAGTGAATATCAATAAATAATCGGACTTGTTGGCTACAGAACTAGAGATTTTATCTTTTTTAATTATGTTGTTTGTGGTGAACATTTTTTTATATTTACCGATTGAAATTATTCATCTCCTTAATTATTCGGTAATTAATAAATTATTTGTGACATCTTAATACACTTCTTGTGTTTATTCACACGATCATTATTGACGTCGTGAGCTATTGTTATTGAAACAAAGTAGGGAAAAAATAAGTTTTACGATACTTAAATACAAAATACACGCTACACGTTTGCTATCGAAGTATTAACCTAATAACTTTTTTTTATTCTAAGTAATGTTTTTATAACGTTATTTGAAAAATATATGTACTGGTTACGGATCTTTGTGTATTCGTAATTATTTTGCATATACTAAAGTTAAATCTCTTCAACTCGTTAACGTTAAACCGTTTGTAGGTAACGAAGTAGTCGGTCGATATCCGATGCACTGCGTAATTATTGATGTCGATGGTAAAATGATGTCGTTATCGGATAGTTGGACGAGTACAAGTATTCCGAAAATCGCACATCTACTGCCGGATGTCTTTTTAAAGACTTCCGTGCGGACAACGTCTGCTTGGCCATATCCACCGCCAGACAACATATTGACTGTCACATTACATGCTCTGTACAACCCCTTGTCGTTGACGCGATCGTCTCAGAAACGAACGAGTGATCAGCAAAAAGAAACCGCTTATTTAGCTGTTCTGGACTTGCCTCCGACGACGGTAATAAGCAGCAATAGCAGTTCGGTTGTGGTGATACACTTTATTGATTATTAACGTTATGAAATGTAAGGGCTGACTTGTATTAGGTCTAGTCACACCTTATACAAAGCCCAACACAAGCTGGGCCCAATTACCCGCACCTTAGGTTTATTTCACGTAAAAGTAATATTATTATATTATTGAGCTCATAATTTACTCTCGGAATTATTTACCGAGTGTATCGTCTCATAGGGGTATATTTGAGACTTTGCCGCTGTGGCGTCATATTAAGGTAGGTCAACCACTCCCACGAAAATGGAGAAATCAAAATAAATATACCAGAGGGGAGGATTAGCCCCTCTAACAACCACAAATACGTCACTGCCAATACAATGCCGAATTATTTTTCACGGAAAGAATTATTTAGATAAATAAATCTGTTTATTGTAAAAAAATAAAAACCAATCTGCAAACACTCATGCTCGAGTGAGGCCACATGTGTGTGAACTCCGTCAAAGAGTAGAATAGAGCGGAGCATAATTATTGCTTCGCTGTTTGCATTGCACTGTACGTGGCGGACGCTGTAAAGTTACAAAGCGATCGAGGTCATAAATAAGTCTGTCGTGAATTTTTTCCCCTCAAACCGAAAACTGTCTCGCGCTATAAATTTTGCGGACCAACAAATGCCCGTTTACGCATCCAATCGTAAAGAAACACAGCGGCCGCTCAGCGTGAGACGTCCGTTCACCGAAATGATAATTGTTCTAAACTGGCGGCCCACGCCAAAGTAACGTGCATAGTAATACTGACAGCGTTGACGTATACACGCGCATCTAATACCAGGTCATTATTTTATTTTTATTGTCAATTTTATTGTTCACAAATTGTTTAAAACCATATCCGCGTTTTTATTCGAGTGCGTTTGTTACGACCGCTAGACACACTCGTGTAATCGTATTAATGGAAAGCATACGGTCCAAATAGACGAGCATTACCAGTAAACGGTTTTTTACGTGCGCTGTGTCCAGCCGAGAGGAATTTCCGAACAAATTTTCCGCTGCAAGTCCGTAAAAATAATTATCATTCTATACTCGTTTATACATTGCCATCGTTGGGAATATCTAATAAAATTAGTTAGCAGTTATGTTCAATCTAAATTTTAATTAAAAAAAAACACTTGCACAGGTGAAATCAGGTTTAATTTAGTAGGTATATTGTAGATTTACTCGTTCAACACTTCACGAGAATCTACGAATAACGTGTCGACTAATCAAATAGAAGTATACCCTTAGAGCGTATACACATTAATTGGACTGTTTACTTGTGCACGTGAACAACGCTCGTATAATTCTACGAATTAATTGTAAAATCTGAGGGTCAAGGCCCCTAAAATTTTGCATTATTCTAATTAAATTTTTATTTATCATCAAATAAAATAGTTGTCCAATTTAATTAATTCAATTCAATTCGAGTTTTATTAATTAAGTTCAATTTAATGCGTACTAGTACATTTAGAGAAAACGTCAATACGAAAAAAACATTTCACCGTCATAACTGCTAACATCATATCACGAATTAGACGTTTGTCTAGTGTGTATTAGCCCAGCCCACAGTTTTCCTACAGTCTTGGTATGCTAAACAAATGTATTTATCACACGATTACCATGGCTACAGTGAATACCAACATACTAGAGTTAGTATGCATACATTTATATATATTTAAATTTATTACTTACATTATTAAATTAGTCATTGATAAAAATTTTGATTCTTTATAATTCAATAATTATGCTATATGTAGTGCACAAATACTGTTCATAAATATAGTGTTCAGTAAGTAAGGAAACGGATTTCTACTATTCTCATCGTTTGTAACGATTGACCCGGTTTCCTTACTGTTTCAACACCCTGTACAAATGGTTTTTATTGAAATATTTCGAAAAAATTGGAAATGAATCATTAGCATGTAGGTTACATTACGTCGAAGTTCATTACATTAAATTTACTTTAATAGATAAATTTTAAAAAATAATTTATTATTCTTATTTAATACACCCTGTATAGTCGATTTCGTGCAAAATTTAGAACTGCACAAGCAGAAATTTTTGTTAGCCACTAGTTGTGAAGGGCAAAGTATTGCACCAGTACTGGCAACTGACCACTGGCTAGCCCGTACTAGCGTAGTACAGGCTGGCGTCTTTTGTCTATGAACTGATCCAGTACTGGCGGCCAGTACTCGGCTGCCATTGCTGGCGGTGTGCTCTCATAGTACTGGTTATACAAAGTCTCCAGTACTGATCTGTGTATATGGGGAAAAAACGTCATCATCCCAGACATATACCAGTATTCGTCCAGCACTGGTTGCCGCTACTGCACCAGAACTGTCGGCACTGTTCCTGTTATTGACTTCTGATCGTGTAGTTAATACACGTAGGATAATAATTTAATTTGAAAATAGTAGAATTTCAATTAACGAACAAATTTAAAACGTTTGTTTATGAGAATAAATTATTATTATTATTTTTTTAATTGATATTTTTAACATCGGCTGTTTGCCCATGGTAAATAAATTATTATATTATCGTTAAGTATTATATTTCAAACAAAGATGAATATTGACTCATTAAAAAGTTAAAAACGTTAATTTGATCGTGTTTATCACGCTTAAGAGCTTTTATTTCTTGAAGAAATTAATATTATGACAATTAATAATATTAATATTTGAAATATCTTAAAATTATAAAAAAATTTAGAATTTATGTTTTTTAGTTGATATTGCCAATATCAATAATTTAATAAAAATAATTTAAATTAGCTGATATGTTTAATTGGATAAAAATACATTGTCGTATGTTCAAAAAAATTGATTTCCTGAGCGCTATCTATCTTTTAATAATGAAAAAAAAATTGAACGTGCTTTATGACTTACGAGACAACAAATATTGAACAATGTTCTGTTGCTTACAATATTAAGGAGAATTGTCTATGAAATTATGGCGTTCATTCCAACTGTGGCTTTAGATTTTTTCCATCAAATTTCGTTTTTGGGATAATTACAAATCAGTAACGAAGTGTTAATTAAATATATTTGCGTATGACAATTATTTTATAATTTTTTTTTTACTTTAAAAATCAGTAATAGTCGAATTTTCAAAATAATAGTTACATTTTCTTAACAATTAATTAAACAACTGAGTAAAAAAATGTCATACAACAAATCTTATAGCTTTATTGTCTTAAGTGACGATTATAAAAGGTTGTTAAAAATTTTTTTTCAATTTTACAAAAAATCGTACTAAAAAAATTTTAATTTTTTCAAATTTGCGAGTCTTTCGCTTATATTATTCGCAGTTAATTGTACTGTAAAAAAACTCATATTTTTAATTTCTCACAGAATTAGAATAGAATACATCTATTAGTAGCAATTATGAGGTTAACCCAAAAATATTTACAGTGAAAAGTTCGACTTTCAAACTCAGACAGCATCAGTATTGGACTAATAAGGTGCAATACTTCGCTCGTAATCAATGTTGATAGTTACTTAACAAAAAGTTCTGCTCGGCCTGTTTGTTATCAGAAATTGACCAAATTTCAATAAAATTTATGAAAATTTTTTGTTGAGTGTTTTTGTTATAAAACGTTATAAAAAAGTTTACATAAAGGATTTTGATACCAACTAGTGCTATAATTTTATATACCGATTTTGAAAATATATTAAGCGGCTCCGACGACAATTTTTTTTTTGTGTTTTATTATTTGTACTTGTTACCCCTGATAAATTGTTATAGAAGGCAAAAAATATTATATCCTCCACCCATGAGTGTCTAAAAATTTTAGTTAATTTCGAAAAAAAAACGCTTGAAGTCACCAATGTCATGCGATTTAAATTTTTTAATTTCAACCAAAAGTGTTTTAAATCATTTTCGAGATATCCATATATTTTTTACTTTATTGCGAGCTTTATGTTTTATATTGTGAGAACTAGTCAAGGGTGATGCATAGGTTCTAGATTCCCCAAATATTTATCTATAACCGAACACACATTCTGGTGTGATCGGTCTCTGCCTGAAATTCAGTAATAAATATGAACAGAATGTTTGAATTCTGATACATAGGCTATGTCACACATGGTATTGATTTTTAACTGAATTCGTGTGAATATAAATATGTTTTAACGGCGTAGCAGGACTTTTGATTGGCGGAGTTAAAAATCCTTTTTATTTTTATTTTTTGGCTTTTCACATAATTTAACTAGCGTCAAAGTTATACACCGTTAATAGTAATCCCCATACTACTATTAACGGTTATAGCTCCTTTAACCTACCCCTTAGCTATGCCTCTGTAAACGAAATAAATATCAAAAGTATATTTATATCATTCGTACATATTTGATTATAACGATTAATAAAATGGATTCATATCCAGTTAGGGTAGATTTTTAACGATCAATGTTTAAAATGATAGTTAAATAGTTTGGATGGCTTAATACTCGTACTGTAACACTAGTAAATTAATGTTTTAAGGACTCGGACGAAAAAAACACAGCTACAGTATTTGCCAAAGGTTCTTATTCGGACATTGCAGCGGACGACTCAAACGAAGTGCGGTGGCGCTGTTTACTACATGAAGACATACCAGTAACAGTATCGACCACAGGTCAGAGGTGCGTAATCACAATATTCCCACGAATTCATACCGGCGGCCACTCGAACCCGATCTGCGGTAGGTCAAAACAACAACGGGCATAATGTAAAAGAACAAAAAAAAAAAACCAAAATAGCGTTTAGAGACTTCTTCTTATTCGGCCGTGTCGACCACTTAAATAATAAAAAAAAAACACACACGCATGCACGATAATAATGTTATATAGATATAAGTGCGTTGTACTTTTTATACAACAAATGGAGTATGCGTATATAAAGACAATGGACGAGTTTATTCAAAATAGCGCCGCGATGTAGTGCCATCGCTTCGACTGCACATCTGAATGCAGCAGCCGTATTAATACTGCACTACACGGTAAGTATGCGCGCGGGATCTACTTTTGAAATGTAAAGAAATTCCGAGTTTACCACACAGGTGGTCCGGAATTAAATTCAAAGTGTACACGCATAGCAATAATATTTAATAGTAATTATTATTATTTACATTATTGTCGTGGGCGGTTTTGGTGCATGTGAGTGTGTTCGTATGATTTAATTATGTTCCCACAAAGTTTCATCATATGCATAATAATATACACATTCGTTTTAATTTGGAGGTTTGGGGAACAAGAACCGACGTTGACAAACACCTCTGGTATACCTCAAGTGAATGATGTTTTCAATAGAGGGTCAAGATATGTTTGGAATTCACAACATAGATTTTCTATGTCTACGAAGGTGTCTCTAGCTTTACAGGAGTATATTTTTAAGTAAACAATTATTAATATAATATTACCCGGTGGCACCAAACATAATTATTTTAGGCTAGACAAAAAATAACTTTCATTAGACCAATAGTAGAGAAACGGTATCACCATAAAATTTCATTTCATAATTACCTAAAAACTATTTTTTATCGTTATTCATCTAAAACGGTTAAAAACTTTTCTAAAAAATTATTCTCGCACTTATAATAATAATATTAATAATTATACATTACTATGCATTTTTTATGCATTTCGATGGTTTCTCAATTTTGATGCATTCCTATGGCTTCTCAATTTTGATGCATTCCTATGGCTTCTCAATTTTTAAGCATTTCTATGGTTTCTCAATTTTGATGCATTCCTATGGCTTCTCAATTTTATACATTTCTATGGCTTCTCAATTATTATACATTTCTATGGCTTCTCAATTTTATACATTTCTATGGCTTCTCAATTTTATACATTTCTATGGCTTCTTAATTTTTATGCATTTCTATAGCTTTTCAATTTTTATGCATTTCTATGGCTTCTCAATTTTATACATTTCTATGGCTTCTCAATTATTATACATTTCTATGGCTTCTCAATTTTATACATTTCTATGGCTTCTCAATTTTTATGCATTTCTATGGCTTCTCAATTTTATACATTTCTATGGCTTCTCAATTATTATGCATTTCTATGGCTTCTCAATTATTATGCATTTCTATGGCTTCTCAATTTTTATGCATTCCTATGGCTTCTCAATTTTTAAGCATTTCTATGGTTTCTCAATTTTGATGCATTCCTATGGCTTCTCAATTTTATACATTTCTATGGCTTCTCAATTTTATACATTTCTATGGCTTCTTAATTTTTATGCATTTCTATGGCTTTTCAATTTTGATGCATTCTTAAGGCTTGCAATTTTATGGCTTATAACTTTAAGACTCCTCCATAAAAAGTGTACAAATTCATGATACACCATTATAATTTGAAGTTATAAAATTCATGGCTCGATAGTGAACACTAAATGATGGCCTAGAATATAAGCTATACAAATAAAAGTATATATGAATTTATTTTGAATTGATAATATACATTGTAAATATATATATATATATATATATATTTTTATGTATTGAACATTTATGGTCTTTTGCAAACTAATATTAGTTTAGAAAAATTTTACATTAATAGTTGTGGCGTTTGCCATATTATTTTATTGTCTTTGGTGTCACTATAATTATACGATATTTTAAATTTATGTATGATTAATAGGTATATATTGCCATCTTTATAGGTATTCTGTCTGGCCAATGGTGTTGATATCAAATAGTTCATCAGCTATCTCAATGAACACTTCATCAGAGTCGGTTAGTCAATATTTGTCTTCAAGTCCACCCGAAGATGCTTTAATAGCTTTTTTAGATTTATCTTCTCTCATGACACCTAATTGTTAGTTAACGTGTTAACCATAGTTAAAAAAAATTGTTACATCTAATGTATTTATTTCACAGGTACTTCTGTGCGGTGTATTTCATCGATTAATTCAGTTAATGTTAAAAAAAGTCTTTCTTTATTACTACATGATATAGATTTGAGTCAATATACTGAAAATGTATCTAAGGTAAAGTTTTAATTGAAAGTATGTATTACATTTAAGCTAATTATTGGTTTAATATAGTTTTAAAAGCCAAAATAGATAAATGTTAAAATAAAGTGTATTAGCGACGATTTTAATATTATCGTAATTAAATAACATTTTTTAAATATTATTTCATAAAAATTATATTAGTACATTGACTTAGTAAGTTATAAGTACAATGCGTTACAAATTTTTTTGCAAAACAAAAAATATCCAATTACTGTAATGTTATTATGTGATTAACAGTAAATTTTCATTTTAAATATAATGGCCCGAAATGAATAAAAAAATTGTCTTTATGTTTTAAAGTAAAATTTTTTATACATTTATTTTATTATTAATATTATAATTTTTGTAAAAAATTTAGTTCAATATTTATTACTAACAATATTTTTTTGTGCAAAAAGTATATTTTCGAGAAAACGATCAAATTTTTTTAACACCGCTTAAGTAAGAAATATATAAAGCTAGCATTGATGGGTAATTGTCTTAAACGTCTATCATTTTCTAAGTTTGTTAAAAAAATTTGCGAATCCTTCTAAAATTACGCCATTCTCCAAACTTATCAAGTGTTTAATTAATTATTTAGAACAAATCAATTAGATGGTTTAATTTTATTATCTGGAAAAAATTGCAGTTTTGCATGTTGAATAATGTAAAACTTGCAATATGTTGTAAAATTTAAGCTTCAGCAGTTATAACTAAAATTTGACGGTATTTATAACTACCAGTAATTAGAAATTCTGGATATAGACTTTTTTGGTTTTTGCGATAATATGTGAATTAACGGTAATAATAAAAATCTGATATTATAAATATGTATCAGGATTTAATAAATATTAATCGTTTACTAATATTTCTTGGTGTTTTTATATTTTTACTTTAAACAGCTGTTTAATAGTTATAATTTACCTATTTGTCAAAAATGTAAATGCACTGTTTTATTTATAAGAAATAAGGTAAGTGGTCTGGTTAGGCCTAATAAAAACTTATTACTCACATCTACCTTATACAAGCTTGTAAAATTAAATACATATTTTATTAGCTCACTTCAAAACTACATTCATCTACAGATTGTGATCGAAAAGAATGGACGACCCCATTTATAGTTGTGGATATTTCTACAGCTCAGTCATTACATATGCAATATCTAAAACAAATAACATACGAGTAAGTGGGAAATTATTTTCAATAACTCTATCTTGATATTTTTTTATTCTGAGTATTGCTTACTAAAATTACTATATGGGTCGTTGTAAAAAACTCTAGAACCTTGTACAAAACAATTTTGTGAGGCTCTTGCTATCATTTTTTTCTGAATAATGGACTTTTTATTCTGGTAATCAACTAAGTTTTGCGGGGCCCCTTAAAACGCGGCATCCCTTGTTAGGTCGAATCTTGGAAACTCCTAACGTTAGTCCAGATAACAATACAAAGAAAAAAAAGAATTATTCCATAATTAATCACAAAATGTTAAAAGGTTAATTTTAATAAATTTGTTTGCGTATTTTATTTAATGAACAATTATTAAATATAATTAACAATTAAGATACTTAATTAGGAGCAGGTGTCTCAATTTTTTCTATTGATGCAAAAATACTGATGGACATTTTGATTGTAATCATAAATAACGTAGTAATTTATATATTTATCAATAATGTTATAAACAATAATCCATGAAGATTTTTTAAAGATAATTAATTGTTTTAAATGGCAATAGAATGTCAAACTTAGGGTTTAATTTCAATGCCAAAACTCCGTCAGTTGTAAACTTTACGCTAGCTGAGGAAGAGTGCCAAAGAAATATTAGAACAGCAATGCAAACAATAATAAAAGCTACAGTAAGATTATGTTATTAATATAAAATATTACAAGTGTATTTTTTATATGTATTGATTATAATTGAATCTTAAACAGTGTGCTTACGATTGTCAAAAAAATAATGACAGCGTAGAAACTTGTGTGAAAGTTTTAAAAGCCATTGGAGAATACGATTCATTAGTATCATCTTTACAAAAAGATATTAAATCGTATGTTGAAAAAAAATACAAAAGTCCAAGAATTGGTGAATCTGTGCAAGTAAGTATATGGGAGTAAATATTTTTGTCTTATTAAATACAAAGGAATAATGAACGTTAATTTTTTGAAAGTATTACTTAGATGATTACCACTAATATACACAAGGCTTTGTAGGACAATAACTATGTCAGATATTAATAGTAATATATTACATGCTATAGAGAAGTTTGAGATTTTATGTACAGCAATTACGCAACTGTATGCTTATGATTTTTTTTAAACTTAACTATTATTACATGTTGCTGTGGTAATAATTTCATCTGATTCTGTAAATTGTGTCTGCTTGGTACATGTGTTTGTGTGTGTGTGACTTTAATATATGCGTTCACACATATAGTGCGTTATGTATAGATACACAAAAAACCTGTTGTAGAGCTTCGTGAACCGTATTTCCGCGGACTTAGCAGATAAAACTAAGAACGTGGCCGAGTCATTCGAGTTTCCGCATTCCTATTCAAGTAAAGACAGCCTACAGCTGAAGAAAAAACAAGTGGTCCTCTACGCCAAAGAAGCGTATGAGTGTAAGCAAATGGAACGCGCCGAAGCGTTTTATAAACACGTAAGTACCAAAAAAAAAAAATTTTTTTCAGAAATCATAGAAAATGTAAGAAGCAAATTATTTTAACTCACTCGGAAATTTTGTACACACAACTGTTTTTTAAGTATTACATTTGTTCAATCTCCATTTGAAATTGTCTATTAAGAATGCCGTTAAACTATATAAAAACCCACTACAAAAAATACCGAATTTTCGATGGACCCGAAGAGAAAAAATAAAAACAAGTACAATATTATGTAAAAGATTTTATAAGAATGTTGTAAGATTCTGCTTTTCATTTCGTTTCTTTATTTTAGATTTTTATGATTTTAAATAATTAAATGTTGAATGTTTTAAGGCACAGCTCTTTGGAACTGTAGTTATAACCCTCTTCATAACGCTCTTATTAAAACACATAAAACTATTTCTCATTTTAACTTATAAAAAACGATTTTATCTTGCAAAAAGTCTTTTAGATAATAATCAATTATTGTTGGCTATTCGTTGACAGAAGTTGAAGCAAAGTGAGGAATATATTTTTGAGGCCATCTAAAAAAATGTATTTATGTCTTCCCAACATTTTCGCCAATATTGCTATCAATTAGACTCTAATTTATACTCTAATTATTAAAGCATGCTATCTATAAGTATCCTTCGATTGTAAAACCAATGCATAGTTTCCATCTACACATTTTTAACTGCCATCAGCGTTTTTTGTTTAGTCTACAGGCTTTGCTCCATTATCGTCCCAGTGTTATCATACCAAAGGTACGTTTAAAACTAACGACTATCATTTTTCCATCATAGTTAATTCGCACGACTGGCACGAGGTGTGACTCCGACTACTGGTTGTTGTACGCTACTTTTTGCTCAGGGAGACTTGATTTCGATACGGCTTTGGAGTGTGTCAAAGAAGTTTTACTGGATGACAGCGGCAGTTGGATCGGGCAAGTCATATTTACAACAGATTATAATGATATTATATATTTTTATAGAACTACCGTATTACTCTTTTTTATGAGCGATAAATATAATGTTATATGTGTTATTAACCGTTGGTGCACTTGAGATTACTTTATAACTGGTTTTAAGTTAATGCAACGATAGTAAAAAAGTATTTAGCGCCAGCCTGTTTCTCCAAATATTTTGTAGCATTTTGGAACACTATTCATATTTTAATTTAGAATAAACCTGAACTTAAGTTAAGAATAGTATGTAAAAGTTCAATCCTTATTGTTGCACTTAATTTTTAAGTTAACTATATTTAATGACAATTTCTCTTTTTAGTTGATTAAATTGTATACGATGGCTAAACATAACCAATTTATTATATTGTTTTATAATTATTTAGCTAATAATTAAACTATAACTATTCAAAAAGGGCCAGGGAAACTAAATTTAACCACCTTATAAAATATTTAGACACTCAAAGTTATATTTGCTGTTAAATGAACATATTTTTTGGGGATAGAATATTAAACTCTCGTAGGAAATCGTGTATAATTTGTACACTCTCTTATATTCGATCATATTTTAACACAATAATTATTTTTTTATTACACATCTTTTATTTGTCTAGGTTATTTTTGTACGCTGCTATACAGATGTCTCTTGGTAAAGATGAAAATAATAGAAATGGCGAAACTGCTTTAAAGGCGTTAATAATGTACCGCGGAGACTTGAATGAACCGTATGTGTTGCTTAGTGTTTACTATGATTTGCTTAAAATGCCAAACGCTAGTTTAGCAATGTTACAAAAAGGTAAAATAAAACAAACATGAAATTCTTGCACTTGATTGGTACTTTTAAAATGATATAACCAAGTAAATTTTTGAAAAATATCTTATATTAAAACATCTAATGATATCCGACTCAACAAGGCTATTGATTAAATTTAGAAAAAAAATTCTTATTGTTACTGTTATAATTTGTTTAAATTAAATCTTGTATTGTACAGCCAATAAAATATCTCCAATTGCAAACATTGAAGAACATCAAATTCACGATATTTTTTTGAGTTGGAAACCCATTGGATACAACGGAGATCCTCTAATCAAGTGCACCATACTACTTTTGAAATACGAATTGATACAAGTATCTACTAAAATCCAATGGTGGCATTGACTAGTTAAAAAGTTAATTTTTTTTTAACTTTTCAACTTATCTAGTTAATTATTTTTCTAATCAACTTTTTAACTTAACCAATTTAATTTTCTGTTAAGCTAAATTCAATGCTTCGTAAACAAATCTTTATACGCTGCGTGCATGTTTTAATTTAAACAAATTTTATGATATTTATAATTTATTAATTTTTAGTAAAAATGAATAAATTGTATTAAAAAATGTTTACTATTATTAATAATTTAAAAACTTACAACCAATTTGAATTTTTGAAGCTTAATTTGAAATCAACAGTATATTCCTTTAAATTAATTATCATATTGTCATTAAAAATTAAAAATTAACTTTTTTTGCTATCCGCTGTATTAATAAATTTTTTATAGTTTCGACTAAAAAGTTATTATGCTTAAATTATTATTTTTTCAGATCGCGAAATATTGTCTAAGAAATTCGAAACAAAATATCGAAGAATATTTTTACTACATGGCTGTATGTGAATATAAAAGTGACAATTTTATAGCAAGCTTGGATTGGCTTAAAACATGTGAAACTTTCATATCACCAAAGAATGTGAGTAAGACTACAATTTTCTTACATAAAAAATCAGGGGAATCAATAGAAATCGTCCGGGTATGTTATCTACAAGACAGGAAAAGTAGTTTACATTATTATAGTGATTATTTAAATATAATAATCAGTATGATTTTTATTAACAGATAAAATCGCTAAAGAGTGCTTTTTTAAGTATGTAACTTAATAAATCATTTTTCTCATGTAACATTTTTTAATGTTAAAGAATATTTAAATTGGAAAAAAAAACATTTATATAAAATTGAAAAATATTATAATTTTATATTTACTTGAGGATTACTTAATAAAATTAGCAATGTACCAGTGATAGCTATTAAGTATAAAAATTGATTTCACAGAAAAAAAACGTAGATGCCTTAAAATGTCTTAACGATATTGAATTAAAAAATCAATCATGTACTTTGGAAACATTCATATTAAGCTTTGATAGAGTACATAATGTTACCAAAGAAGACCATTTAATATATTTAAAAAGCGCTCAACTTTACTTTCGTGAAGGATTTTACACAAGAGCGGCAGAAATTTGTTTAGTTGCATGTACTGTACTACGAACCCCAATGCTTCTTTGCTTATTGGGAAAATCATTAATAAAGGTTTATATTATTAAATTTTAAAAATTCTAATTTTATCCTAAAATTAGATTAGTTAATAGCGAAGTTAAAGGCATTTTATTAGGGTTGTTCTTAAATGGGATAATCCTATGATATAAATAAATGATCCTTCCCAAATTTTACACATGCAAACTCCCATAAAATTAAATTTAACTGATAAACTACACTTCATAAACTTCGATAAACCATACAATTTTAAAAACAATATTTTATTGATTTAGTAAAAAAAATGTTGACTCATTTATTTTCAGTGTATTGCCAATAATATTGTAAAATTACACTACCATATATCTTTTTTACTTTACCCAAAATTTCATTATTTTGCCAAACCATTTAAGTTTGCTTACTCACATCACTTATGTGTATAATAGTAATTTTAGGAAATTTTATATTTGTCAGTGCTCGAAGAAAGTCCTTTATAATTTTAATTAGAGTTTATAAACATTACATTTGTCAGGGGTCAATTCTGTCAAACTTTGCATACAAACAAAAAATTATTTGAAAAAATATTTTTTATAACTATTATTTTTATTTATTATATCATAAATTTAAAATGGGGAAAATTCAAGACTTTTTATCCTCAAAGAAATGAAATAAAAATAATTTAACTACACTATATGAATAATATAGTGTCTTAGATCTAACCATAGAGTAATACTCTATTACTCTATGGATCTAACTGACAAAGCTTTTGATACAATTATCATTTTGTTGACATTTTATTCTAAATATTTATCGCCTTCTTAGACTGCGTATAAAACAATTTTTTTATTATTTAAATATTGTATCAATACTTAAAATTATTGTGTTTGAAGATTGGCCTAGTGGAAATTGCCAAGAAAGTATTATCAGAGGCTAATTTAATGGACAACAAAAATGAAGAAATATGGAAGGAGCTCTCACTGATAAATATTAAGCTGGAAAATACCAAACAGATGAACATTTGCTATAATGAAACACATTAAAACCCTAAAACTAATTTTTTGTGACAGTTAGTTTTTAGCTCATTGTAATAATTGTAATAAATTATTTAAAAATTATTTAAAAAATCGTAGAAATTTCATAAAAATTGGGTTTATAGTCTTGCAAACTATCAATCTAACATGTTTGATAACTGACAAAATTCTTTTATAGTTATTTTATTTTTAATTGAATAAAATTATTATGAAAAATTTAATGATTATGTGTACTACCCAATGACATTTGTAACTATTTTTTAACTGAATAAACACACTTAAATTATTAAGAGTTATCAACCAAGTTCTAAGCTCCTATGACAGGGGTCACTAAAAAATTGAATATTCAAAAACAGGTCGTCATGATAAAAATGATTTAGATATTCTCAAAGGATTTTCAAAGAAATAATGATTAAAAATTTGTCAACATTACACATATCACAAAAGTAACAAATTAAGTTAGTTTTTATAGTAATAAAAAAATTATTTCCAATAATGTTCCATTTATCTCTAGAAAAAACAAACAAGAAACGATTAGTTTGTAAGACATTTTTAAAATAAAGAAGAGATTAATGAAGTTACTTTGTTTAACATCTTTAATTTACTCTAATACTATATGAAACATTTTGAAGTTTTATAATAACTACATATAAGTATTTTTAAGTTTTATTTTGAAATTTTTGATACCTAAAATTTTATAAGAAATGTATTAACTTTATGCTAAATGCAATAAATTTTAGGATAATATGGTCTTGTAATTAAAGTAAACTTTTATGTTATAGTACAAAATTTATATTTTCATTTGTTACAGAACTATTTTGTGTAAATACAATGAAGAAATTCAGTTCAGCAGAAACAAGAAATTTTAAATATACAGTAAAATCAAAAATCTATTTTAGATTAAAAGTTAAGTTTTATTACAAAATTTAATTTGATGTTAAGTCAATGTTCAACAAATCAATAATTAAATCTTATTAGTAATTGAAATGTGTCTAAAATATTCATATGATTTATATTGACATACAAATAAAAATTTCATTTCATTTAAGTAAACTATGATTGTATTACAGTTTTTACTTTAATTAATGATTACTAATTTATTTGTATCACTAAAATTTTAGTGAGGTAATTATAAATAAAATAGATAAAAATATATAACAGATTATAATTTAATACTATTTAACAAAATGAAAATGAGGAAATTTTTATTTTAAAATTGTAAGACTACATCTATGAACATTTTAAGACATGATCTCAAAAAAAAAAAAAAAATAAAAATTCAATTTTAGCCTACAACAAATCCACATCCCATTTTTAATGAGTGTTTTAAAGGGCAAAAATTTGTACTTAAAGCAAAAGTAAATGGCATGGGGTTAAGTCTTTTTTCTAGTGCCATACTAATATTCCATTTTCTATCAATACTACCTGAAAAAAAATTTTTTTTTATCATAAAATTACTGAACTAAATTAAATTAAATAATACTATAGTAATTTATATAAAACAAAATATGTTTCTAGTTCCTACTAATATTCAATGAGTTTTATTATTAATAATAGTTTTATCAAAATAATCTATATAATTTCTAATATTTAAAATATTTGGTTAAGAACTTTTGTAAAAACAAGTATAGTAGAAACTCGTTCAAGTAGGGTCAAGGCATAGTTAAAATCAATAAATATATAAATTTGTCGATGATTAAATTACTATTATAAAATGTTTTGATGTTAATGTATATGGAAATAAATTTAAAGTTAAGTGAATTTTTTTAGAAGGTTAAGATATATTTAAAGAAAGGAAGGAGTCTTATATCCCCTTAAAATATCTGCACTATAGTAGTTACTATAACTGAAAAAACCTAATTGAAAAAAAATATTATATTATAAAACTAGGTTTTTTTGTGTTTTTTTGTGTTTTCTCTTTTTAGATTTTAGTGATTATTTATTATAAGAAGACAAGAGTATCAGGATAAATTTATTTTATTTTATTTTAAGAAGTGACATTAGATTAATTTAATGAACATTTAAAGAATATTAGGATTTACAAAATATGGCCAAGTTATTATGCTGACTTTTTCATGTTTTTATTCATTTTGATTTAATTATTTTTAAGAAAATAATGTATTTTAGTTGAGGTCATTCTAAAACTCATGAACAATAGAATAACTCATTATACTACTATATTATAATTATACACATTGAAATATTTGATTTGTAATGTCAGAAAAACTTTAGAAAAAACTAAGTCAATGAATTTATTTTCAAAATACAAAAAGTAAATAAATTAAGTTAACTCTTGATTCTTGGTCTGGTATCAAATTATTTATTTGATAATAAAGCATTATAATATTATAATTATAAATATTTTTTTAATAATTAAAACAAATGATAATCATTTTATGAGTAAATATAGTTTATAAAAATAATCAAGTTACATAAGCCCTTCGTTTTATTTTTAAATTCATAAAAGTTGATGTTAAATTTAAAAATTTTAAGTAATTTAAATATTACCTTTTATACTAATATCAGATTTTGGAATTTGTGCAGCATATCCAAACGTAGCATTTACATCTCTTTGAATTAGATTAGCTTCAAGATCTACAGCAAATTGTAATTGTTCACTTGCTTTAAAATGATAACAACATTGTAATGATACATTATTTACAGTTGAACTTATGGTAGTAGCTTCATCATCTAAAAAAAAAACAAACAAAATGTATATTAGAAAAGTCAAAACTAAATTAAATTAATATGATTATTTTGATTTATTAAATTATATTAGTAAAATTAAAAAACTTATCTTCAGTAATATTTTGAATAGAGCTAAAAATATAACAATAAATAGCTTATAAAATTAAAAATTTTTTTTTTTTAATTTTGATAATTCTTAAGCCAATTTTGTTGATATGCGTCTATTACATAGATACATAATTTTTATTAAGGTATGAGATATGGACAAAAACTTTGTGTATAATATCAATAAAATATTAAATTTTAAATATTATTCATATAGACATATATCCTCATCTAAGCACATATTGTTTGAATGAATGCACTTTTCTCTATATTATTTGTAATGATCGTTACAGTAATAGAAAAATATAATTATTAGGATAATTGTATGATAGTCAAACATCATTAAATAATGGTTGGGATGATTATTTTTATCAACATTTAATGGTTTTGATTAATTATCTCTTGCATTATCATTAATCCTTTCACAACAAAATTTGAAATGATCAATCCATTTAAATATAATTTTAATTCACTTAACAAATATAGCTGATAACATTGAATGAAATAATAAAGCATTTTTTTTTTTTTTTTTGACCAAATCTATCAATTGAAAAAATACTGATTTTAGTGAAATTTTTCTAAAAAATAAAACACTAACTTGATTGCCTTGAATTGTATACATCAGAACAAGAAACTTTTAAACTACAAAATACAATACTAGTCTTAGATACTGGAATACTAGACTGGTATAAAAAAAAAAATTACCAACTATTTGTCCACACTTGACATATATATATATAATATATGGTTTAAAATTTAAATTATTTTGTAAGGATAAAAATTATTGTTATATCATCATAATAAATAATTAATCAATGGTTTATTTTAAATATGTTGTAAGTATATAACAACAAAAAATGAATTCCATGTAATTATTATATTATTTTAATGAAAACTATAACAATTTAAGTATTGCATAAAAATAAAATAAAAACAAATCTGTTAAAAAAGAAACAAAATGTACTTATAAATTTATAAAGTATCTTATCAATGTAAAGTATAATTAACTTACAAATATATTTTCCTAATAATCCAAAAATTGTCATTGAGCCACCAGGTATATGTGGACCACGATGATGTTGAAGTTCATAACCTACAGATGTACTATTGTTTAATGCATATAAGGACTGTGTTATATAACTTCCACTATTATTTAAAAAATCTGGGTTGGCTAAACATACTGTAGATGTAGATCTTTCAGTTTTATAATCGGCACTTACTTGGAAATTAGCTGTTTTAAATTCTTGGAACTAAATAAAAAAAGTCATATCATATTAGAATTTAATTTAGTAATTAATAAATCTATAATTTAATTCTAATAACCTTAGTCTCTCTGCAATTATAGAATAACTATATTACAATAATTATATATTACAAAAAAATTAACTTAAATTCTTATTACTTGATCTAAGATCTATGAATCAATATTCAAGTAAAATAGGGTATTATTATTTATTTTTCTGTGGCTACTTTACAAATAAAGAAATAACGATTTTATTAATAATTTATACAATAACTAGATACTTATATAAATTATAAAAATATAAATAAGAAATGAATATATAATGTAAAGTAATAATTCCCAATAGCGCCACTTTTTTACCATTAGGGAATTACTTTTGATATTGTGTAACAACTTGTTAAGTTAATGGACAACTTTATTAAAATATCATTAATAAATGAAAAACAAAAAAAAAATACACATATAAATAAAAATTTTGGAGACAAAGAGCATTAAGTGAAAAACCACCCTTATGATAAAATATTCAACACTCTTGGGGCACGAGTTAACATTGACTTATGGGGACCAAATTTTTCATAGCTTAATTTTAATGTATTAGAACAAATTTTAAGGGTGCCACCTAAAATATTTTAACTATATAGCTAAAGACTACCCTAATACATATAACGAAAAGGTTATTACATATTTTATTAACATACTTGTGATCCAACTCTAATTTTGATTTTGTTTGTTGGATACACTATTAAATTTGTAGATATATTTCCACGAGGATCTATGTCTCCAATTAATAGAGGGCTGTACTCTCCAGCTTCAATTTGATTTGTGCCGACAAATGTTGATCCAAATTTGTAGCTTGAATTTTGGCTACTTGTTCCAATAAGTAAACTATGACTAACATAGAAATGATTGCTTAATCCTTTATTAATAACTAGACGAAGTCCATCGAAAGAAATAGGAAACACATCTAAAATAGTTTTAAATAAAAAGAAAGTATTGAATATAAACTTAAAAAATTTCTTTTTTATAAATAATAAATTAACTATGATTAAATTTTTGATATTACAATATATAAATTTTAGATATACCTTTATATTATATATTAAAATATGTGAGCAATGATTTCAGTAAAATATTAACATAAGTATACTTTAAATACTTATACGTTTAATATATAAATAAAGTGTAATTAATCACATAAAAAATTTAAAATAATATGTCTCATTTTACCTTTGCATTTTTTATGAATATCTTCTACACAACCTGGATTTTTGACGACTATTTCAGGAAGTATTTTTTGAGGTGTTCCAGGTACAGGTAAAGTGCTTGGGGGCATTGGTGGTAAACTAGAAGATGCTTGCACATTACCCATAATTTGATTTGGTAAATAACTAGTATCCTTAATAAGACAATTTTTAATTACTAAAGCAATACTTTTTTTTAAAAAATAAACATATCACTTGAATATCAACCACGCTATTTCTAATTTCTAGAAACTTACCGACAATTTGATAACGATAACAAATTAAAATCGATAAAAAAAGGTTTAATGATATGATCCGTGGAAGAAAAAATAGAACACTTAATTTAAAATTTAGAAATATAATGTCCAAGTTTGTTCTGACAAATTATATTACTTTTGATAGTCTTTGTATACTCTGCTATTTTTTTTTTAAATAATTTTTACAATTTTGGACTACATTAAATGCATATTTTTTATTATTTGACATGTTATAGTCAATTTTCAGAAGGAAATTGATAGTAATTGATAGTATATGTTATAGCTTAATACATAAGCTGTGAAACATTTGTGACCGATATCATTAGATATCGTGTCTAGTGGCCTTTAAAATTGATTAAGTTATTTGAAAAAAATATATAGTTTAAAAAAACTAAGAAAACATGCTTTTAAAGCACATCAAACTAAAAAGTTAGAAATAATTTTTAGTTCGATATGCTTTAAAAGCGTGTTTTTTTAGTTTTTTTAAACTATATTTATTTTTTACTTTTTAGTTTCAAGNGTTTTTTAGTTTTTTTAAACTATATTTATTTTTCACTTTTTAGTTTCATGTTATGATAGTAGTTACTATCAATATCATGGTTGTAACGGGTAACGGGAAATCAGGGTTCGATTCCGGGGAGGGTGTCTGAGAAACGGCTGCCACATCCGAGGAAAGCAGCAGGCGCGTAATTTACCCACTCCCGGAACATGGAGGTAGTGATGAAAAATGACGATACTGGATTCATCCTTTGTAATCGGAATGAATGAGTTCTATATCATTAAATAAGAATAAAGTGTGTTAATATATATTTTTAATATATTAAATTTATAAATTAATTTTAATTATTATATTTTTAACTATAAATATTAAAGTGCTTTTAACTCAATAAGAACTTATTCTAAAGTTGTTATCGACTCATCACAATTTTTTGTAAAAAACAATCTAAAAAATGACTATTCTGAAATTAAAAAAAAGTTTTTATTAGTGATAAATAATAACATATATAAATATAAAACATAGTTTAAGATCATTAAAAAAAAATTTCAATAAAACGATAATTGAATGAAAAGTTATTGGATTTGTCATTTTTGTGACTTAATAGATGTGTAGAAATTTAAATACATATAATTTTATTATATTAACTTATATCTGTAATTAAATTAATTTTTTTTTAGCGCTATTACAACACATCAAAGTCATTAGAAGCCTCCAAAAATGCATTGGTTTCTTAACCATGAGTACAAAAAGATAAATGGTAAGAATATCTCCTGAGATGGGAATGTCCATGATAATGAACAGCACACTCATAATATGAAACTGTATTAATCATTGGGACCATCTCTAACCATCAAATTTTTGTGCAATGTAAGAAGTTAAATTAATATATGTTATTTTTACAAGGAGTACCAGTATTTAAATTAATCAAAAGTAAAATTACCATTTATATTTCAATTTTTTTTTTATTTTTCATTAGAAATTTTCTATAAATTGATTTTAATTTACTGATAGAAACTTAAACTAAATCATTTGTTAATGTCTATAGAATGGCTGCTTTAATTATATTTTGTTAACTTATGCCTTCATTTTTTAAAAATTATTATGTTAAAAAATAATGTTTAAAGCAGCATAAATATAGTTAATAAACTCAAAATAATACAAAATTGAGATTGTATGTAAAATTATTTTTTTTGTTAAACTAAAATAAATAAACTTAAAAATACATAGTTCAAATAATATTAGGTTTTAGGAAATGTTTGTTTTAAAAATGGTTTGTTCAAAGTATTATGCAACTGAGTTGCTTTATGTTGAGCAATACCTTGGCAAAGTGAAAGAGATCGTAGAGGTGCTTTACATATACCTTCTAAAGATCCAAATGTACTTAGTAATAAATTAGCATCTGTTTTATTCACAGCCCGAATTGTAGTTAGGGCATTAACAACCTGCAACATTATAATAATTTATAAAATAATTATTATTGATATATAACTGTTAAATAGTTTTATTTAAATAAAGCATCTATTTATCATTCTTAGATGTTGTAAGTATCATAAATGTTATATTTATTGTTATACTATACATATTAGAGTTATTTACAGTAGAAATATTGTTAAATATTTTAAAAACTATTATATGTTAGATTACCATAATTATTTCTACAATTTATTATTTATTATTTTTAATAAATAGAATACAATAAACATAGTTAATGGTAAGGCTATTAACCTACTCCAATTTTTTATTTAAGTAAAAAAAATGAACTAATATTTATAAATCTGTCCACCTTCTCATTTGGTTAAATTTTAAAGGCTGGAAATAGTTATGTTAATTAATAGGGGCTTACATATATTTATAAATACAAAAAAATAAATTTTTAATTATAGAGGCTATTAAGATTTTCTGAATTATCGACTTTATAATCTTTTTTTAATTATTTTATTATATTTATTTGCTGTTATCAAAAAGATTAATTTTTTGATTTTAAATGTGACCCCTTGTGTATATAATACTTAAATTTTAGATTAATTACAACACAATTATTTTATAAATATTACACTCAATATGAATTAATTAGAAATTCATAAATACATTTTAACTATTTAATTTGATATGTACCACAAAATAAAAAGAATATCAATATTATTGTTTTTTTAATAGAGCTAGAATTTTAAACTTATTTACAAGTAAATAAACAATTTATCTTACTCTCGAATGGCTATCAGCTTCAGGTTTTTCCATAATAAGATCAGGAGGTTTACTTTCAAATATTTTATAAGTTTCTACAAGTTTTCCAGCTTCTTCAGGGCTCCATGCTAGCATCAAGGTTAAATCTGCTGCTAAACACATTCTTGTTAGTTGTTTCAATGCATTATGAGGATCTTTAACATCAACTTGCAGTACTAAAACTCGAAGTTCATAGAGTTTGCCTAGTGACTTGACTCTTTTGTATATATAATCAGGTTTTAATAGATGATAGCGAACAGATAAAAACAATGCACATGTTGTTCTTCCCATTATATAATCTGGTATGATACTTTCAGAATATTCCCATGGTACATTTACAATTGATTTTAATAAAGGATTGCCCTTCTAAAAAAGAAATGGAACAAATACAGTTTAGTTTTTTTACAGTTTATTGAATTTTTTTTATTAATTTATTTTTATGTCGATTATTAATATTCAAAAATAAAATATTGGTCAACAGTATTTAAAAGTTATAGCACTTTAAAGTTTGCTTTTAACACTGTTTTTATATGTTAATACATAATTAATATTATTCTGTTATTCACAGGGGAAAGAAGTCCAGCAAAATCCAACCTAAACTTGTAAGTCTGAAACTTGAACAATGAACAACTTGACCAATGAACATTAATGACATACACACTATTAATTATTAATAGTGTGTATGTCGCCTTATATATTGTTATATGCAAACTTTAAAGTGCTCTAATTTTTTCCCTATTTTTGACCAACATTTAATTTTGCATAAAACTCTATTTATGCCATAGAAAAATAATGATCAGTTTCACCCTTCTATTTCTCAAACTTAACATGCTACAGAGGGAGACAAAGATGGTTCTTGGCTAGACCAATGATGGATTGGACTGGTATTATAAATGACTTGTAATAAAGACCACACCACCAATGAGAAAATTACAAGAAAAATCTCATTGGCACCTTACGAAATAAACCCAGGATCCCGTACACTGAAACATGTGTTTTTACCCAGCAGGTCAGGCCAACCCCTTATTTGTGCCAAAGGAATTATATAATTAAATATTTATAAGGTGAACATTTTACTTGTTTGATATTGACTAGAATAGCGGCGGATGATGATGATGATTTAATAGGAGATTGTTTATGACCACTCGTGCTTGGTTGATTAATGTTAATTGCATTTTTAACTGGTTGACTAGATACTGAATCTATTGTTTTGTAATGTTCCGAAGATTTTGTTTGAAGAAATTCGTCTGTATTTAATTGTTTTAAATTAATTAGAGAATAAATATCATTTTAACTTTCTTACTTGCAAAAGACCCAGGCTTGTTCATATTGATCCAAAAAAATTATTATATACAAAAAGATTAATGTGGATCATCACGGAATAATAATTTTTTAATAATAATAATACAATTAAACTCGTAAAATTTTTGATAAATTTATTAAAAATACGTATTCATTCATTAACATCACGATTATAAAAAGAAATTAATATTTTAGATAACAAACTATTCTGACGTAGATTGCCACAGAATGAACACTGATAAAAATATACAATGTCATTAAATCAGTCGTCCACTTTGATGTAGATAAATCACCAAATTTAAACTATGTAAACATTTTCCAAAATTTAATAATAAATAAATAATTCTTTTTTTTATAATTTTAAAAACTTATAAAATATTTAATAGGTAAATTAAAGCTACTAAGCAAATTCAAATAATAATTTGTTGAGATTATTTAACACTTTTATTCGTTATCTCTATAATAAAAATGATAACATTACCTACAGAAAAATGCATACAAATTATTGTTTACATTAAGATATGTCCAGAACTTGGGAATATACATCAGAATAAAAAATTAATTAGATTATAGAATAGATAAGAGTAGATATCTACTCTATGATTGGATTAGCTGGTTAAAGATCATTTGATGGAAATTTTTTCAACGTTTTTGAACATTAGCAGTAATTTTTTTATAATTATAATCAACTCACAACGGACGCGATAAATGGATGATAAATCTTTATAATAAGAACTAGATTATACTAGAATTTTTACTAAATATCTACTTGTTTTACTAAATTTTTTTTTATTAAAATAATGAATATTGTAATATTATATTTACTAGGCTTTGTAAAGCTGGGGATCCGCCCCAAACCCGGTGGCCTGCGGGTCTTACGCACCACGGCGCGTTGAACTCTTTGGGCTATCCTTAGAAGTAGTAGGCCATTGATTCTAGTAGGACTACTCCGAGCACGATATTTGTTATATAAAAAAATAATACTGCGGAAGTAGTTTACTAGACAATTAGCTCCACTAGTAAATTAAATATAATTAAAAAAAAATAATAATATGATTACAAAAAAAAAAGTTGTATTCAAAATTATACATCGTAATAATCTACTAATTATTATTTAAAACAACGATAGGCGAAAGAAAACTTAATAATCATGAAAATCAATATTTAATGCCTTGTTATTATAGAAAACTACATAAACTAACATAAAATTGACATGCGAAAATCAAAATTATACCTTATTAAAAACTACAGGCCTGATAAAAATTTCAGGTTTTAAATCGAAAATCGCTGGTAGTAATGAGCGTTTTAAATAAATTTTTTATACACTCACTGTGTGCTAAAAAATAATTTTCTTAAAATAACGTCATCGAACTTCTTCATTAAAAAAATTTTTTGGAAATCGGACATCGTTAAGTATTTATTCCAGCATTGGCTTATTTTTTAATGTTTTATTATGTAATAAGATGTTTATTCATAACATGAAAAACCATACATCGCAATTTATACTCATAATATTGTTAAAATTTGATATTAGCCTATTATTAACATATACAGAATCAAAATATTATATAACTAAAGTGAATTTTCTACTAAACTGAAATTCATCAGTATAAAAAATCTAACTAAATCTTTAAAAACTATTAAATATAGCTTATAATAACAATAATTATCGAAACTTGACATTTAACATGACTGATACGACAGAGTACGATGTTTTGACCATCTGTAAACATGAAAATAAAAATTTTGAAGGATAACCTCTTTTGATTAAGAGTACATACTTAAATTTTAATTATATTAATCTATTACTAATATGTAGCATAGCTATAATGTTTATTAAAGATTATTGAAAATCAATAATACGAATTTAGATTAAAAATTTATTAATCATCAAAAAAATCTATCTGTGAAAAAGTGTCAATGTCTTCCCACCCAAAAAAATCTGCCTATCGAAGTAGTAATATTTACACTGTGTCCAAGTTTGCTCCATTTTTAGTTTAGTATCTTCAATCTTATTTTCATGAACAACATAGCTTTTTTATTCGTATTGCTTAATACTTGAACAGTTTTTTTAATGAAACATTAAATTGATTTTGCCACAATTGCAAACAAATCCCGTAAGGAGATCTGAATTTATTGTTTTCTTCCGAGTTCTCCCTTCCCATCACCCACGTACTACTGGCCATAGTGTAAATTTCACTACTGTAATAGGGGTAGTTTTTTGAAATGAATTAACATTGAGCTACATTTTACAGAGTTTTAAACTACTGCAGTTAATTTGTTTAAACTTCATAGGTTACATCAAAAGGAATCAGAGATAAGGTTAATTTTTGGAAGCTTAATGGAAACTTATAAATATATTAACGTAATTAGTTAAAGAATGGAGTATAAAAATGTTGACTGGTTAATAAACAGTTATGAAAAATTACTTTGAAGTGTTTAAAGGAATAAGGTAAGAAGTGGGGTAGTATTTAAAAATTTGATAAAAACACTTCTATGTCACCTTCTCTTACAATACTCATAAAAATTCAAAATTAACTCTACAAAACTACCCTAGAAAACATTTTTTTTATGCAAAAAATTATACGACTATTTAAATATTAACGTAGTTATTATTATCATGACCAAAATGGTTTATTAAAAATGAATGTAATTTATTCAGAATAGTTTTACTGAAAATTTTAATAAAAAAGTAGGGGGAGTATATTTAATAAGTCTATTTATATATCGGTGGCTAATTTATCGTTATAAAAATAATAAAAACTGTTGTCAATTTCTATTGGAGAGGTTTTTTTGTATAATATGAGTCAATTTTATAAATATTAAGAATTTATCTGACTAACAAATTATTGATATCACTTTTTGCTACTTACACTTAAGAAGAATTTCAAATTGATCATTTTTTCAGGTGTTGCTTTAATTTTTAAATTATTAGCGTTATTTATCATCATAACTTGTAAAAGTGTTTTTTTCATTCGTGTACTGGATGTCATCCAGTTACTACTGTAAATTCCAAAATTTATACTGTCTCTCTGAAACATGAAATCATTATAATTTAAATACAGTACGCAAATAATTAAAAAAATAGATTTGATTAAGAATAATTTAATGGGTAGCTTTTTCTAAATAAAAAATGTCTTCAAATCAATTTAGTGTAAAAACATCTATTATTGAAAATTTTCACCCTAAATGAATGATTTTATTTTAACTAAAATATTCATTTTTTCAATCAAATACAAGTATTAAATTCATTTAACATACAAGTTATTTTAAAAATTGAGATATGCTAAATCATGTCATCATTATATCTATTAGGTAATATAACAACAGTGTATTTGTGATATTTATGTAAGTTATCACTTCTGTATTGATTGTTTTTCTTTTATGAAATAAAACAAATAGTTATCAATATAATACCTTTATGTCAATTTCATTTAAACATTTTGTGTATTGGAATACTTGAACTTCCATTACAATCATTACTATAAAGTATTTAGAAAATTCATACATATTAATAGAATTGGATATTAGTTGCTGAAACACAGTAATAAGTTAATTTAGAACATCACTTAATAACAATTTATACACCTTTTGTTACCGCAGAAATAAAATATGTGGAAGCCACAATCGAAAATGTACCATTAGCTATTTGAAATAATATAACAGGACGAATGACAGTAAAGAATTTTTTAGTGTACCTAATTTTTTTAAATGAAAATTAAGTTGAATTAATAATACATAAATAAAAAATTATTAAATAAATTATGCCACATACCTAAATCAAAACTGTTATAACTCAAAAAACAATTGTTTTTAATGTAATATGAAAAAATATTCGTCAGACAAAAATGTTTTTTTGAATTGCAAAAGTATTGATTTAAGTATGTGTTATGATGATATATTTTTCTTATTAACAACTAAATTATACAATTAATTTGACTGTATAACTTAAAAAATTACCTGTATTAAAATTCACATCTTTAATGAATTATTTAGCTAATTGTAATTAAATTTTGTTAGATTACCTATTTTTTTGGTGTTACTTAATACAAAGTGATCCATTATGATATCAATATGATAACTTTAATTTATTCGTGTTTTATTTCAATAAAATAAATCGATAAAAATAAATTTTTACAATGCTATTTTTTATTTTTTTTATAGGTATTGTTTTATAATCACAGTAGAAATAAGTAAAATAGTTTTTCAACTCTCTAATATATTATAATCAAAATTATTTAAATATAACGTCTAAAATAATTAATTAATTACATTTAGAATCTATACAAATCAAAATTCTTTATCAACACATACTATGCTACTAATTAATATCTTTAACTATTTAATGAAAACATACCTATTTAATCGTTGATTGTCTGAAATCAAGTGTTCAATATTGTCATAGTTTGCTAAAATTAATACAAATAAATCAGTAATTGTATTATAAGGTAAAAAATAACTCGTTTAAGTCAAAACCCGACATAGTAGTAAATTTTATAGATTAAAAGTTAACAGTTATTAATGTTACTATCATCAATCGTTTCATGAAAATATGTGAAAACAACTTTTACTATTCACAAATTTCTTATATATATATATATATATATATATATATTAATTAAGATATTTTTAATTAAAGAATTAGATGATATGATAAAAGGGGTATTGTTAGCCATGATCTGTTTTTGCCAAAACACTCAAAATAAGAATACTACTACATTGAATGATTCTCCTATCACTTGTGTCCAGAAATTATCAAACTTTTAAAAAACACCCTCTTAGAAATTATATTTTTTTAACTAAAAAATATTTTTAAATATAATTATGAGCATTTTATAAGAAATCATATAGCTATCGTTAAATAATCATTCTGCTTATATGGTCAACTCATCAATTTAAGTAATTCCCCTTTAAAAATTTTATTAGACAACAAAACTTATAACTTTTCTAAATTTCGTGGAAAAGCTGTTTTTATATATTGGAGTTAGTTGCCCCAGAATTACTCAGATTATAGGGTCTATGGAATTGGTATTGATGAAAAAATTAATTGAAGTACAAAATAATAATGAATGGAATCTTAAATTATAAATCGATACCTAGATGACTCCATTTTCCCAATAATATCCAAAAGTACTTTAAATAAAGTGTATATTTTGTTTAAGATTTCATATTAATATATTATGAAATAACTCAATGATGTAACAATTTCTTACTTTTATTTTCATTGTCGGTGTTCAATTTTGCAAAAGCTGAAAATACGATTGCATATCGAGTTGAAATTATCTGACATAATGACCAATTTAGGGAATCAAAAGTAACTATCATCCAAATAACCCAAATTGCCCATATGAGTTCATTTAAATAAAATATATAATAGTATTTATCATACGTTAGTTGAGAAACGGGATAAAATAAATTTAAACAATTTAAACGTGTTGTAATATTGAAATGTTGATGTATGTACAAATTAGCAGCAATAGGAACAATCATCCACGAAATAAAAACTACACAAAAAGCAGTAGCATACATAAAGGACATAATTTGTGTTTTTCTGATTTTTTCTTTAAGTAGACTAATTTTTGTTTGACAAAGTTCACTTTTGAAAAAATCATCAAACGTAACGGAAATTATTTTACTTAGAATTTCATCATAATAAAGTACTGTAATGAACTTAATTGCCGCACATAAATAATTCATATAAATAAATATGACATTTGTCATTTTGTCAATGTTAATATCACTTTGTTTTACGTTGTCAATTAATCCAATAATACTGAAAATAAAAAATACAAATGTATACAAACTTATTGAAAGTATGATACCGTATATTTTTTGGCTTTTAAAAGTAATCGAGTGTAATAAATTTAGGATAGTTAATAATTCCATTTTATTATCGGTGTCGTTTGAAGTAATAACATCCAAGATAAATTTTATTTTTTTGAAATCTGTAAATAATTTATTCCATTAGAAATATTTTCATAAAACTATATGTAATTTCTATAAAATGTAGTTCATGTATTAATGAAATTCATTCATCGTAGTTTCTAAGATTAAGACGAGTAAAATAAAACAACAAAAAAAAAAAAAAAAAAAAA
>NW_026099572.1:66819204-66829622 GCF_025091365.1 Daktulosphaira vitifoliae | reverse complement strand
AAAAAAAAAAAAAAAAAAAAAAAAAAAAAAAAAAAGTACACAATATAAATTTTGTTTAGTCAACTTATTGTCGTTTTTTCAGTTCAAGGCTCTTGTAACAGAATCAGCTCAAGGTATTTTGCCGTTCTTGGAAATATAAATATCGCCTTTCATATTCATTTAATAATGTAGAAGAGCAATGTACCGAAACAATTTTTATATAAATTATTTTAATACATGATAGTGAATTTGATTACTGTACTATTATATTTTATAGGAATCTTTCTTTTTTCGGTCCCAACTATAAGAACTTTTTAAAAATTAAAATAAATATTACTGTTTCATGTAGAATATTTATTGTCTATTAAAGTTAAAAGTTAAAAAGAGACTGCGAATAAACTTTCTTATACATTTTTTAAACTTGTATAGAAATAGAAATATCAAAAAATTAACTTTTAAAAATAGTAACTTTATAAATGAGTTATATTTTCATTGGTTGTTGTTTTATTTAGAACATTTACAGATATATTCATATATTCGGATGGTTAGTTACAGGTTTCAGTTTGTAACTGTCGGCTAGCTTGTTTTCTGTTTGAAATTGTTATCGGTAACAAGTTAATACCCACAAAATGTCAATATTGATTATTTGTTGTTTTTTTTTTTTTTTTTTGAGTATTGATGTTAATAACAACTGATTGTGTTGTTATATGTGTTGTTTTTGTTATTATTATTAATATTCTTAACACTTTGCTCTTTTTTATACTGCGCTTGATATTTTTATACATGTCAAATATGGTTTTTTCTCGTGTTATGTAATTTAAAAAGAATAACTGATACAAGAATAAAAGAGCATGATGAAGACGTAGGAAGAATACGTTCGCCAAGAGGCAAAAAATTCTGCAGTAGCTAAATATGCCAAAAACAATCAAATTCAATTTTTCAAGGTTAAATTTTAAATAAAGAAGTTTATTTTGGTAAAGGAATCTACAAGAAATTGTATAAGGAAGCAATAGAATTCGATAAATTACAACAGAGAAGACTGTAATGAATGTAAAGAAGATGTAAATTAGTATGACTTGGTTACATAAAGATACATTAAGTTATATTATACATCAAGATAAAAGAAGACCAAATAGTAAAGAAAATAACATAATAATATTGTATATATGTAACAAAAACCATGTTAGACATATTTGATAATTGCTGGAGAAAAAATGTAATTACAAAATTATTTTTATTTGTAAATCAAATGAATTATTTAGGTGATTAGATAAAATAACATTTCCTACTTAGTGCTCACATTTCTATTTTTATTTACAAAAATTTCAAAAGAGACTCGTTTTCACATTAACTATCTATTATTCTTCAAGACAAACGGTCGAGAACTAATTTTAATCAAATATTATGCTTGTAAATTTTATTTATGATCTATAGTAGGAGAACTCTTACAATGATTGAATACTAGTTAACTACTTATACATTTTTTTTAATAACAATTTGTACATCTAATATTTGTACTTATTGATAAATAACATATTTTTGTACAAAAAAACGATGACCTACTTTGTTTTATTATTATGTTAAGTTTTCTATCAATATAAATCAAGAATTATTTACTGACGAATGTGGTTTATATATTAAACTCCCATAACATTTTCTATCAATATAATAAATAACAGTAACAAGATAAACATTTAAAATAAAAAAAAGCGTTCTTTTATAACGTTTTTTTTAAAGTTCCCCTTTACCTTTTTTTAAAATACTGTAAAACTAAATTTAAAAGTTTATATCAAAGATAAAGCTTTACAGAATGTATTTAAAATTTGCTCAATTTATTATCATAATACTGTAAATAAAATTTAGGGGTAATTAAAAAATTTTTTTTATTGATATTTTATGTGAACAATTTTAAAAATACTCAAATTCTGGCTAAAATATTGATGATAAAGAAAAACTAAGGGCACATTTTGAATCGACGTCAAAATTTATTAGAAACAATAAAAAAAATATCATAGAAATTCCATGGCCCAAATTTTGTCAAACTGTGTAATTAATATAGGTTTTACTCACATTTCTCGATGTAAACATTAATCTATTATTATATATTCACATATTGAAAAATTCAAATGTGTAGTATGAAATTATCCCAAAATGATCCTTTTTTTTAAACTAATATATATCTTACATTTATTTTACTCTTTCTTATAAATCTAAAAGATTATATTCAAAGCTTACACAATTGAAGATATCAAGACAACTTACCAATGTTTAGTACAATAATAGTTAGAAATTCTCTTTTAGATATGACCCATCTGTTTTATATTTCATTGAGACACATATTACTTTTATACTACAAAAAAGTGGGAAATTATGCATTTTAACCCTTCATTGCATGAATTAAACATTTGACCTTAAAAATAATAATGTTCTAAAATAATTCCAATAGTGAACCCTTATTGTACATGAAATTTAAAGCAACTTTTCTAAGCATGTATACAGGACGATTGGTTTATCATAAACCACTCGTTCAACTTGCAAGATAAATATAAAATTGGATTGAACATTTTTTATTTTTTTTAGTTACATATATTTCCTAATTTATCAGTTAATAATTACTTTTAAGAATCATTCCTTAACACTTAAAGGGTTGTCAACTATATTTTTGTTCAATATACACATTTAACTAGCTTATACAATAGAAAATAATCTAATTTAGACGATGACTGGTTATTAATAAATTTTGAACTAGTATTTCAAAAGTTATTGACAATTTAAAGTAATGACTGGAGTTGAGAAGTAAGTGCTGCTATGTTTATCACTAATCATTTTCCCACCGTACTCTTCATTTCGCCTAGGTATAAATGAGAATACTTCCAAAGTACTAGTCCAAAAGTTGTTATCAACCAGTCATTTTTTTAATTAGATTATTGTCTATTTTATAAACTAGTTAAATATGTATGTTGTTATTTAAAAAAAATAAAGTTGAAACCCCTCTATAAGTTATAATGGATGATTCTAAATAGTAATTAATAGCGGATAAATTATGAAACATATAAAACTAAAAATACCAACATTTTTTGGTAAATATTGTATTTATTTTGTGAGTAACGGATTTTTTATGAATAACCGATCACTCTGTATATGCATTTTTATGCAGTAAGGGTTAAGGTAACTAGAATATTCAATAATATTATATGCTTTTTTATATAGTGGATAAAATATCAACCTAGAAATTACTTATTCTTATAGAGGTGCAATAATTTACGCAGTAGTCAAAATTCAATTATATTGTATACATTAGTCAAAGTATTGAATTTCAAATAATAGCAGTTATCTTACTTATGTAAAATGTACATACGTATATTGACTAGTGTTGTATAATTTAGGGAAATTTTCGAGATATTTCTGAAAAGTGGGAAATTTATTTTTACAAGCTTTTAATTCACAATCTTCGAAAGTTAATCATACCTAAATTTAATTTTTAACGGTAAATATCTTTTATAAATATATCAATAGACATTTCTCAGTTGCATTTCTTCTCCCACCCTGTCATGAAAATCCATACCCTATCTACTGTTTTAATTGTGCGACGATATTAAATTAAAATTTTACATAGTCTCGTAATAAATAAAAAAAACATCAACACTTTATAACATGAATATGTAAACCAACAAGACGAGTAAGGATAGCTTGGCACCACTGACTAAAATAATAATATAGCAGGTAAATATTACAATCGCAGATGACAGATAAAGGCATATATGAGCACAAGCCAGTCCACCAGGACAAGTTCTAGCAATGGTAGTGTATCTTTACATGAATCAATTTGCCCGGTTTTCCAACCCCCGTATCTCCGATTCCTTTTAATATAAGCCCTTGAAGTTTAAACAGGTTAATTTTAGTAGCTTAAAACACTGTAAAATTTAGCTTTTAATGTTAAGTAATTTCAATATGAGAGAATTTCAAAGTTTTTTTCGTGACCAACTGACTGACTAACTAATTTATTATCAAAGCTATGACTCCTACCATATTAGTAGAAAAAGTGAAAATTGGTAAAAAGGTAGGTCTTGTATTATTGAAGAATAATCAGAAAATTATTATTTTCTCAAAACAAACAGTCTTATAAGTAACTGCGTCATTTAAATGACGCCTTCAATTTAGGAAGGCAGAACGGGCAATCAAAAGTTCAGATGTTTTAATAGCTTATGATAAGTTTGTAGTCTAAAGGCTTAAGAGCCAGTAAGAATAATGTTGAAAAATACCAAGTGTTCGCGCACAAAATGACCAATATTAGCGACACTGATTGTTTATATCAAGGCTGATATATGGCTAGTAGGATATCGCAAGTTGTATCTTAAACACCCCATAGGATGTATACAAATCGACGTTAAGAAGAAAATGATAGTCTTTTTTCCCTTTGCGCTGTTTATGTGAAAACCTCAATGCTCTTACATGTGACATGTAAAGCGATGTGACATCTGGTATTGTTACTACGTAAATGGACTGCCATTTTAGCGATCTGATAGATATAAAAGCATATGTATGAACCTTCTATAAAGGGCAATTAAACATCAAAGGTTTGACTGGAGGACACCATTGAAGGAGAAATATTATTTTATATAATATTATTATGTATATAACAATGTTATATTCTGTATAGATTACAATTTGATTTAATTAAGTGTTTCTGGTAAAAGGACAAACGGTGGTCAACTACTCAGAAAAGAACTCTTGTGTCAACACCAAAATTCAACTACTTCCCTCCTAACAAATTACGCCAATCAAAGTAGTGATAACTATATTAGTTTGCTTTTCTAGAAAAGCTAGTGTAACTATACACGAAATAATTCACCCGGTTTTTCTTATCCCCGTATCTCTTTGTCCTCGTAATATTAGTTATTGAAATTTAAAACATAGTTTAGACTATAATAGCTTAAAAAATTTTCCCCTTAATTTCAAAAAATTATCTCTATCAATGTAGCGGTACCTACACTGGGGCCAAGTTTTCTCTTACTTTAGTTCATAGACTTCAGTGTTACATTCACTAGCAACATTACTCATTTATTTATTTAAGTTTGATTAAATATTCTGAAAAAAAATTATTTAGATCTACTTCTTTTTTTTTTGTTCAAAAAAATATTAATACATTTTACTTTGATAATCTGAAAAAAAATATTTTCGAGAACATTTTTTCAGGAATATTCTTTTGTTATATTCATTTCTCGTGAAAGTAGTATAGAAGCTTATGAACTATAAAAAAAGCATTGTGGTCATAATGTAGATATCATGATTTTAGTAGGTAGATTTTTTTGTAAGGAGTGGTGTTGGAATTTAATATTTTTTCCAGTTAGATTTTTATTGAAGATACTTTATGATAAACATCAAAATAGCACAATAACTGATTAAGCATACAATAACTTGTATATAACTGCTACAGTACTTTAGCAAAGTCATGATAATATTTTTTTATAAATGTACTATATAACTACATGTTAAGAACGAGTAGTTTTCTGTTCAATAGTTACATTTGGTACTAATTGTTGATTGTTAGGGCTGTTGATTAGTTATATTTTTTTCTGCTTCTATTGACGGATTAAATGAAAAACATGATTCAACTGTGTCTGTTGAAGCATTAATTATATTTTTACCAATTTCAAGTTTAAAATTTTTGCTATTCGTGATACTACTTTAAAATGTCCATCGTACTAACATTTTAACGGTTTTAACATTGTTCTTTATTAAAACAAACTGTTATAATTTGAATGGTTTAATATAGAGACCAAGCCTATATAATTCAAAAAAATTTTAGTTGACAAAAGAAATGAAATTGGATCCACTTCTTTTTTGGAAGAATGTAAAAATCTCTTAGGAGTACAAATATGGTAAGTCGTGCGAATTATTTTTACGCCTGCGTACTGACTAGGTCAATATTAATGCAAAAGAATCGCATTAGGTAATAGAAAAGTACCAATTGGGCTTACCATATGTCGTTGAATTTTGATTTTCGGCATGCTTAGAAGTTCTAGTCCATTCAGTACAACTTTTTTTTTAATGAATAAACTATTGACGTACTAAGTTGTTAGTACAACGAATTCTCAGGTGAGATAGTCCAAGTGAATTATTGATAAAAACTTTCTGTTAAATATAGTCTTTAATTGTTGGTAGACGTATCACAAAATATTTTTACATTCGTCAGTGGCATAGTAATTTTCTTAAGTTTTAATAACGTGTTATTTGATTTTAATAACACAGTTTGTTATCTATATTTTCCAAATAGCTAAATCATTAGCTTATTGGTATTGGGAAAAAACCCGTTTTCACGCACAATAACGTGTATACAATACAGAAAAATGTGCTGAATATTAATAAAAATTTAACTAATAAAGTCTAGTTGTATAGTTTATCTTGTTAAAAATGTTTCTGTTTTTATGTTGAATCATATGTAAGAGCGGTTTGTATTTACAAAATAAACTGATGTGCTTCAAACAAATGACGCAAGTTTTTTTATTCTAAAATAAGTATTCAGTCATTCACGGTTATATGTACTGTATCTTTATCACTCTGTATTCAGATTTTTAAAGAAAAAAGCTAACGGTTTTCAAAATTTGTAAGAACGTATCTGAAGAGTCGCTCCTATGACATTATTAAATGCGATCACTATTAGTGTTATTTTGCTGTATTCATTGGGCAATGAAAGTAAAGTGTTTTCTGATTAGTAGGTTTACACATTTCAAAAACGAAAGTTGCTTCATGAGACCTGTTAATTATTTGTGTATCATTTGTACTAATGGTGTACTATTAGTTTAAAATTTAAAATAATTATCAATAACATGTTGCTTACTCAAAAAAATTATCAAGAAAAATTTTCCTGTTATAAACATTCATAAATTAGCTATTTTCAAGTTCAATGCTATAAATAAACAAAAGTATACAAGTAATATGTATAAATCATTTTTGCTGTTTAACTGTTTAAATATTATCAAATATAATTTTTTTTTTAATTTTCACATTAATGAAACATCTATGATTAACAATTTACAAAATTATGTCTTATTTTTTTATCATATCAATAATATTGAATCAATATTTTTTGTTTTATGAGTGTACTCAAATATTTATTGTCTATAGCATTCAATTATTTAGTAACCTCAAGTAATGAAGGTTTAAAACAAAAAAATTGTCAGAGGAATACCAATAGCTTCTCAGCGTAACTAAGAAACTAAAGATCATTAAAAATGTGCTTTTTTTTTGTATGGTATTTGTTTATTTATTTAATTTTTTTTTATGAACAAAATAATTTATTTGTTTATGTAAGATGAAATCGACCTTTTTATAAACATTATTCACAAAAACAATTAAAAACTCCAAACGAAAATAAAAAAATAAATCATTAAATAACATGACTATTGGTAAATAATAACCATTAAAAATATATCGAAATAAAAATCTGTACATAAATTAGAAAATGGAAAATGAAATAAGTAGAAAAATTAAGAATTGTAGATCTAAGGGTAACAAAATATTATTTTTAAAACGAACACAAGACGTATCAAAAGAATCACAATACCATACAAACTGAGTTGTCTAATATTAAAGCTCTAAGGAAAAAAGATCTGCTAAATTAGTTTTAAAACTGGTTGGATTGGGTTGGGTTATTTAAAATTCACAGTAAATATAATAGACAAGTATATTAAGCTAATTATAATCAAAAGTTCAATAATTGTATTTAAAAATAATCCCAGTATAGTGGTGACACGGCAAAGTAGAATTAAGTACAATAGACTTCACTGTTGAAATCTGACAGTAATAATATGACTATTATAAAACGCTTCAATATAATTGCGTATGTAGAAAACATTAAAAAAATAAAAATTATAATGGAAATTTTACTTAAAAAAAAATTACTTAAAGAAAATCAATGGCCAAGATATTTTTCTTTTTTTAACATGTTTCTATTAGTTTCACCTGTATGTTTGTTTGTTTATTAGATATAAACATTTAAAGGTTCAAATTATTTGAATTAATATACATGTATATACATAAGGGATTACAAATATAAGTAGCTAATTGGTTTTTTATGACAATATTCGCAGGTACATAGCATTTATTATCAATGGTAGTAAAACACGTCGTTGTGAGTTTATAAATACACTAACTATTATTACTCATATTAAAAACTTAAATTTGATATAGATTTGAAAAACATCGTATTTCATTAATTGCAACCAAAATCTTCTTATTATATAATAGAACAAGGAAAAAAACGCTTTTCTGGGAAAATTACTTAGCGTGCTCGGATTTTCAAAATTTTTATTTTCAACGAAAGTACTCGTTCACCAAACTCGCCCGCGAGCGTTTTAAAATTTCGACCATTTTCGAGAAAAACGCTCGCTGACGCCAGCGTTTTACGACTTAAGGTTTGAAATTTTCATCAGACCCGCCCAATGACATTCCTGAGATATGATAAAAAAATCAATTCAATCCGTTCATTTTTCACCGTTTTACGAGGTTTTTTTTTTTTTTTTAAGTCCACGCGCATGGTTGTATTATGCGCAGTGATTCATTTCTGCTGATACGTATTGTGAACTTTAATTATATGGTGTATTATGTATTATTATTAGGACACTATTTTGCATTTGCCCTATTTTTATCAAGGAATGTTATATGTTATATATAAATTTCATGACGTTATAATTATTTAAGTTTGTACTTTCATTATAAGAACAGTACTAAGTACAGAGTTAATAATTTTCTTTTTTCTCGTATATGATGTATGAGACTATGAGTTTATCTTTTGAATTGGGGTTCATCTATGATAACTATGATGTTCATCGTTAAATCGCAGTTACCAATATATTTATCAAAATTAAATTTTTATTTTTATTTTTAATATTAATTTTAATTTAAATTTACAGTGTGCCACTTATAATAACCTGCTAAATTTTTTTGTATTTATTCTATAATATAAACACAATTATTATAATTAGATTATTAATAATTTTTGTGTATAACAGGGGTGTATTTAAGAGAGATTGGCTTCTCCTTGAACAAGCGCTATCAATATTTTTTTAGGCAACTTCTAATATATAAGGACCTAATGTCCTTTTTTTTCATCATTACTTTAATTTTAGCAAAAAAATTTCTATAACATGTTTAACAAAGTAAAAAATATTAAATTTCCTCCTAAAATAATTTTTGAATAGGCCTAAAGGGAATACCTCATTAAGAGGCTTCAACCTTTTACCCAATACATTTTACTATATTCTCTTTTTGAATTTTCCTGATATTAATAATAACATTTTTAGATATAGTTTTCACTAATTCTGAAGTAATATTTTTTCTGAAAAACACTTATCGTGCCCGGCGTTTGGGTTACTTCTACCGGAATCAGTGGCCTACTTATGATGACGGCCCGAAGAAGCTTTCGCGCCGAAGGCGCGTAAGGCTTGAAGGGCCCCGGTCTGGGGCGGAGCCCCAGCTAGGCGGAGCCTAGTATTAACAATAATTTTTTTTATTCACAAAACGAAAATATACATAAAAACATTTACAAGTATAAGGAAAATTAAGTAATAATCAAAATAGAAAAATAAAAACCCAGCACAGGGGGGTCGCGGCACAGTGGTGACGTGGCATAGTTGGATCAAGTATAATGATATCTGACAGTGATTAAAATCACTATAAAAAAAAAACGCTTCGATGCAAATCTTTAGATAGTGTTTAATTTTAAAAAATTGGTGGATTATTCCAAAAGCTTCATAAACTGCTAGTTCCTTATTAATATCCTGATTAAGATAAAGTATGTCGAATGAAAAAGGGATTATTAAAAAATAGTATTTCCCATAAAAAAATTATATTGATCAATACACTTTTCAATAAGTTATAGCATTATAAAGTTAAAAATGTAAAAAATAAAATCGAAATTTTTCACACAATAATAGCATTTGGTAGCCATTTTCACTGTGAAGACAAAACAAAGTACGAAATTTTTTTTTTTCATAATAAAGTATATTATATTACATTAGCTTTAATTTAAGATATATATAAAAGTGTCAGACCTTCCGGAACACTTTCAAAATTTAAGTTGAAAAAGTCAATTTTTTGTGAAAAATTTGTCATTTTGAATCCCCCCCTGTGGGCAGGTAAAAAGTCAGATTTATAAAAAAAATATACCAAATGATAGGTAATGACATCATGCATCTATAAAAAAAAGAATTATATTGATATGTTTATTTTTAAAAAAGTTACGGCTGTTTTTAGTAAAAAAAATTTCGAAAATTTCGAAAATTAGTAATTTTTAAATTTGTAATTTTTTCGGAGGTTTCCCCCATTTACGGGGAACGAGGGAATTTTTTTCAATTTTTGAGGGTAATGTCTTCGACTAGATACGATTTGTGATCTTTTGACGTATCATTGAAAGAAATCGGTTCGGTGAGAGCTGA
>NW_026099572.1:66731505-66819119 GCF_025091365.1 Daktulosphaira vitifoliae | reverse complement strand
GGAAAAAAAAAAAAAAAAAAAAAAAAAAAAAACGCATCATAGTAAAACCAATACCTACTCAGCTTCGCATCGAAGCTAAAATACGGAAGTGCATAATTAAAATTACAGAAAAAAAAAAAATTAAATCATAATAAGTGAAATATACAATCAGAATAATAAAAATATAAATTTAGCAGGAAAAAAATGTTTAAATTACACTTTTCATAAGTAGAGATAGAATCATTGAATACTTTTTAAGGAAAAACAGCCTTTTTTATTTGTCTCATAAGCAATTCTCTATTACTGAGTTGTCTGTTTTCGGATATGGGACAGTGTATTTTTAATAACATTGATGTCGACAGACTTGCTTGTAAAACTATTATTTTGATCACATTTAACCTTAGATTCAATATATGCTTTGTTTTTCTCATTTTCTTTAATAATAATATCAATTTGTCCAAAGAATTTATGGAGTATAGAAAAACATTCCACCACGTTAAAATATATCACAAGTGAATATAGTATAGTAAAATTACGAAAATAAGTAAATTAAAATGAATATTAAATTGTTTAGTGGAAATTCTAATATATATTTTTTAAATATTCTAGTGTATGTTTATATCCTAAATTATTTATTTTTCCCTCGATTATAAAGAATAATAATATTAGTACTAAATATTTAAATTAAAGTTTTTATTTAAGTCTTTTAAATATACGCAGGACATTGTATTACCATTCATTATATTAAAATTAGTAATTTTTTATTTCTAACAGTCCCATGCTGTTCAAATGGTATGGGCTGCTAGGGTTTTAACCCCCTTTTCTTTCTTTGTTTATTTATTACTATAAAATGTGTATAATTTTAGTGCCAGTAAAATTAATCGATAAGCAAAAAAATTCTATAATCCATACATTGAAAAATGTAATCTAAGCATTCAAAATAAAAATTTAACCATAAGTATCCAGGCTTAGAATTACAAACTAGCACCACAAAATAATATTACAGAATTAAAAAAGAAATATTTTAAAAGTTAATCTCTATAATTAGAAAAAAATAAATAAGTTAGTATTTATATCACATATGATTTATTTATTATTTGCGCAAGTGTCATTTTCATATTTGATGTAAATGAGGGTGGTCTGTTATAATATATATCCTAAAACTAGTATAAAGTGGCTTATAGTTATACAAGGACTATTATTCATCTTTTATGAAAAATAACAGCACCCATACACATAATTTAATTTAATACTATCAGGTTTTTGGCCATATCTAGTGATCCCAATTATAAATGTATTATTTTATACTGGAGGTCTTTATTTATAGTAGAATTTTTGTTATTTAAAGAACGAATGAAAAACATCTTCTTTTATGTACAAATTTTTTATTATATACAGTAGAACTCCAATTATCCGAATTAATGGGGACCGGGACCCATTCACTGGCTAATCAAAATAAACAATGACAGGTGACTGCAATGCGCCGGAACTGGAGTGGGAACTCTTACCACGTGTTGTGCCTACACTGACGCCGCGGACTTTGGACAAATTTTTTTCTGATTTTTTCTGAAAGTGATTCGGATAATCGGCGATTCGGATGATCGGAGTTCGGATAATTGGAGTTCTACTGTATTAATAATCATTTACAAATCTTATAAGGTCTAAATAAAGGTGATTGCATTAAATAATAAATAAGCTAACTTAAAAAAAACGGTAGCACAGTGGGGTCGAGGCACAGTATAGACGTGGCATAGATGAGATAAGTATAGATGATATCTGACAGTGATTAAAATCACTATCATAAGTAACGCTTCGATGCAATTCTGTAGATATAATTTAATTTTAAGAAATATGTGGATTATTCCAAAAACAAATATAACTCCTATTTCCTTAATTATATTCTGATTAGTGGTTCTTTGATCTAAAAGTATAATATATGAATAAATAATTATTATAGTAATTAAATTTAGTATGACTAAATAATTATTTAGTTATTAATTATTAAGTTATTCAATAATTTAATGTTGTAATTATATGAAGAAATTATAAAAACAACAAAGTGGTTGTATATTTCTTTTTTTTTAACGCGTATAAAAATTTAAAGGACTAAATGCAATTCTTATCAATAAAATTTTTTTATTACTAATGAATAAATACAAGGAACTTTCATCAGAAGCAAAAATATACTTTTCTAAATCAACTTTTGGCCCTGTTTTCAAATCTACAATTGAACTTTTTCTATGACATCAAATTTTTGATATCATTACTTATTAGTAAAATAATGAGTATTTACATCTAAAAAAATAATTAAAATAAAAAAAAATTGTTTTTAAATTATTACCGATTTTAATTTTTAATATGTTAAAAATAATTCAATTGACATATTTAACCTATAGTTTTAATTCTTTAAAATTGATTTCGGTGAAAGTTTATAATAAAAAAAAGTCGAATTTGTTACCATAACATTTAGTTCAACTTGCAAGTTTAAAATTGATATCATTAAATAGAAAATTTTATAAGAATTTAAAAAATGTAATTGTTATGCATATTAATCTTAGCAATATTTAATCAGAAAATTTTATAATTACCATATATAACTTTTTTATATTACTACATATTCCTACAGCCGCCGCATATGCCTCGCGTACAACGTCCCCTCGTGCCCCGCCCGCCCACAAAACACGACTATACCTCGTGCATGATACGTTTACTTACATAAGTCACTTTACATGTATATATATATATTCTAATTGCTATTAAAATTTATATATTAACATTAACACGCTTTATTCTCATTAAGAGATAAAAAGTGTATTCATTCCGATTACGGGGGATGATTGCCGTATCGTCATTTCCCGTTACCCGTTACAATCATGACATTGATAGTAACTACTATCATAACATGAAACTAAAAAGTAAAAAATAAATATAGTTTAAAAAAACTAAAAAGACACGCTTTTAAAGCGGATCGCCTAAAAAGTTAAAAATAATTTTTAGTTCGATGTGCTTTAAATCGTGTTTTTTTAGTTGTTTAAACTATATTTATTTAATATAATCATTTGATAATCATACATTTATCACGCGGTAAGTACACAACACAATGTAATACGGTTAAATGAATTTTTTTTTTAATTAATTGAATTTTAAATAATTTAAGTGTGACAGTTCTTCTAACATGTATAATATTTACTTTTGGACAAAAGGGGTTTCTCAGATAACTGATTTAGTTAATTAATGCGTCCAAATTAAATCTTTTAATCCAAAAGTCATGATTTTTTAATTAAATGAAATCGCACTTAAGCTTACAGGATTTATATTGTCTAGAAATAGTGTTAATGTATGTTCACACCACATGTATAGTATTTATGAATTGATGTTAAAAAATGTAGTAATACAAAAATAAACTTAAAAGTGCTTACTACTATGCGATTAGATGATATCGAGGTTGTACAGTCCGAGGGTTTAGAACAGTAAAGACAAGTTGATGTAACAAAAAATGAATTAAATTTCTTCTTATAGAGGTATTAAACGCTAAGGTATTCTTGTAGTGGTCGTGGTCTTGGCCTCCTATCTGACATCCAGTCGAAGCGTGAGATTAATTGGTATGTGCTTTAGTGAAAACCTGAGGCGTTCTTAGCGTGNGTGAGATTAATTGGTATGTGCTTTAGTGAAAACCTGAGGCGTTCTTATCGTGGCGGAGACCTCCTCTCTGACACCCAGTCGAAGAATAAGACCAAGCACTAACTAGTTATTAATATTTAAATTAAATGATTTTTAAATCATCTATTGCTTTACTCAGATTATTAATTCTAAATAATTGGGTAAATGTGAAATTACTTACCTTTTTAATAGCTTCCGTAAAGATTTGCAATGCTTCTTTTAAATAAAGTCTTGACGCAAAAATGAGTAAAATACAATATCGACTTAAAATGTACCGACGACAACACAAAGACGCGATTAGTTTTGACAAGTATAGATTGGACAAAATAATTCTGAATTCTGTATTGAATTCAGAGCTTCAAAAGTGGAGAAGAGACGTTCTCTGGCACACTCGCTCACTGATGCACAAGCAAAACTAAGCCTTTTTATATTATTTTTAATTACCCCTATCATGGGATGTTGTCAATGCTTTTGATGATTTTCAGTTTATTGTAATAAATTGAGCATAATATGATTATATTTTAAGATAAGATGCATAGTATACAATAATCAATTTAACACATATGTTTACAACACATATATAATAGTTAGTGTACAACAATGTATATGTTATGACAGATAAATTATTTGTTTGTATACTAGTAATATAAAATACAGATTATACATTTTATTCGTTGAAAAATGTATGATACGTAGACCGACCCCAAGTAGTTGGGATTAAGGCGAGGAAGAAGGAGAAGAAGAAAAATTTATGATACGTAATGCAAAGCATTAGTCATATTACGACAAAAAGTATTGAATACATTAAGAATATTTAATTTGAAATAGTTGAAATTTGCTTTACAATTGTTATGTTTTTACAAAATTATTTGTTTTATGAACTAATTATAAAATTACAATTACTGATTGTATATATATAATATAATGTTGTGAAATATAAAATTACATTTTAAGACATTCAATATTTACATGTAGACAAAGTGTAATTAAATATGTGTAATATAATAATATTAAATATGGTAAATGAATCTTTCATTAACCCATTTAAATCATTATAAAAGTTTGCTTTCATAATGTATTTAAAAATTATGAATAATTTACACATAAGTAATATAATGTGTAATATTTATTTGACCTAAAAATAAAGAAATTATAAATTCATTTTTTTTTTTTGAATTTTCATAAGACAATGTTAAACCTTTTTTGAGTGATTATAACAATTATATTAAATATTAACCACCAGGGTCAAAAATAAAAATACCATGCTTAATGCAATTCATTTTCATGATGTATTTAACAAAAGAATGTATGTAGTTTTCAATAGACCAATAATATTTATTTAAAGAATTATAAAATATACTTTGAGAATATAAAATGTTTCTTCAATAATCAAGAAAAATGTTTGGAATATTTTTGATATAAGAATTTAAGTTATTATTATAAAGTATAGCTTTACCTAANGTCTAGACGACGGAATATGCGATAACGCGTGGCGTTTGGAGAGTTACAAACTTACAAACAAACAACAAACAAACAACAAACAACATACACGTGAAACTAATAGAAGCGTGTTAAAAACGTTTTATGAAATATATTTTGAAAAGTTATAGTTTTAAAAAATAGTTTTCATAGTATTACGAATGTTATAAAAATAAGTCGAATATAATTTAAAACGACTTGATGGTTTCATATACACCTGTAAAAACTTACAATTGAATTGAATAATGTTAAAATTTTGAAAATTTTCAATGACCTTTAATAAATTTATTTTACTTTGGATTAACATCTGATTTTTTTTTAATTTTCTTATTTTAATTTTTGTCTGAAATGACTAAAGAATTTAAATAAAGTTGTTTCATTTTAATTAATGCTGTTGTTATAAAATTAATTCAAGTATTTGATGTAGTACATTAATTTATTTGTTTGTTTAGCTCTATTTACCGTGTTAAACTATTAAATTTACTTAAATTCATAAAAATAAAACTGTCAATTACATTTTCTTCATCTGCTGCTTTAATATCAAAAACATCATTTAACTGTAAATTATTATACAGTGTTTTGTTTTAGAGACTTGTTTGTGTTTAGAGCTTATTAAATGAGATAAAATATTAATTGTGTTGTCTTCCAAATCTATAAGGTTGGCTTACTTTCTTGTATGTTAGTGTTTAAAATTGTGTTAATAGGATTTTCATAATCTATTGTTTTTGTTGACAAATTGTTTTCATTAATGATTAAATAGTTATTGTCAACACCATTGGCAATATTATTGAATTGTTTTTTGTTTATGTTTTTAAAAATAGATTCTTTTAAATTGTCTATAGATTCAAATTCTGTAAAATTTATTGTTTTTAAAGGAATATCTCTTGATGGTTTGTTTGATTGTGTGCCTGGAGTCCAGTGAATGTTTTTATCTACATTGTATAATACTATAGGTAGACGATTACCTAAATTATAAATGATTACAGTTTTATCTGTATCATTAAAAATATGTCATGATTGTAATGATTGACAATAGCTGCTAATTCTTCATCACTAAACCAATAATTAGGTAAATCAGATAATACTAAAAGCTCTAATATTTCAAAAACAGAAGTTACTTTTCATCATTCCCATCATTAAGTTCGTTTATAATTGCAAAAAATCTTCAATTATTTGCTCTATAAATGTTTTCTCCCTTTTTATAAGTTTTAAAAATTTTTAATTTATCATTATTCTGATTATAATTATTGACTTTTTCTGATGTATTTTTATCATAAAATTGTTTAATTAAGACGAAACAATTCTTTAAATAAAATTTCAATCAAGTACTAATAGTCTTGAGATTTTGAATATTTTAATCATTGCTGGTAAATTAAGTCAATCACAATAGATTTTATTTATTTTATATATAAGGGGTACGATTTGATGGGTCCAAATCGTTTGGCGAAACTACTTACCGGACATTGGAAACAGGACAGGTTGGATTTTCGGATGACACATTGAATAAACTACCCGTTGCGCTGCGCTACAGTGTCGGCGTGATTGAGCTCTACGGGGCTACGAAATGTCGGCACGAGCACAGTTTTCCTAGTTCGGGGAATCGGGCGCGTCCTCAGGTTGCGGATGGAGGTACGGCCTGCAGATACGCAGGTTAGCCGCGAAATAAGCCTTTGCGGACGAATAAGCGGTTACATTTGGGTGTGAACGAAGATAAATGGCTACGCAACCAGTGAAGTTAGCCGCTCACTGGCCTGAGGGATAGGCTATGAGGGCAGCGCCCTCACAAGTATATTCAATGATCAATGAATCTAACAAAGTTGTTCCTGTACCAACGGAATTCGGATGCCCCAGTGCCGGCGGTTGGTGGAGGGCGTACCCACAAGGTGTCGACATCGATTGAACACGCGTCAAATGAAGGAGTGTTGAGACAGGCTTCTGTAGCCAACCATGGGGTTGGTACTGCGACTGCACCAAGTGGTGGTGACCAAGCCATTTACGCCGGTGAAATAGCCGGGTGGTCAACTGTTTAGAGATGGGAACAAATTTGTATGCAGCTACCTCTTCATATGCGTCGGCAACAGCACTGCTGACTACTCAAATTACAAAAACTTTTTTTTCTTCAAAGACTTTCAAGAAGAAAATGAACTTTAGTATTAGTCATAGTGATAGTTATACAGTTAATGTTAATTGCTCTAGTTATAGCAATAGAAATAATAGATTTAGTTATAATAGTAGAAAAAGAAAAACGCAACAATTTTTCCTTTCAAATAATATCACAAACAATCTACATCCAGACAACAACAAACAAACAATTAAATTGCTGGATAAAAAATTAAAAGTCCATCACACACCGATCAACACTAGTGACTTGAATAGTGATGACTTTGAAGAAATGATAATAAAATATTTAATACAATAATTTTCGAAAATAAAAATACAACACCCTACCAAGAACAAAATGACCTTTCAATGAAAGTCATTGAAAGTCAAAGAAATATATTTTAAAGTAACGATTATATTAATACTGAATAATAAGTTCAATAAACTTAATTTTTCTTCTTTTACACAAAGTTCTCATTCCGTTTTGTTTATCCATCTTTGTATCTTTGGTACTGGTTAAGAAAAAAACAATATAGTTCTCATGCGCGATGAACACTTTCCCCGTTAAAAATTGTCTATTGGAAGAGTAATAGAAGTTCACAATGATTCTGACAGTGTCGTACGATTCGCTACTATTCGTACAGCAACCGGTGTACATAAACGTGTTGTTCGCCAATTATATCCATTACCTTTCGAAGGAAATTGTACAACAAGTTCAAATAAGTAAAAATGTGTTGAAAATGTGCGTTTGGTAATTTATATGTAAGAATACTTGTAAATTCGATAAAGAAAATAATAATAACTATTCTAAATATTGAGATATGTATGTGATGTGTTGATTATTATTTGTATTTCTATTATGAAATGTTTTCATTGTTACTGTAGCTAATGTTTTTTATCGCTAAATTTAGTTACCGTAATTTGTATTATTTATTTATTTGTTTAATTATTTGTAATTTGTTCAAAATATGATGTATCAGTTCCAAGTTATAATTATTTGCTAATTATCTGAGAATGTTTTACAGTATTATTGTTGATATTTTTGAACATGAATGTGGATCAATTGTTTTTCATAATCTTAATGTTTATATGTATCTTATAATGATTCTATTGAAATGTGCTTATTCATGAATATTTTCATCAGTTATCAAAGCGATAATAATAATAATAATAACCGTTAATGTAATCGACCAATGTAATATTAGTGTTGTTCGATCAATGGACGCGCGCCGAAAAATCGTCGGCTTACAATTAAAAATTATAATAAAACACAATACAGCCCATTATTTAATAATAGTGTTTACGAATTATTTATTAATATTATTTATTGAACCAGTTCGAAACAATAACAAAATTTGTTTCGTACTAAGCAACTATAGCTTGATGAAAAAAAACGAATAGTTTTTTAAGAAAAAACGTTTTCAAGAATTAGTTTTTTTTAAAAAAATCCTACTTTAAATCTCCCCCGTGAGCAGGTTAATTGTTAGATTTTCAAAAAAATGATATCAAATAAAAGGATTATATCTAAAGTTTAATATGAAAATCATTATGTTGGTTTATTAATTTTTTAAAAAGCTATAGAATTTGTAAGAAAAAAAAGTGAAAAGATAACGAAATTTACCAATTTTAAAAATTGTAATTTTTTTGGAGATTTTTCACATTTACGGAGAACGAGGGAAATTTTCTCAATTTTTAAAGATAATATTGTCAACTAGATACGATTTGTGATATTTTTGACGTATCGTTGAAAGAAACCAGTCAAGTGACAGCTAAGAAAAAGTGGCAACGGACAGAAAAATAAAAACACATCATGGTAAAATTAATACTTTTCAGCTTCACATCGAAGCAAAAAATGGTAGCACAGTGGGGTCGCGGTACAGTATGGACATAGCATAGTTGCGACAATCATAGATGATATCTATACTTACTTGATGATAAGAAACTTATAAGAAACGCTTCGATGAAAATCTTTGGATAGTGTTTAATTTTAAGAAATTGTTGAATGATTAAAAAAGCTACATCAACTTCTATTTCCTTAATTATACCCAGATTAGTAATTCTTTTAATTATATATTATATCATTTTTATATTGAATTGTTTTCAAATTATTATTGATATTGATTTTTAATATGTTAAAAGTAATAATTTTTAACCTTCTTTATTTCGTCCTTTAAAGTGAATGTTTATAATAAAAAAAAAAAATTTATTCATTACCATAACTTTTAGCTCAACTTACAAGTTTGAAATTGATATTATTAAATAGAAAAAAATGAAATTGTTAAGATTTATATGCAATCAGGAAATTTTATAATTACTATTTGCAGTACATTTTTCAGAAAAATTCGATTTTTTTGCATTTTTATCGTAATAGATAACTGAAATAGAAATAATAATAATCATATCCTAATAACTTTTGGTGTTTAAAAAGATTCTACAATGGAAATATTCAGAACTTAATTAATTTTAATGATTTACTTTAACTAAATGAACCAAACAAAACAAAGTTGTTAAAATGATTTACTCAATTGAGTGTATTATAAAATTTGATTATAATTGTTAAAATCCATCATTAAATTCAAGTGAAACTAAAAATCATTTTTTCTTTAAATTAATGATTTATATAGCAACATGTTACAAAAAAATTATAGATTGGTAGTAGCACACATAAATGGAGTTAAAAATTAATAAATAACAAAGTAAAATGATTTACTTTTGTAGTTGAATACTTTTATCATATTAAATTTAATTCGAAAATAATTACTTTAAGAATATTAGAAATTAATGATTTTAATTGTGTGTATGGAAAGAGCTAGTTAAGCTACTTTTTATTTGAATAAGGAATATTTTTTCGACTTTTAAGAGTAATAGCTTAAACTAATCATTAACTTAAATATCATAAACTTAAATGAATCATTTGACGTATCGTTGAAAAAAGTAGGTCTAGTGAGGGTTGGCAAAATAAATCGTAGCCACAAAAAGAACCACATAGTAAAATAATATTAACATGAATATAAATTTCTTCTCACAAGGGGAGATTATAGTGATAAGATCCTTTATATTTATTGAAGTTATTGAATCTAAATGACATAAATATCAAATGATTTGAGAATTTTATTCTAACTCAAAAAAAAAATGCAAAATATTAAATGCCACAGACGGATTTGAACCTCGTACCCTAAGCGTGAAGGACACAGGTATTACCCATTCTGCAACTGTTCGTTGCATGATAAAATTGGCTATTTAAGCTAACTCAAATTTAAAAATAACTTTTTTGACTTTAAAAAAGTAAAAAAATTTTAATAAGTTTAATTCCTTATGTCTTATGAACTTTATTCTATGTCAATTAAATTATATAANCTTATGTCTTATGAACTTTATTCTATGTCAATTAAATTATATAATATTCATGAAAGTCAGTGTATTCCCCTAATAAAATATTTTAAAATAAAATAAAATACAAAACCTAGAATTTTAATAAAAAAATAGCATATTTTTGAATACGGTAGCCATTTGCGCATAGTCTTGATGCTATTTATTTTGGTAAAATATGAGATAGGTAATTTTGTATTTTAATTAACGACATCTTTATCTAAGAATTCGACAATTTTAGTTACTTTATTTTAATTTTATTTTATATCACTAATTAAAAAACTTGTGTCGAAAATGGATGACATCAATGACCTGTTTTTTATAGAAAAATGCAATTAGACATTTATCCTTGAGCAATTGTTATTATATCACATTGCATTAAATAAAAAAAAGGCTAAAAAATTAAAAGATCCGATGGTGAAATAAATTCGTTAAAAGATACAAATTCAATTTAACATGAAAACACAATTTATAAGAAAAATTTATTCTTAAAAAAATCTTTAATGCGTGACTCATTATTATATAAAAGTAGATTTTTCTTAGATATATAGAAAAACATTTCAACGCAAATCTGAAGATAGTGTTTAATTTAAAAAAAATTGGTCGATTATTCCAAAAGGAACATTATCTCCTATTTCCTTATTTATATTCTAATTACAAGTTTTATGATTTACAAGTATAATATAGCAATAAATAGATATTACTTTTATGGCAAACGTATATAAAAGTTGAAGGTCTTGATGCAATATTTAAAAAATTGTTAGCTTCGATGCGAAGCTGAGAAGGTATTAATTTTACCATGATGTGTTTAATTTTTTTTTTTTTATGTCTGTTGCCACTTTTTCTCAGCTCTCACTGGACCGATTTCTTTCAACAATACGTCAAAAGATCACAAATCGTATCTAGTTGAAGACATTACCCTTAAAAATTGAAAAAATGTCAAAAATTAGCAATTATTACGTTGGTAATTTTTTTCTTTTTGGAGATTTCCTAATCTCCAAAATTAATTAAAAATTAATAATTCCTAACTCTTTGATTAGATACAATATGTGATCCTTTAGATATCGTTGAGTGAAATCAGTTGGGTGAGAGCTGAGAAAAAGTAGTAACAGACACAAAAAAAAAAAATACATTATAGTTTATCATATTAAAGAACTATCAGTTATCGATACGAATACTTTCAGCGGTCAGAACGGGGAACGCACTCGTTTTTTGGGTTAAGCTAACGGGGGAGGCCACGTTGTATTATGATTTCTATAGACGGCAATAAAAATTATCGATAGATACACTAAAAAATTATTATTGAACATATTTTGAATCAAAAAACAAAATTGAAATTATATCTTTGAAAATGAGAAATTTTAATATTTTTAAATAGTTTTTTTTTTTAATATGTTTAAATTTAAGTGTAATAATACATAATTTTATTAATTTTGCTTGACATTTACCGAGTTATTTATTATTGTTTGCATAAGAGATTTGTCCAAATAAAAAAACACATGAATTTTTATTTTTCGATTATGTAATTTATGTATGAATCTTTTTGTAAATCATTGAAAGTGTTCTATAAAACGCGTTACGTTTAAATTAATTTCATTATTATAATAAATTTAAAATTTTTAAAGTGTTCAAATAAGTACAAGAATAAAATTTAAAATGAGAATTTTATGGCGCGTTGTTGTTACAGTTATAGTGTATAGTTATACGTCACAAGAAGCCAATGCATTTTTCGATAACTTCTGGCAATACATCAAAAATGATTACATTAAGCTTAATATTAATAACGGCAAAATACTTCAAATAGAATACAAAAGTTTAACCAAAGAAAATTATGATATATTGGTGAAGGCTAGATTTTTAAAGTATTTATTTTTAATGGCCTATTATGGGTTGTTGATTGTTTTTAAAGAAAGAAAACCAAGTCAACGTTGGATATTAGTAGAAATTTTACAAGGCGTTACAGATAAGCTTGAAGAATTTATGGATAAATACTATAATCCAATGCACTCTTTGAAATTTAAAGACACTTTATTTTCTCAAAATAATGCACCACATCAATTTTGCTTAAAATATTTTAATTTCATAGCCCCACTATTTGGAGTATGGTTCGAAGATAATAGTACAACTATTGAATCATATAATGAACTGACTAGTAATTATGATTGGTCATTATTCTATAATATCGGAGATCCAGCAGTTATAAGTAATGAATTTATGTATCCTCCTGACAAAAATCATAAACTTGAACAATTGTGGATTATTATGGGGAATCTACAAACATGTATGTTAAATGAATTGGCAATAAAAGTAGAGCGTTGTGTAATTTAATTTAGTATTAGTATATTTGTATTAGTAATAGTAATTTTGTTTTTATCTTATAAAACTTAAACAATAATTGTTCTTTGTTAAGCTACGAAAAATTTAATTTTCTGCTACCGACCCTTATACCTTAAATCCGTATCAATATTGATTTTTCAATGGCAAACCTAATTTTTTTTTTATCATCAGATATATTTAATTAAAAAAAAATTGGGCTTTTATTTTGAACGTGTTACAGCTACTTAAAGTTGAGGTGTATAAATAAAACGCGTACCTATTTTTTTTATGTTTCCGTTTTTATCGGTGCTCGATATGATAATATTGTCGTGTCGTAAATCTATAACGAATTCATGGAAATACAAAAAATCTTAGGTATGATTTTAAGTTGTTGAAACTTGTGTTCTTAAAGTCGAGGAGAATGGGTAAATAGCACCCACCAAAGGATAATTCTTAATGAAAAGTATACCAATAAAAATCATCTTGAGGGACCATTTGATGTATTCCTATTTTTAACTAATAACAAAAGTTTCAAAAATTACAGCTCTAGAACATACAAAAATAAATTTGTTGTACCATTTAACGTTATTAATTATAAAATACACTGTAGTTATAATGTAATTAATTTTTTTTTATTAATAAAATAAATGGAAGTTATATATTCAACCCCCACCTCTATAATCGAAATATTTGCCCCTGTATATCAGCGACACTTAAATAAAAATTAAGTTAAGTGAACAATTTAACAGTAAATCAAGAGTTTTACTTGATATAAAAATAAAAAAATACAAAAAAATTAAGTACAGTCGGGGATCAGCGTAGTGGAATTGAAGCATTTTTTTAGATTAGTATTGATTGATTTCTGACAGTATTTAAAATCACTGTCGAAAAATGCTTTGATGCGTATTTGAAGGTAAGAATATCTTTTGGAAACATATCCTAATCCAAAATATAAAAGTAAAAAATATCTGAATTAAAATAAAAACCGAAATGAACAATAGATAATAAAAGAAGAATTTATTCATCATTTGTAAAAAATTGCCCATGCACAATATTCACTTCATTCATATTATATTAGTTATTACTTAGTTTCGGAAGAAGTAATTTTTATTATTTTTTTTTAATAGCCATTAATTAATTTTAAGTTTAATAAAATTTTAAAAACTTTTAGAATTTATTCTTTTTAACACCTCTTTTTAGATGATATCATAATTTAATAATAGTTTTTAATAAAATAAAACTCCAATATAAATTGTTTTAATAATATCAATCATAATTTAATTTTGATTCTGACAGAAAATAATGATAAATGTGCAAAACTAATAAATTTAATAAAATTATATCATAAATAGAAATTATGCAAACAATGACGAATTTACTTCGAATATAATATTGTATTTCTCAAGAATAAACAGTTATAAAAAGCATATGTTTACACGATATTCATTATTACAATTAATCACATTTTAACACCTATAACGCCGTATGACTCAAAATACTTATAAAATAAATTCACTAATTGAAACGTACAGGGTGCTCAATTGAAAAGAGAACACTAATAATTTTGCATACATTTGAACATTTTTAATTATTGTAAAAGAACAAAATTGTTTGATTCAAAAATTCTTCAATAATTTGTAATTAAATAATTATTTTTTTCATCCTTTCAGAGTCAAAAACTTTTATTTTCTTTAGTGGAAACCGGTATTTTAAGTTAGTTGATATAATAGAAAAAAAATATTTGAAACATATTAGTTCTTACAACCTTATTTATCCAATGAACGATTTTTTTATTACTGCCTATTAAAATTTAGCAATTTTGACCTATTTTCTATTGATAATTTGTTGTTTGGAAAAAGTCGTCATTGATTCATGCTGTCACATAATAAAGTTTTAATTGATAATTCTTACTACCGTTATCTGATATTCCACCGTCATATTTAATATAATAATGGAATTATTATTAAATTAGTGTTAGTTTATTTTCCCGTAATTTTTTTAATCCAAATTTATGAAATAAAATATGAGACTATAGCTCCCATAAAATAATTTTACAAACTATATCTATGAAAACCACAATTTCAACATTGTCAACTTTATAATAACCAATTAATAACTAATTTCTAGGCATTTTAGACTTTGCTCGTATAATTACAAATAAAACACTGTTACTTATTTTGGTAAAATATGAGATAGGTAATTTTGTATTTTAATTAACGACATCTTTATCTAAGAATTCGACAATTTTAGTTACTTTATTTTAATTTTATTTTATATCACTAATTAAAAAACTTGTGTCGAAAATGGATGACATCAATGACCTGTTTTTTATAGAAAAATGCAATTAGACATTTATCCTTGAGCAATTGTTATTATATCACATTGCATTAAATAAAAAAAAGGCTAAAAAATTAAAAGATCCGATGGTGAAATAAATTCGTTAAAAGATACAAATTCAATTTAACATGAAAACACAATTTATAAGAAAAATTTATTCTTAAAAAAATCTTTAATGCGTGACTCATTATTATATAAAAGTAGATTTTTCTTAGATATATAGAAAAACATTTCAACGCAAATCTGAAGATAGTGTTTAATTTAAAAAAAATTGGTCTATTATTCCAAAAGGAACATTATCTCCTATTTCCTTATTTATATTCTAATTACAAGTTTTATGATTTACAAGTATAATATAGCAATAAATAGATATTACTTTTATGGCAAACGTATATAAAAGTTGAAGGTCTTGATGCAATATTTAAAAAATTGTTAGCTTCGATGCGAAGCTGAGAAGGTATTAATTTTACCATGATGTGTTTAATTTTTTTTTTTTTATGTCTGTTGCCACTTTTTCTCAGCTCTCACAGGACCGATTTCTTTCAACAATACGTCAAAAGATCACAAATCGTATCTAGTTAAGACATTACCCTTAAAAATTGAAAAAATTGTTTGTTATTTATAAATAAATTTACTAGCTCACAAGGAATTTTCATCAGAGACCAAAATATGCTTTTATAACTCATTTCTGCACCGATTTCAAATCTGCAATTAGAGTTTCGTATATTGCCAAAATATAATAACAAAATCTTTATAATCAATGTAACTATTATTTATGTTTGATTATTAGGTTACGTATGAATAATCAATAAATATATTTGAATTAAAAATAAGTTGAAAAAGTTCTACTTTCTATATGAATTTTTATGTTTTAAACCACCCCTGTATAAAGGGGAAAAAAAGTATGTTAGATTAAAAAAAATTTACCAAGATTATAATAGATATTTATAATTTACCTTATATTAATATCTATGCTGATAATTTTAATGAACTTATTACTTTTATATTCAAACATTTTTATAAAGTCAATAAATTTGAATCATTAAGTTTAAAAATATATCCTTTCTATATCTATACATTGTTAATTTATAACGTTATAAAAGAACGATTACTGTTAAGGTTTAAATGCGCAAAATTATAGAATTTAATTATAGTTTTTCTGATAAAAAAATTAATGATTTGAAAGTACAATCGAAATTCATAATATATAAATTGGTTCTTACTACTAATGTGTAGTCTTATTTATTTAAGAAACTTTATGACTTATTGTTATAAGGTACAAATGAAAAGAAGGTGTTAACGTAAAAATGACATGTTTAAATATTGCGATGAAATATTTAAATTAACACCCATTTAGGTTTTTACTATTGTTTATGAGTTTTTTTCGCTTGCGAGTTAAAATGTAAAAAAAAATACTAAAAGCAATATAAATTATTTGCACTCATAAAATAAAGTAATAAGAATATAAATCTAGTACAAATATATTTAATTGAAGTTGTATGACGTGGTATTCTATTGAGAGTATAATTATTTATACGGAATTTGTTTAATATAAAAATGCTTCTGTTTTTGTCTAGGCTACCAACTGTTAACGGGTAGGGTTTGATCATTATGTCCACTTGTTTTTTATAAATATACCACTTATGTATAATTTCTATTTATATATATAACTTTAACTTCTCGGTTATAAAAATATATATAGCACAGAGTTAAAGTAGAATCTATAAAAGGACTTTTATCACATTAATATTTTGAATACTATATAAATTCTATAATATTTGAGACACTTACACTTGATATAATTTTATACTTAGTTACTATGAAATTTTACAATTACTATATTTTCAATAGAAAAAATTTCATTTTTAGTCAACATTGTCGTATATGGCCAATTGCTTGGCATATACGTATATTGCATTATAATGTATTATAATTGATAGTTATCAATGAAAAATTTATAATCTGTATTTTATATTACTTGTAAATAAACAAATAACTTATCTGACATAACATGTACACTAGTCAACACAATTTCTTATTATTTATACATATGTAATCTATCCATTGTTTAATATCCTATCCAGTGCTCGAATTGGGGGGTTGCGAAGGGGGACGTAGTTCCTCTACTTTTTTTTAAATTTTTTTGCGCACCCTAACTACTTTTTTTTATTGGGACGGGAGGACGGTGGAAAATACCACCTTTTTTTTTTTTAAAATATTAGTGTGATAATGAAATATGATTTATTAATAAATACTAAATAAAGTAATGAGTAAAAAAAAAAAAGGTCTTCAAAATGCTAGGGACGCAGTTTTCAAATTGTTAAGTTAAGCTCCCCTACTTATTTTTGGCCAATTCGAGCACTGATCCTATCTCAATATAATAATTATGTAATGTAAAATTAGATACAATAAACTAAAAAGATCACTAAAAGCGCTGACAATAATATCCCTGGATTGGGAGTACTATCTTTTTTTTTTTACACGACCTTCATTATTTGGGGCCGCCCTGGAACTGCCGTTAGGCAATACTTCAGGGCTGCCCAAGCCGTCTATAACTCACACCACCACGTTGTGAATCGGCTTGAAATTAATCAAGAGCTGATTCGCTACGTGGTGTGGGGCCCCTTTCGTTAACCGGATCCCAGAGTGGGAACCATTAGGAAGGGCTAGCAAAATAACTCACAAGACAAAAAACATAACACAAAAATAAGAACCTAAGGCACCGGTCTAAACCAGCGCCTCAGGTCCTCCTGTGCCGGGCGGCATGGCTGTCTCTGTCTCAGGCGTTCCGCTTCCTCCTTCTTTTTCAAGACCGATTCAGCGAACGCCTGGACGAGCAACCACTCTTCCCGGCTAACCAACATCAGGTCCACCATGGACGCGACTCGGAACATAGACCCTAGTCGGGACTCCAAAGAGGGGGGCCTCCTTTTAAAGAGGGCCCACGCCTCGCATCGGAAGAGGGTGTGCAGAGCAGTGGTCGCACGTCGGCGCGGCTGCTTTACGAATACGGTGCAAGTACTCGTTAAAGCAGCCGTTGCCGGACACCACTTGGGTGATCTCACAGTGAGTCCGGTCCACCCTGGGAGTACTATCACACACACTATAAAAAACACTGAAATCCTTTCAGACACCAGTTCGCTTTTGCCGAATTCAATTAAGAAATCAATTGTTAGCCACGACCCCGTGTTGTTGTCGGCTATCTTTTTATGCGTCCTGCTTACACACATACGAAAAGAATTTGTTTTGAATTATTATTTTGTGACGACTTACGAATTTGATACCTCTGTATATCAGAAGGATTGTCTTTGATTTACAATTCATTGTTGCGAAAAAAAATGTAAGTAAATTTATGTCATCCCAATTATTTAGAATTAATAAATCTGAGTAGAGAACGATGAAGCAATAGATCATTTGTTAAATCAATATCTTAAAGTGATAATTTTGACTGGTTGGTTAAAATATTATACATAATTATGTTATATGGTATTCGTGGACTGGTTCTGCCGTCTCATTGCCCAGTTGGCTCCGCTGTTTTCGTTGCCTTTTAGGCAGTACATTAGAAACTAACCAGACGAAAATTTATTACAACTCAATTAGAGGTACTGCTTCTATTATTTTTATATCTACTTGTATATGTTGTTCTAAACCCTCGAACCATACGACCCGATAGAACCACAATATCAGGTTCTCATCATATACAGCCCATTCCGATTTTTTATCATAATTATATTTATATTTTGTTATTTGAATTATAGCAACATTTTATGATGACAGTTTTATATATTTATATAAGTCTTTATGTTTTTAACAAAAATGTCATATACATGTGCACATATAAATTTTTAGTATCGTTACTCTACTTGTATGTATAAGAGTACATTAGATTACTTAACAAAGAGATAATTATTTATAGCAATTTATTTAAACGTTTATTTAATATGTTTAATAACTCAACAAATTCCACATTTGCCAATGAATTACTAAATCAACAAACTATAGATATGTCTGCGGATAAAGTCAATAGTGCCTAACCTACTAAATTTAATAAATTTTACTATTTAGTACACACAATTTTCTTAAAATAGTAATTATACTAAGTAAATTCTTTTTTTTTTTATATATTTCTTGCTTTATCAATTATTAAGTACTTTTTTATCCATCTCTTATACTTCATAAGGATTTCAAATTTCGTTGGTCTAATACAGCATATATAATTACTAAATGACTAAATGGTTAGATTCGACAGGCCGTGACAATGCAGCCATTTCCTTATTAAAAATATTTCACCTTCAAAATTACCCCTGAACAACAGTTATATAGGAGCAATTATGTACTTTATAAAAATTCTGAATAAATTACTGAAGTTTACCTTAAATTAGTTAGATATCAAATATATGCTGAGATAAATTTTAAATCTTGTTCCACTAAATTCTAGAAACTAAAATTAGTTGTAAACTTAAAAATATCATAAGTTTGACAGTATAAAGTCTTAGATAAAATTAAAAAATTTAGTATTAGGAACTTATGAGTATCAGCATAACTAACATTCTAATTAAATAATTATAGTGGCCTATTTGAAAATTTTGCTAATGAAACTCTGAATAGGTACTATATTGAGACGCCTGAATATACAACTACATTATTAGGCCTAGGGTTTTTTTTAGAAAATTAAAAAATCTTATTTTTGAATGCTGGTATGCTAAAAAATATTTATTAGTGTACTAAAAATTTAAATGAACTTTTTAGAGTCAGTATCTCCTACCTTCCATCCAAAATACTTTTTTTTTTGAAATGGTCCCATTTCCCTTTATTCAGGGGTGGTTCAAAACTAAAAAATGCATATTGACAGTAAAACTTTTTCTACATATTTTTAATTAAAATATATTTATTGGTTATTCATACGTAATATATTAATCAAACATAAATAATTGTTATATTAATTATAAGGGTTTTTTATTATTTAGGCCATATGCGATACTCTAATTGCAGATTTGAAATCGGCGCAAAAATGGGCGTAGAAAAGTATATTTTGGTCTCGGATGAAAATTCCTTGTAGGACAGTAAATTTATTTATAAATAACAAACTATTTTTTTTTAAGTTTTGCATCATGACCTTTTTTAAAGGTTTGAAACAACCTCTATATAAAGGGAAATGGTTTGATTTAAAAAAAATTATGTCGAATGAAAGAAGTATATATAAAGTATTTATCAATAAAGAATAGAATTGATTCATACATTTTTTAAAAAGTTATAGCAACATAATGTTAAAAAATATAAAATATAATATCAAGAAATTTTTCACAAAAATAATATATTTTTGCATACGGTAATCATTTTTATCATGAAAACAAGTCCAGAGGTCAATTTTTGTTTTCAAATTAAAGTATATTNTCATACATTTTTTAAAAAGTTATAGCAACATAATGTTAAAAAATATAAAATATAAGCTTTAATTTAAAGTATATATAAAAATGTCAGTCTTTCCGGAATATTTTCAAAAGTTAAGTTAATTTTTTGTGAAAAAGTTGCCATTTTGAAACCCTTCCTGTGGGCTAATAAGGGGTCAAATATTCACAAAAATATATCAAAATATAGGTAAACTCCTAAGGTATTTATAAAAAAAAATTATATTGATTTGTTCATTTTTAAAAAAAAAACTTTGTTTTAAGAGGCACACCTAGTGTGACAACCTAAAAAAAGGCCATTTTTGGTAATTAAAAAAAAAAAAACTAGGNTGACAACCTAAAAAAAGGCCATTTTTGGGAATTAAAAAAAAAAAAAACTAGTGAATCCATCTATTTAAAATTTTGAGGGTATATTTATACATGTTTTGAGAATACACAGTAAAATTTTTGAAATAAAATATTAAATATTTTTGAAATGACACGCGATCTCCGGCGGCGCCAAAAAAAAAAGGTCCTCTACTGCTGGAGTGATTGCAGCCTTCTCCGTTGATAAAACCTAAAAAAAAAAAACCCAGCACAGGGGGGTCGCAGCACAGTTGTGACGTGGTATAGTTAGATCAAGTATAATGATATCTGACAGTGATTAAAATCACTATCAAAAATAAACGCTTCGATGCAAATCTTTAGATAGTGCTTAATTAAAAAAAAATTGGTGTTTTATTCCAAAAGCTACTTGATCTGCTGGTTCCTTATTAATATCTCGATTAAGATAAAGTATGTCGAATGAAAAAGGGTTTATTAAAAAATATTATTTCTCATAAAAAAATTGTGTGGATCCATAAACTTTTCAATAAGTTATAGCATTATAAAGTTAAATATAATATAAATAATAAAATCGAGAATTTTCACACGAAAATAGCATTCGGTAGCCATTTTCGCCGTGAAGACAAGTCCAGAGGTCAAATTTTTTTTTTTCAAATTAAAGTATATTACATTAGCTTTAATTTAAGATATATATAAAAGTGTCAGACCTTCCGGAACATTTTCAAAAGTTATGTTGAAAAAGTAAATTTTTTGTGAAAAAGTTGTCATTTTAAATCCCCCCCTGTGGGCAGGTTAAGTGTCAGATTTACAAAAAAAATATACCAAATGATAGGTAAAGACATCAAGCATCTATATAAAAAAAAATTATATTGATATGTTCATTTTTGAAAAAGTTACAGCAGTTTTTAGTAAAAAAAATTGAAAAAATTTCGAAAATTAGCAATTTTTAAATTTGTAATTTTTTTGGATATTTCTCCGATTTTCGGAGAACGAAGGAATTTTAGCGATTGTAAACTGCGCTCAATTTACTTTTTTATTTGTCAACTGCTCCCCGATTTTTCTGTAAGATAAAAAATGTGCGTTACAGTTTTTCTATAGATTGGGTAAAAACATTCTGCGCTATTTACCGAACTAGCAGAAAAAAAAAACTCATACGTAGATTTTGCACACCTATTTTTACCCATAGAAAAAACTGGAACACAAATTACACACATTTTTTTGACCTGTAGAAAAACCGTATGCGGTTTACATACAACTTTTCTCTTACCTGTAATTAACTAATAACTATTGATTGATAAACAATTAAAAAAAAAATGTAACACAATAACTATTTTATGTAATTAAATTTTTTATTAAAATTTTGCTAATGAAACTTTGAATAGCGCAATTAGTTGCGCACATCGTTGAAAATTCTATATATTAACAGAGTAAGATTTTAAGAAAGGAATAAAAAGAAACTTGCTCTGTGGAGCAGTGCATACGTGAAATTAATTTAGTTGGCGATAAAATTTGCGAGGATTAGAATAATATTGAACTTGTTAGAGAAAAATAAAACAATAGACAATTAGTGAAAAATCGAGAGTGTACCTTATTGGCACCACTTGGGCAATGTAGATTAATCGTTTAATTTTATTTTTTAATATTTTGTAATAAATAAATGTGCATTTATATATCTTATTTTAATTGCGAGTTCCCGTTTGGACTGATATGTAACATAAAAAAGTTTACAAGTATTACTATCTATCTTTGTTAGGTACACATCGATCGAACATGCTGTCAAGAAAATGTGTTTTTGATTATTCATGTTATCGTTGTGTTACATCGAGTTGTCGGTTTTCTCTCTGTGTTACTATTGTCGCCGCCATCTTAACGCTTCTTCTGCTATAAGCTCTATGGCGTTTGTGAGCCAGTAGTTTTGTATTCGTTTTATTGTAAAAAGGAAATATCACCTTTGCGATTGTCGTACTCTGTGCGCTCAGTTTATCGCCGTTGAGTCTAAATATTTTCTGAGATACATCACAATACCGTTAACAGCATATTGTACACTTTGGTCAGCTACATGCATTCGACTTCAATTGATCCTTTCAATATTCAACATTATCATCAGCCGTTTCATTTAGCAGATAAGTATAATACTTGTTCATTTATCTTTCTAAGACTCACTTGTATAATTTATTATTTGTTTATATCATCGCCTTAGTGGCATTAGTATTTAGTGTCCCCCCAATCCACATTGGTGTGTATAAGATTTTATATTTCTTGTATAATACATTTAATTGTTATAATTATATCTTGTGAAATTCATTCTACATTCAAACATACAGTCCACTCACCTTATTCTTTATCCTCGACATAGCTAAAAATTTAAGACAAAGCAAAACCACGAACGTTAACGAACCCGCGTGAATACCACCGGGCGCTGCGTTCAAACAATCTTACTAAATAAAATTACATTATATTGAATAAAAGTTAACAAACGGACTTAAAAGTAAAGTGGGAGGGGGTAATTAAGGTACTAAAATTAACTAATCAAATAATTTAATAAAATATGACAATAGAAAATAAAATTGTTAACTTAATCTAATGAGAGTTGAAATGACCAACGTGAGTGGCAATGATTGATCGATTCAATTAAGTAGAAATCAACAATAGATAGTTATGTAAACGTTAAAAGGGAACAAAAAATACAAATGATTTAATAATCGAACGATTTGGGATTATTAGAGACGCGAAAAGAGTGTATACAAAGTGAAAGATAAATCGTAATAAAAACAAGACATAAAAAAAACGACAGACGCTCACTGTTTAAGAGAAGATTGCCGGACACGTTTGAACTGGTCATGACTGTCACGGGTGACACGAAAGGTATCCAATGTTAAAGAGTGCCATTCTCTATCCAACAAAAAAAATCAGCAGTTTTTTAAGAAAATAGGGAGAATATTGAGCGGGACCAAATCCACATTAAATAAAATAGTATAGTATTAATTAGAAATTTTTTGAACCTAGTCATTGCAAAATTAAAATATTTCATATGTTTCTTTGTAATAGCCCTAATAATCAATGAATACAAAGTTTACATTTAATTTTCGTAGGTTGTGTCAGATATGTTTAATAGAATATAATTGATTAATCCACATCTTAATTAATCAATTTAATTTTCAATCTTGAAAACATATTTTTTTGAATTGTTAAGAACAGCAGTTTGTCAACTTTTTGTATATGCTACCGAAATGAAGATATTTAAATTAAGAACTTATGGAAATATTAGTATAATAGAATCTATTTAATTATTAATATTTAGGGGGTACCAATTTCAATGAAAATTACATTCTTATTGTGAGTGTATTTAAAAAATATCAATTTTTAATAATTGCACTGATGTTAAAAAACTGATGATATATCAATGTAATATTTAACAAAAATACTTCGAACTAAATTTTTTCCTCAGTCAACCATTTGTGTATAACAGATTAATATCTCAATGTGTGTACCTCTTCTTTCTTTAATATGATTTATTATTTTTTTAGTGATAGATAAACAGTATTTTTTTTTTTTGTCAACTCATAAAAAAATATCCAAAAATATTTATATTAATGAAGCTACATAATTGAACAAATTACTTGTTAAAATTTGTATTATCTAATTTAAGAAGTAGTGTTTTTGTAATAGTTCTATATTTTATATGATGGTAGGAGCATATAACTTTCTTACTTTCTTAATATACAGACATTATTAAAATTAAAATTATTTCATACTGTTTATTAATTAATTTGTAAATTTTTTTCTATAGGACTAGATTTAGTCTTTTACAAAATCATGGTAAATTTAAAAATTAAATTGGGCTTGTTATAAATGTTGCTCTCGTTAATGACACATCCACTTTATAATGACTATACGATTTTATTAAAATTATTTCTTCAAACTGATTTTAAAATGTTTTATTTTTGTGCTGTTGTGTGTAGTATTCAAACGCAAATTTAGACTTTCAACATAGAAATTGTCAAACTTTTCAATAAGTTTACCTAAAATTATTGGAAATTTATTAAAAAAATGTCCGTATTTTAGTATAATAATTTATTCATTAAAAAAAAAACTATCATTGTTAGAAATCTAGTCAAATTTAAACTTGTTAAAAACTAAAACATAATATTTTTACTAACTGAGTCTTGGAGATGGTGTTCTTTTGAACACAGAAACCGAAATTTCTTTAAAAGGAAATTTTCGGTATATATCGTAATGGACTAGATCTAGTCTTTTAAAAAATTATCTCATTGTATGAAATACTTTGATCGGTTTTCATGAACGAATTAAGTTTGTTAATTATGTTACTATCATTAATTACGGTCTGTAAGTTGTCCTTTTGATAAGATTGCACATTTAAAAGTGTTTTCTCCTTGTCATATTGTTTTTCAAAACCGAATGGTTTTTTTAACACACTATTGTGTACAACATTCGTTGAAAATTTTAGACTTTTAATGTAGAAAAACTCGTCAAACTTTTTTATAAGTTCTCCTGAAATTTTGAATACATTGATGTAAAAATTTAACAGATTAAAAAGAAACGTTAGCCTTTTAACATAACTCAATTAAATAGTGTGGTATCCAATCAAGCAAAAATTAAAGACTAAAGTAATTTAATAAGTCCTGTCTTATCGATACAATGTAAACAATTAAAAAAAAGATGGAAAACTTTCAATTTTACTTACTGAGTCTTGGAGATGGTATTCTTTTGAACACAGCAACTGCCATTTCTTTAAAAGGAAATTTTTGGTATATATCGTATGGACTAGATCTAGTCTTTTCCAAAATTGTCTCATTGCCTAAATATCCTTGCTGATCTTTTAATAGCAAATTAGTGATTCCATTGATTGCAGGCATTGAAGTTATATTTTTTCCATTTTTTAAACATTCTAACACTATAGAAACTAATAATATTTATTTATTACGAATTTCACATAAATAATTTTAACCGTGTTTAAATTTAGGAGTATTTTATTCATGTAATGTATAATACTAGTTTAAAAAAAAATAATATTCAGTGAAAATTTTATTCTTTTTTTTTATGAGTTCAGAAAAAAATAAATAACTCAATAGTGTTATTTTTAACTCTACGTCAAAATTACATTGATTTTTAAAAATACTATTACAGTATGTTTAAAATGTACAAATATTTCTCACAGAGTCCTGGAGAAGTTAACTGTTCAAAGGCATATAAAGGTACTTTCCCTGGATGGCATTCCTCTGTTTGTCTATATGAGCTGGAATAAGTTGTGTTCAAACCTAAGTTATCACCACCATCTAATAGCAAGACAGGAGTTTTCAAAACAGAAAATGTATGTATTTCCACAAACTAAAAATCAATAAAAAAATTTCTATGAAATTATGTACAACTTATTTTTAAATTTTACTTACAGATTTGACCCAATCATGAACTTTGTTAATTTTATCGAACTGATCACCAGAACTGAATGCAATTGAATTCTCATTTTTAGCATTAGATAAATATTTAAGTTCATGACTGACTAAGATCCTTAAAGTTCGCAAATCTAATTTTGGACCATAATTTTTAGACTGTGATTTCTGATTTTTTTAGTCCAGACTTCGACTGATATAAACTTATCATCATTAAGTTCACAGTTTCCAAATGCGTTTTCTCTATACTCCTGTCTGATGCCTTTCAATATTAAATCAAGAAAAGAAAATATAGTGATTTTATCAGATGACATGATATTCTACACGATAGAATGTTGGATACGATTAATAAAAAAAAAATAATAAATAAAAGACTATTATTAATTTAATTCGAAGAGGATTACTACTTTTACTTTTCTGTATGTGTCCATTTCTAATGGAAGTTTTCAATTTATATGATTTTGGTGATATAAAATAAATTATCTTGCTTTCCTGAACGTTCACAAAACTTTTCTGGCGAAAATCAAAGTATTAATTAGCCTTTGTGTATTTATTCAATGTTATCGGTTTACATGGTGATATAAGTAACAAACAGATTTTTATAGCCAATAGTAAAACTCATTTGGTTACTAAACTAATTATAAAAAAATTAAAACTGCAGAAATTTAATTCAAAATTCCTTGAAGTTAAAGTATGTAATAAAACAAAAATAGTTATTTAGAATAAATGATAGAATTGTTTTGTGCTCTTATTTTAAATTTGTTTTATATTTTTACTCAAAGAAACTGTGGTATTTGAATGATTAATTACAAAACAAGTGGTAATCATTTTGTCACAATTTTATCTAATGATTTTTTAATCATAAAAATCACATTAAGATAATTTATGATACATGTATCAGCAATATTTAGTGAATATTCAACTAACAATACATAGAGTGGAATGGTTGCTTTAAGTACTTTATTTTTCTAACGCTCCTAAACACTAAATAGTTAAAACTCGTTATAAATCAAATAATGTAAAAACATTTTTTTTCAATTGAATAAATTTTATGGTATAAAAGAAAATTGGGGTTACCATTGGAAATTTTTAAGTTGATTTGACCAATCAACTTAAACCATCAAATACAAAAATTATACAAGCATTTCAATCAATATGTCTTTACGTTATTAATAGAGCTCTTTGGTTCGTAACTAATAATCAACTTCACGGTGAACTAAATATTAAAACTGTAAGTGAATCTTCAACACTGTTCTTCTTCAAATAGCCCAACTTAGGACCAAAATACTTCCGAACAACCCAACGCGACGTCTTAAATGCACCTGGTATAGAGACCTATTACCAAGCAACTAAAGAGATGAATAAAAAAAAAAATTTTTAAATCTTTAATTTATATTATTTTAACTAACAATGTAAATACTTATCTTTCATTGGGTGGGTTCTAATGTAAACTACTCATTCATCCTATTCATGTAATCCATTAATTTAGTAACTTTACTTAATGTACGCATTGTATAGACTGTAAATACACAAATAAAGAGAATATTTTATTAAAAAAAAAAAAAAAAAATTTGATTCAAAGTTATATTTTAAAATAAATATTTTTTCAAAAATGATTGAAGATTTTTCATTTTTATATAGAGGAAAAATTTTACAATTTTATTCAAGGCTCAGCATAATATTGAACTATTTAATTGTATAAAAATAATCATACCATCCCGTTGACCTTTGAAATTTACCCCCATTAATTACCTATACATAGTTTTTTACTTATAATCTTTTTATTTAATCTTCTCTAAAATTATTTTCGAAAGTTATTATTTTTACTCTTAAAATAACAATTATGTTTCTACATTTTTTTGTTATTGTGCAACTATCAACCAAATAAAAAATTATTATTTTTTTCATCCTGAATTTTCAAGAATTATCCAATAATTTAAACATGTTCAATTTTTACTAATCATTCTTAAACATATCATTAGGATCTAAAGTAAAATAATTGATAGTATTTCTCGTGTATTTTAACATTTAACATAACGTTTTTTTATTAGATTTTAGCTTCGATGCGAAGCTGAGAAGGTATTAATTTTACCATGATGTGTTTTTTTTTATGTGTTTTGCCACTTTTTCTCAGCTCTCACTGGACCGATTTCTTTCAACAATACGTCAAAAGATCATAAATCATATCTAGTTGAAGACATTATCCTTAAAAATTGAAAAAATTCCTTCGTTCTCCGAAAATTGGAGAAATATCCAAAAAAATTACAAATTTAAAAATTGGTAAATTTCGTCATTTTTTTATTAAAACTTCAATAACTTTTTACAAAAACTAACTTTTTCAACTTAATTTTTGAAAATGTCGAAATATTGAATAAAAACTATCGAACTATTCGATAGTCATTCAAAAAATATTCGATAGTTACACAATATATTCGAATAGTTTTTAAAACTATTTGATAGTTTATGCTAAAAATAAACTATTCGGTTGTATAAAAATTATTCGAATAGTTATATTAAAAGTACGCCTTCCTAAGAATCATTCCTATAATCAAATTCATGTAATTTCAAGAATTTATGGAACTTCTTGACAAAATTATATATTAGCAGAATGAAATACAACATAGCGGATATGAGATTGTATGGAGACTGCAGTAAAAAAAAATCGGAATTTTAAAACAGAAAAAACGTAAAATCTGTTCCAGGTGAAGCTATAATGAGGGGCTAGGATTTTAGTATATAGTAAATACCTTTGTTAATATTATGTAAATGACTTTTTATATATCTGATGGACAAAAATAAAAATAATATTAATTTTAGGAATATATTTTTTTGCTCCATGATGTAATGCCAACTTTTGAACCTCATTGCCCAACTGTGCGTCGAATCGTTGAATCCGTGGATTGACTTGGAGTATATCTTCTCATTGTATGTAAAATTATTTTATTGTTTAATGTCATTACATTTGTATTTTGCGGACGTCCGATTGAATATAAATATGAATTTATACATTTGAAAATCATATCATACAGAAAAAAACATATTAATTAGATGAATGGTAATCTTTCTTTTTTTTATGGTTAGAAATCTATCAATGAAATTTATAGTTATTTTTTATTATTAGTCATATGGGCTAACTGCTTTAGTAGGAACCCGGTGGCGAACAAAATCCTTATGTACCAACCAATAGCTCTAGCTCCCAAGGTTTTATTTTATTATTTAATAGAGTTCATGTAAAATATAATTACAATACTTATGCTTATTTATATTTGTATTAAAAACATTAAATAATATGTGATTGTGCTCATAGTTGTTAAAAAAGTACCTATCATTTTGCTTGGTATCAATTAATTACAATTTAAAATACAATAGGTGAGATAATGTATAGAAAATATTTTATTTTTAACAATAAGGTAAATTATTTTAATTTTATATAAAATTTAACAAATTTAAATTCAAAGTTTAAATATTACATATGTAGTATGAATTTATTAAACTAAGTTGTACAAAAACAAACTAAAATTATTTACAAAATTCATATGAATAATTATAATTATTTAATTATATTTTGTTCATTTTTCTAAAAATATGAAAGAGTAAAAATTAATTTTTCTTTTGGAAAGTTTAAAATGTATTACATTAGTCAAAAATTCAGGTATTTATCAAAACATAACTTCATGAATTCTTTGCACTATTTCTTATTGAACATATTTCTTATTGTGCAGGTTGTGTATTTCGACGTTGAGTTGTACCTCTTCTTCTACCACCTCTTCTAGCAGTTTGTGATGTATACTCTACTCGTGGGACATTAACTGTCAATTCTAAAAATAGTTATAACAATAAATATAAGTTAATAAATGTTCAAATATACTTACTTTCTTGTTGTACTTTTTCCCGATGTTCTTTTATTGCATTCCCAAGAAGATTACAAATATTAGTAATAAAGTTATCCAGAGATAGACAAAGAGCTTTGGTTTGAACTAAAGTTCGACAAAGAGGACACACTTGACTATTTTTAAACCAAGTATTTAAACAAATTTCACAAAATGTATGGCTGCAATTAATTGTACACGCCTAAAAAAAAAAAAACAAATTTTCATATTAAATTTTATATAAAATATTCATTTTCACAATTTATGACTAAATTATATTTATTTCCCAATGATAATGAGATATTTAAAATCATTTTTTCAATCTAATTTATGGATGCGTAAAATTCAAGTTTTCTTGAACTAACATTTTGAGATAAAATATGTTTTATTTAAACTTCAAACTCAAATTCTAAAATAAAATAATTTTGTTGGTATAATTATGAAGTATGTGATTTTTTTTTAGTCTCTTAGAAGCAAATTTATCAAAAACAAAATTTAAAAAACTTATTTAAATTTTGGATAAAAAACTTTTAACATGATGACGTGTTATATTTCCACTATTAATGGATTTAAATGTAAAAATAATACCTTAACCATTAATTCATTACAAATTGAACATTGAAAATCACTTTCTAGAACACTATAAACTTTTTCGTTGATTGTTTCTTCAATCTTTGATATTTGATCTAGAAAAAAAATTCAAACAAAAAAATTAACTTCTCAAAAAAAAAAAGATAATAATTAAAGTATGTTGAAGCTATTAAATGACTTAACAAAGTTTAACTTAAAAATTTTATCTAGAAAATAGAATTAAAAATGATAATAATTTGATAAATACCTCTTTTTAATCTAATTTAACATTAGCCTTAATACAATTGAAAGTTTAGGAAAAATAAGATATATTAATTATTTCAAAAATTTCTTAAATCCATAGTTGTTTTATTTTTTAATTAATATTTTTTCTCATCAAAATATTTAATAAAAGGAATAAGATTTATTTATTTTTAATACGTGATGAAGATGTTTCTAAAATATTTATAAGAACCAATTAAGACCACACATGACAATGCATTATAAATTATATTTTTCTTAGAGATTTGAATTATAATTGTTATAATATAAAAAAATGTAATGTTTTATAAACAAAAATGTATGGACATGATATTGTTACCAATGTTTCTAATGTTCAATTTAATACAATAGTAATAAATAAGCCCAAAATTCATTTATACCCCATTATGTGAACTCCATCCAAAAAATAAATAAATGGAGTTCATAGGTTATTCACTTATATATTTTATACATATAAATAATTCCAGATTAAGACACAGTATATTTCATGTTATATACTAAGAATATCATGTGACTTTGCTTAAACAAGTGTAAAATTAAATAAAGTAAGTTAATAAAATATATATACTTATATAATCACCTTGTTGAATTTTTAAAGTATTTTGGTAATCTAAATTCTTTTTTGTTAATTCATTATTGGTGAGTTTATGCTACGGACAAAAATTTTTTTAATATGATTTAATACAAAAATATAGGTTAATAAAACATGATTTTAGAACTAATTTAAAAACTAATACATTCTATATATATTTTTTTAATTATAGTAAATGTTAATAAAAAAAATTCTTATTGTGTGAAAATAATATAATATGTATTAACCAGAGGTTAAGTTATTTTTACTTAAAATATATTTACTTTTAGAACTGTTTTTTTTCAATTTTTTAACTTTTTTTGATTCTTGATTAATTATTTCATTAAAATTATCTAATTTAGCTATTAGAAAACGCTTCATTAATGCTTTTTCACTTTTCAGCTAAAATAAGTCAACTAATAATTAAAAAATTGGATTTAAATAAGTGATACGGTCACATTTTGTGCACAAATCTTGGTTCAGTTAACAACATTTAACAGCTTGGTCAGCATTCATGCTTATTACAGATAGATTACAGGAACCCGCTGACAATTTTACACATTCTTACAGAAAACTGTATGTGAAAATGTAGTGCAACAAGCAGTTGAGACCTACCATATGAATGTTTAACATCTAATTAATATTATTTGAACTTATTATTATTATTTAATTGTGATTTAAAAAATTATAATTCTCATGATGTTTATAGCACATTGTCATCTCTCTGATGGACATTTTCAACATATCTTGAATCCATAGATTATTATTTTATTTTATTTTATTATTAATAAACATTATTATTTGATTCCATTATACTTAAATAAGTTTTTTCTAATGGGATATGTACTAATTAAAATGTTGGGTTACTGTTAACAGGCATATGAGATATGTACCCAAATAGGGTCGTATCATAAGTAAAAATTAAAAATAAATATATAATTTTTGTATTCATTTAAAGAAATGAATTGTAAAAAAAAAGATCATCCACAGAATTAAAACTTACAATATTGTCAACATAAGATTGACTTTTACTAGATTCATATTCTTCACCATATACTTCATTATTTCGTCTGAAAAATAAATGCAATTAATTTAAACATCTAACTTTATAAAAATTAAACACAAATAGCAGAGTAATTTTAAAAGAATATGGTATATATGAATGAAATATTTTAAGCATAATTCTGAATTTTGCAAAAAAGCATTTTACCATGAATGCAAGTTTTTTTAAATATTTTTTGTGAGCATATTTGATACGGCCCGCGTCGCTTCGTTACACACGATGCCCCGCGACTCGTGCCACATTTATCAGCCGTCGCCATACTATGAGTATTTGACTGACCAACACCGCGTGTTATACGCTATGGCGCAAAGTCCAACAAATGACGACGACCCGCCGCAAATGGTGCAGATAGAGATGGGAATTATGGTTCACCTAAGTAATCCGATTCATTCGAATCAGGTCAACTAGAAGACCCGTTTGCGATTTAAAAGATATTTTGAGTCTATTGAATCGAACATTCAGTATAGTTTTGATTCTTTTGCGGTTCTCGATTCGCGATTCGGATTAGAGATGTGTCGTATAAGCAAATGACATATGAATATGTTATCATGTTTTTGCTGCGTAAGTCGTGTCACATAGTTTAAAAGTTAAAATTTAAAAAAGAATAATTTTTTTCAGTTTTTAACAATATTAAATGTAAAATCTATACTTAAAGTTTTATAAACAAATATTGTTCATACTCTTTGTAATTATCATATTAAGCGATTAGAAAGTTTATAATGAAAATAACTGACATATATTAAAAGAATGAATTCAAATAATATTTTTCAGATAATTTTGATTTAGATATAGTGTTTATATTAATCAATTTATTTGATGGCGTTTAATAAAATGAATAATAGATTTGATTATATTAGTGTATTGTTTATCCATATTCTACAAATCACTTACACACACGATGTCTTAAGAATAATCTTACTTCAATTTTTTATCTGTATTTGTTTGTAAAACAAATCTGTACAGATATTTATAACTTCCACTCCCATCTGCAAAGGAAATAACATCTCCATGATTTAAAACTTGATAATCATTTTGGTTATTAGGAATTTGCACACAATTTACATAAGTTTCATTACCTGTTCCCTGTGGTACAGATATTGTTGATCAACTTAGAATTAATTATTCTCTTTGATAGCTAAATTAATATAAATATTCAATAACAATTTTAAGCCTTACATTGTGAGAAATAAAATATTGGCCATTGGATTTATTTATAAAACAATGTCGTCGTGCTATAGATTTTTCTTCAATTACAAGTGAACAGGCAAGAGAACGTCCAATAACAAACTGAAGAGTTATAATATATCAATTTAACCATTTTAAAGAAAAATAAAGTATATTGTAAAATATAAAACAAAGTTAAGATGGCCTAAAATTAATATAGATATTATTTTCATATAAAAATATATGTATTTTTAAAAAGTTCATCTGAACACTTAAATTGAGTATATTTCCTAAAGAAAAAATCTACCTGTCTCTCCAATAGGATAGTTAATGCCACTAGCCAAGCACTGTAATGTTGCATTACCAGTTATGTCAGAATTACTGTTACTTCTTTTTAAGCTCATTGTATTTTTTATCTCTTTTAAGATTTATGGTATTCAGTTTCAAATCTATCATATAAATACACTTTAAAGTAGACTTAAAAGTAATGAAAGTATTTGTATTGAATTAAAAACATTCGAAACTATGGTAGCACATGTTAATTACGTACTGTTAATACAAAATAGAACAATTTTATAAAAGCTTATAGAAAATAATAATGTTAAACAAATAAATAACTGGTTATAATGCTATAATTTTTTGAAAGATGTATGGATCAATATAATTATTTTTTTTATGGATGTATGATGTCTTTAACTATCATTTGGTATATTTTTTTATAAATCTGCATACAGGAGGGGATTCAATATGACAACTTTTTTACAAAAATGTACTTTTTCGACTTAGCTTTTGAAAGTGTTCCGAAAATACTGACACTTTTATATATATCTTAAAGTAAAGCTAATATAATATACTTTATANGTATGGATCAATATAATTATTTTTTTTATGGATGTATGATGTCTTTAACTATCATTTGGTATATTTTTTTATAAATCTGCATATATGACAACTTTTTTACAAAAATGTACTTTTTCAACTTAGCTTTTGAAAGTGTTCCGAAAATACTGACACTTTTATATATATCTTAAAGTAAAGCTAATATAATATACTTTATTATGGGGAAAAAAAATTTCGGACTTTATTTGGTCTTCACGGTGAAATTGGCTACCAAATGCTATTTTTGTGTGAAAATTCTCGATTTTGTATTTTACATTTTTAACTTTATAATGCTATAACTTATTGAAAAGTGTATGAATCAACACAATTTTTTTATGAGAAATAATAATTTTTAATAATCCCTTTTTCATTCGACATACTTTATCTTAATTAGGATATTAATAAGGAACTAGCAGATCATGTAGCTTTTGGAATAATGCACCAAATTTTTTAAAATTAAACACTATCTAAAGATTTGCATCGAAGCGTTTTTATTTATAGTGATTTTAATCACTGTCAGATATCATTACACTTGATCAAACTATGCTACGTCACCACTGTGCCGCAATCCCACTGTGCTGGGTTTTTTTAAGTAATATCTGGTAATAATTTACAGGAAAGTATTTCCAAAAATGTTGCCGTTATTGAACAAATTCTCTCTATAATATTCTTTCGTTGCATTACCGACTTGTTAGCAGTAAGTTTGTTTTGCCTTAGGTCGCGGTATCAAATCCGTTCTATGCTTTTTTTTCACATGATTTTCATTACACTTTCCTAATGATCGTATCAAGTTAAGCGTCACTAAAAATAATGTCAACTTTCGTAATCCTTTGGCCAGTCAAAGTGAATGCCCCCCACTTTTTTGATCATTATGAACACCCACTCTTCTGTTATCTTCTTATAATTCATAGGCCCACATTAACTTCACGCCTTTGCCATACACGAATCCCAGTGTCTGTGAATTACGATTGAGGTTGGACACTTCATAAAAGTAAAATTAAGTACCGAACGAATTTCACACTTGTGATGTTCAGTGTAACGGACTATAATGTGGCCGCCGAGTTCTCTGTTCGGTCGACACCGACTAAACACGGAAAGAAACAGAAATAGAATAGAATTCATTCCACCACATTGAAGCAGACACGAGAGAGCATAATATTATTAATGCACAAACAGAAGACTTGAGCAGCCACTGTCCAGTTGCCGACCATCGTTCAATACCGCTGCCGTCATTTGTTCGAGCCACCAACGTCGCCGCAGTCTTGGTTCACTGGTCATCACCGCTTGTGCCGATTGTCGTCCATTACAGTTAACGCCAACGCCATTGCCGTCACTCTCAGCAGCCACCATCACCGTTAGCGTCCGTCTACACTGCCGTTGTGAATTCGAGGTTACCGCTACAGTCGAAAACGTTATCGACCATCGCCGGGACAACAGTCATCCTAGCGACCCCCTTGACCCACTTGTGCGAGTTGTGGTCTTATCGCCCATATACGAGTGTTGCGTTATGTCCCAAGTGGGTCCCTCGCCCGCATATGTGTATGTGACAAATAAAACGGTGCTTTTGTAAGTAACCATCAGGGGAATCTCGTCCCGCATTACCCACGTCCAAGTGATACGCAAAGGGTCTGTTGAGATCAGTCACGGTAGAGACAATAGCGAACCTTGACGCATCGTCGCTGACAAATCGAGGATTAGCGATAAGACGCGGGTCACCACGTCATCCTACCCACCGTGGACTTGGCGTCAATCAACATCTGACATCGGTAGCAGAGAAATGTCTCACGCACATTACTCATTATCGTGCCAGACTTGTGTTATTATGTAAAAAAATATTCGCTTAAGTAGTATTTTTGTACATATTTAATTGAAAATAATGATCACGTACGCACTCATGAGGAAGTAAATAATGTAAAGACACTCTTGTTTAAAATGTCACCATGGAAGTTCTTTCGCGCGCACTCACGAGAAGACATTCTCTTTGTTACAAAAAGTTCTATCATACGATTAAAATTAAATAATTTTCTATTGTATAAGCTATTTAAGTACGCATGTCGCCATTAAAAATAAACCATGTTGACACCTTTTTGTGATATGAAAGAAAAAACCATTTAATAATTGGTAATTAAAAATATATATATATATAACTAAAAAGCTGAAAAATATATTACCGCGAGTTTTTTTATTTTTTAAGGGATCGAGTGGGTTATGGTAAACGAATCGTTTTGTTTACACTGTGACTTATTAAGAATATGCCTCATTTTTTCATAAAAATCAATAGTATAGAGTTTATTTGTTTTCATGATTCATCTTGATCTTATATTTAAAGTATATGGTATGACACTTTCTTTCGTTAGTATTATTGACTATAAAATAAATGACACTGTTTTTTTACATATTAATATGTATAAAAATAAATACTTAATATTACATTTTTTCGATTAAAATTACACTTTATAAATAATGCTTCACAATGATGTGAATATTTTATTTTATTTTAAAAATTCAACATAAAACATCTTTAAACATAAAAAAATCTCTTCAATTGTATCAAATGTAAAAATTAAAGGAATACACAGAAAACTGACAAACTTAGTACAAAATTTAAGTTAGCAGTACGTTTTATACACATATTATTTCAATTAAATCTTTAAAATGCTTATAAATGTTAAATTCAAGTATTTACATGTTTGTATGCAACATAGTAAATAAGAGTTATTACACAATAAATCACGATTAATTTTTGTTTTACTGGTTTTGTGATTAAATCCTTTTTTTAAATTAGATTTTTAAATAAAAGACCAGTATTGAAAAAATGGCATTTCATCCTTTACAAGCCTAATGCACTTACATTAGTGCACAACAAATGTTTATTTTATGACAATCTGTAAACATTTGGTACTATAAATTACAATTTTCCAATACTTCATAAAATTGTGTTTCAACTTTTAAAAGTTAACATTTAATGCTTTATATGAATTTATTACAATAAGTACAACTTACATATTGAACCCTGAATTCAAAACTATTCATTTAACTAAAAATATGATTATTTTTTACAATTAAAATTACAAATTACTTATTATACAATTTTATTTTATAATTAATGTCATTATTGTAAGCAAGGAGCTCAGATTTAAACTTTTTGTCGTGTTTTGTTTTGTTAAATTTTATTGTTAATTAAAACTTGAAAAAAATAACAAAAACTATTATTTATAGTCTTAGTTTTACAGTGAATTGATTTTGTGACGTTATTAATAGTTTTTAGAACATGCTAAACAGTTTTAAAAATATTTTAAAGCCTTCATTTATACTTAAAAATGTTAATTGAGAAATGAAATTTATTAATGATATAAATGTGATAAATTTTTATTCTCAAATACAATATATTTTCTTAAATATCAATTATTAAACCCAATGTAACATTGTTTTTGTTTTTTTTTTTTTTAATTCTTTAATATCTCTCAATTTTAAGATAAGAGGTATCATAAAGAGCTATACTTCTACAAAATAAATGTTACAATCTTAAAAAAAAAATCAATTGTTAAAGAACTGTATCAATAATTTGAATAACAACCATGCCCACATAATTAATTTAGTTGCGTTATGTGTTTTAATAATTTTATTATTTATTTTTACTGTAAACCATTTTAAGAATAAAATTAATTCAAAACAATAATGAAATAATATTAATTTTTCAAACAGAATTCGAAGATTGATGTCTATATAAATAATGTGCTAGTCCAGCGGATAATTAGTTAATTTAAATTAATTTGGCATAATTTACTAATATTAACTTATAAATGTAATAACTAAAGATTTAAATTTATTAGTGGTTTAAGAATACCTAACCTTTTTGTAAAGGCATAAATGTTATGCTTAAAATCAATATAACATACCATAGTAAATGTCTTTATTTGAAATTTGCAAAGAACGATATATATATATTATAATAGCACCAATGCACTACATTTTTTCTTAATACCCGAAATAATGGTTTGTATAAATATTTTTTAACATCAAAAGCATAACACTTACATTTGTTGATATATTTCTAAATTTTAGAGATGTATTATTGAAATTTATTTAAGAAATATTAAAAAATTCTAAAAATTAAAAATAGAATCCCGCTAAAACAACTCATAATTATTATTAATATAATTGTAATTAAACTATTTATTTAAATAAAAGTATTTTATAAAAAATAAATTTTATTTTATTTTTCGAGATTACTCCAAGGGAAAATCTTTGAAAACCAAAAATTAATAAATGTTTAAATAAATGTGTCGATTATTATCATAAGATAAAATATGTATGTAATTAGTTTTTGGACTATAAGATATATATATATATATATATATAAATATCAAATTTATATACTTTCTATGACAAATTTTATCAAAATCTCACTATAACGCCTAGCAATATGCTTAAAGCAATATTTTAAAATGACAATAAAATTAAATAAATAAAAAATAATCAAACAGTTTTAATATAAGATATTTACAACACGAAGAGTAACAATATATTAAAATAATAATATGTATTTTATACAAATAATATAAATTTTTTGTGTAAAAATATATTTATCGAAGAATACGACGCAGAGTTTTATAAGTAAATTAATTATAATTATGGCAGTTTATATGAAGTAAAGTTATTAAGAGTCACATTCAGGTTTGTAGCCTAAATTTTTTCGCTGCAGGAACAAATGAATTTCTCGGAAATTAGGTCTACTTTTATCATCTCTCTGCCAACATTCGCACATTAAATCATACATTTCTTTAGGACAGTTAATTGGCTGAGGTAAGAAGATCTGAAACAGTAAAAAAAAAAAGACATTCTTTATATATTCGCATTATTTTATAATATTATTTAATTATACTAATAAAATGTGTTGAGAAAATGCGTAGATCGTATTATACAACAAAATATTGCAAAATTAGCAATTTACATAAGACACTGCTGAGATTTTGTATTTTATTACTGTTTTTAAAAAATATCTAGAATTTATAAATCAGTCTATGGAAAAAGCCACATACATTTTTTTATTTTTTAACCACAGTTATAGTTTGTTTAGTAGAAATTACAAAATGAAAACGTATTGTTTTTTATTTAAATAGATATTTAATTAAAAGTATTGAAAAAATGTTTGAAGATGTAACAATATAAGTAATTATAAAAGAAAACATTCGTTTAACTGAAAAGGCTGAAAAAGCGGATATTAAAAACGATGCAACGGATGTACAAAAGAATAAATTGTGGTTAAACTGAAAGCTAGATTAATCAAACGATACCTTAATGAAGTTTAAGGACAAGATGCGTATAGGAAAAAAAAATACTTGAATTGTCTATTCGAAACGTTATTCTTCTTATTCCTTTATGAAAACAAAATTAGTATGGAAAAAATTAATTTATTCAGTGCGTACAGATTGTCATGAAATGTGAACAGTTTTGATGTAAAAGGCGGAAGACTTTTTTGAGTTTCCAATTATGATTTTAATTCATTATTGTAGTTCAAACATGAAGTTTGATTTTTTTGTAAGACAATATGCATTGACTTACGAAGTTTCCGTCATTTTGATATAACCTTGTCACGTTATTGATAACATGTTGATCACTTAAATCCTCATATGGCTGTTCTCTAGCAAAAGTCAATATTTCCCACAATGTTACAGCGTATGACCAAACGTCACTTCTAGGTGTGTATTTATTCTAAATGTTAAAAAGAAAAAAAAATGTCATGTTGCTCATTAATTGTAACAATAAATATTGTTTATTAGTTAAAAAAATAATGGCCTTATACCAATAATATACTCTCCCAAGACATCCATCGGATTGGCAAGTATGGTCTACCTTCGAATTCAAAATAATCAGCAGAATAAATAGTTTTGCTTAGACTCATGTTAGACACTTTGATAGTATAATTTGGTCCAACCAAACAGTTTCTATAAATTAAATTGTAAATATCTTTTAATTATTTCTGAAATATTTAGCATGTGATTTTCAAGATTAATAATTCTTTATTTAAAAAAAAAAAAAAAAATACTATCCGAATTTATATTTTTTCATAGAATCGATTTTTTTTAATGTTATATACTTCGGGACAAGTGATTGATCTGTTTTCCAAGGAAGGTATAGTGCGCATTAGGTTAATTAACTTGGGATAATAAGTCTTTCATTTCATAATTTTATCATTTAGACTGTTTAACGTCAATTTACCTGGCTGACAAATCTCGATGAACGAAATTGATAGCTTCTAAGAACTTCATACCAGATGCTATTTGCGTAGCCATATGCATCAAGCATCCATAACTACGAAATAATTATCAGTTAATTATTGTACTATTTAAATATAGAAATGTTGATAAGTATTTATAAATTTGCATTCGACAAACCTTAATGTCTTTGCATAAGGAGATAATGGTGCAGCAGTCAGAGCGACATGTTCTTGAAGGAACTGATTAAGATCACCGTGTGGCATAAATTCAGTAATTATGCAAAATGGCTCTTCTGATAAACAACATCCTAACACTCTCGTAATGTTAGGGTCTCGTATTTTCCATAAAGATTCCACTTCGTCATAAAAATCATGTCTGTAAAACATTAAAATACCAATTTTTAATATTCTTCAATGTTTGTAAAAAAACGTATTTTTTAAATAGAAAACATAAACAAATTCTTAACAAAAATTTATGCTTTTATTTTTAGTGCTATTAATAAGATAAAAAAAATTGTATTTTTCATTAGCTGTCTATCGGTTTATCACTAACTTTTAGGAAATTCTTTTTTAATAACATTTGAAGATAACAATATTTTTTAAATTGAGTAAATATTTCAATTTCTAAGATTCAATAGTCCCTACAAAAACCACAAGGGAAATCGGGACATGTTGATACGGATCAATTTTTTTTATTAAAAAATAAATTAAAATAAAATATGATATCATTTCAGTAATTATTTTTAAGTAAACAATAAAAAATAATCTTTTAGTATAATAATGGTAGAGAGAAAAGTGACTCTAATATTTGAGTGCGAATTTACAAGTAATTTTATTTCCAATTAATTTTAGTTGAAAATACTTATACGAGTTATAAATCCTATACTATGCACTTCTATTATAATACAAGTTATATTCAAAGTGTTAAAAATCTTTTTTTACGGTAACCCGACTGACTAATAATATTATAAGAATGGGAATCAAAGATTTAAAAACATTAATACATCGGAGATTTTTAAGTTTTAATATAATATTTTTAAAAGTTAAGTTGAGTTTTTAATCATCAATTAAAAGTTTAACTAATTTCGATAGATTTCAACAATTCGGTTAGTATTATTATCATTAATAATGTCGATGTTTTTTTTAAACTTTAAAGTTAATAGCCAGTTTACAAAAACATAAAAAATATTCAAATATAATAAAAACAATAAACTTTATATTCTTCAATAAATTTATTGAAATAAATATTTTAACGATTCGAATGGTTTTAAAAAAAATATGTTTTATATATTCATTACTTGATAGTCTCTGATATTCCTTTTCTTAAGGATTTTACAGTAACGAGCTTACATTTCACCGACGTCGTTTGAAGTATGTCGTCGGGGAAAGATTTTACTTCACAGAGATGAATCTATAATAAAATCATAAAACCTCGTCTCAATTCATTTTATTTAGTAGTTTACACGTAACTTACTTCTCCAAAATGAGTTTTTGTCAATGTCTGGACAACATTCAGTTGCTCTCTTGGGAATTCTGGGGGTAATTGGCACAAAGTATCGTCAGATCTTGTTAAAGGACAAGTCGATGCGTTACTAGCTCCGCCTCCTCTGCTGCTGCTTGACCTGGAAGACGTTGGAGGAGGCGATCGTGGAGGTGGAGGAACATTTATCTTAAAAAAACATATTAAGAGTAAATGAGAAAAATAAAAATATACAACATATTTAAATTTTCAGTAAAAAAAGTTGTATAAATATGTACAAGTTTTGAGTTAAAAATATTTTTGATAGTTTATAAATTAATACAGTTTATTGTGTGTCACTAAATAACAGTTTATAGAATGAATAACTCGGTAAAAATACCATTTTATTTTACAATAGACTGATTTGATAAGCTAATACAATTTCTATGAATATAGATAGACATTATGAATTTGAACTATTCAATGGTTAAAATAAATATTTGCCATTTCAGTTATTCAGATGTAGCGTTATAAAAGGTAGAAAATTAAATAAATAACAAACGATCAATAACGTTAAATTGACACAAACTTCAACTTTGGTGGTTTAATTTCACCATGAGTATGTTTGAGCTGTGCAGTATTTTAATTATATAGTGTGTACGCATATCAAAATAATCAATTCCCACAATTGAAATATAGGTTTCTACATTCAAAAACTACATAAAGAAAATACAGTCTACACTTATACTACTTTTTTATTTTTCAAATAATAAAAATTCAATTTTATTTTGTAGCAAGCGCCTCATTTAAAAAAAGGAAAAATTTTTATTTTTGTCAGAAAATAATTGCAAAAAATAAATTTTACCCGGGTAACATTTTTTTCGTTCAAAGTCAGTTTGAAAGCGCTGTGTTTAAAGCTGTTCTACAAATGTTTAAATAACTTTCGATGATTCCTCGGAAGTGTTTTGATATAAAAAAAACGAAGCATTTTAATGCAGTTCAATGTCAGTTTTTCGAACCCTGAACACTGCAATAAGTGAGTTCGTAAACCCAACTGTTTTATTTCACGAGGTTTTTAGACCAAAAATTATTACAATTACTTTTAGAAACAATTAATCACGGAAAATGATCAATTGTCTGTGATACGATGCCAAAAAATATAACTTTAAGCAAAATATATCTACAGCTCTGATTAGAACTCGCAGTTTATATACTTGTGCAGAATACGTCCCTGAAAACCATGGGAATATTTTTTAAATCCTAATCACCCTAATAAAATTTTTAATGAATCTAAATCATGCAATTTAGACTAAAATACTCAAGAATTTTGAAGGATGTACATTTATTCTCAATATCAATCATTTGAATACAAAAAGTTAATTTTTCAAGTTATTAAAGTTAATATTAATTATTAATATTTAATTCATATATTAAGATATTAATTATTTTTTTATTTATTTTTATTATATTTTTACAAATTGCTTGTAGCATAGTTAATTTTAGGGTTTGTATGGTCAATGGAATACATGATTTTTTCGTAGGGGAGGAACCTATGTAAGTAAAAAATATCTAATTCATTCATTGGCGTAACTAGTTTTTTTGAAAGGTAGACAATAGAAACAAAAATAAGAGGGTTTAGGGCTTCAATACTTGGTGAAATAACTAATTAAATAATAGTACACTGCATATGATCTGTTTTGAGACAAGTTTGTTACACCAAACCCAACCAAACATTAACCGTCGTGCCACAGTCATTTCAATGTCTATGGACCTTAGTAAAACTGTTATTACACTGTCAATCACACTCTGGATGCAAGTTTTCATACATGTAATAATAACCATTTCATAATCGGAAAAAAACTGTACACTTGCACAAACGATCTTGCACCGTGTTTTAACTGGCTTTTAAACAATATTGACACTGTGACTGCACTTGATTTGCTACTCGGGGAAGTAAGTTATTAAGTTGGCATTATTTTTTGATAAAATTTAAAAACTAAGACAAGCTAACGCAAAGAAGCTATGGAATATATGCATGATTCATATTATTCTATTTATTTTAAGTACACCGGTATCTTTCTTAGTTAAGAAAAAGAGGAAATAAATAAACAAAAACCCGGTAGAGATTAGGTAAAAGTAATAATAAAACACAAAAGGGGAGATAATTTTTCCATCCGACCAATTAAAGGGTTTGCTTAGGTATCTGAGCGTAGATACTTGACACCGCAATGTTATCGCAAGCGGTTGGATTTTATTCATTCCCATGAAATATGTATACCAAAAACGGGTGTTTGAACGCTGTGCAGTATAATAATATAACACAACAGAGCGACTTTAATTATATAATTGGTTAATTAATGAGTTCTGGTGAAGCTGTAGGTGAATTTTCTGCTACCGTTCACGATAACGATGTAACCGTTTCGTCTTTGTGTTTTTCTAAGTAATGTCGTCAACCTACTTAAAATCCAACTCGAGAGGAAAAATCTCTTATTGAAAATTCTGCGAAACAAGAACGAACGCGGAGTTACTTGATTGTATTTAAAATTTAACGTTTGGTCGACGGCCTTTAGAATGGTTTGAGAGTTGTGCAAGGTTACCTTATTTTTTAACACAGTTTCATCGAATTCTTTTTAAATGCGAACATTTTCATTTACACATAAATGTTTGTCGATCTCTTTGAATTATTTTACTTAGATTCTGAGAATTTACGTCAGTAAAAAATATACACCTATTAGTCATAAAATTTGTTTGGTCTCCACCGTATTCATTTAATGAACTTATGTTCTTTTTTCCATACAACTCAACACAAGTAATACTAGTTAATATTTTAAAGAACTCGTCATTTTTCTAAGAAAACGGACACACAAATCACCGACTGCTAAACATTATTATAATAAAATCTATTTTTCTTACACAAATAATATTTACTGGAAATGATTTATCGACAGAAACATTTTTACGAATCTTAGTAAAACACATAAAATATTTTACTGTAAAAACAAATTATAATTATGGTACTAAAATTTACAGGTTAAATTTAAAAAATATATATTAAACATACCTGGCATATGTCTGATGCAGCGTAATACTTTTCTAAAGTATGACGAGGCGCCATTTCGTGAATGGAAGTCTGACTGCGATGTTGTCTTAAAGTTTTTGACGATGTTTGATGAACATGAGGAATTGCGTATTCTTCTTGTTCCACAATATCCCGTACATCTAACAAAACAAGCCATTTCATTTGTAATAATTTTATTAAGTAATTAGTTATTTATGCAATTTCATGAAAAAATAATGTACGCATACGTATTTTACATAACTATTAGGTATTTTATACACAGTATCGAAAACAGCAAAACATGTATTATTCTCGTTTTTTATATTTCATTGTTAAGATTTTATAAATTAAAATATAAGTGATGTTGTTTTTACTAAACGATAAAATTCACCTGACTGTGTTTTAATTTTTGCCTTGTGAGAAATTCATAAATTATTTTTATATTCGCTGTTGGGACGATATTTTTAGCTAAAAATAATATACCAATAATTTACAAAAAATGTTGTCATAAATGATGATAAATTATGATTTTGTAATTAAATATATTATTTGAATTATTTTTTATTGTACTTTCTTGCAGTAGTTTAAAATAATACTTGCATAATAAGCAAGCAAAACTTGAAAATACAACAGTGAAGATTTAAAAATTAAAATTTAACCTTTATCAATGACAATATTATGAAAATAATAATAAAAAAAAACTTTTGATGTTGTTTTTTTGGAATAAGAACATAAAATAAGTCAAATCTTGCTACATAATTTGACAGAATCTACGAGTTTTTATTTTCTATTGAAGATTATCTCAAATTATTGATGAGATGTCAAAATTATTATTATAATACAATCATATTTTTATAGAAAATATCAACGATTATATTTTTTGTCATAATTTTAAAATCATTAAAAGTTTCTTGAGATACACATTAAGTAGCATAAATTAAATCTATATTTGGTTAGAAGTTCAAGTATTAAAAAGACTTCCCTTCATACTTAAAAACTGCAACTATAAAAATGTTTAGCACGCTCTTAATAATTTGCCCATCGTCTTTATCTGATTTAAATTTATAATGAAATTTGTGGAAATTCTTCAACTTTTATACACTTTATATTATTGTTGATAAACACCATATTTTATGATTAGCAGATTAGTAATTTTTAATGAACTATTTATCGCGGTTATTCTATTTCGTAGATTTTTTAACAAAACTTATAATAGTTTATTTTTTCTGCCATAACTTTAAGTTAGTATTCAACGAGCTGTAGTAATTTCTTTGCAATTATTTCAACGTCTACGTCATCTAATTTGATATGAAATTGAAGTCGAAATTTCACGGTCGTATATCGTTGTTATTTTATATGCACTTCTATTTTAGTTAATTTGCCATGAACAGCATGAACATTTCATCATATTAAAAATACATTTACGGGATAGGGGGTCGCATGTTAAGCCTTTCACAGATCCTAAAAAATTCTAATTTTTGATACAATGGCGAGAGGGTAAGAAAAAAAGATAAAATTATAGATGATACAGCACTGCATCACTTATAAAAAAGTTTAAATGATAACTTCGCGATGTGTATAAAAAATGTGCCATATTTAATGAAAGAATAAAATAACTCGGTCAAGCTCAGCCTATTAAAGTACTTGCCTACTAAAATCAATTATAATATACACGGAAAATGTAGAGAATAAGTGACATAAGAAAATAATAAATGTATGCAATATATTAGTACATAGTTTGGAATGAGGAAGACTTTTTTTTAGAAAAACTTTGTATAAAACTAAACATTTTTTCCATTTTATTATACATCTGGGAAACGTTAGTTGCAACTCTAAATGTTAATATTTAATTTCTGTACAGAGATTATCCAGCCTCACACATGGTATTTGTATTATTTATGTCATTACAAATGTATATATATATTTTATTTTAACAAGTAGAAGAACCCTTTAGAAAAATATATGTTACAGTGCATGTATAACATTAGAACAAGAGAAAAAATATTAAATATGTACATGACAAACAATAATAAACAACAATACAATGAATAAATAGTAACATTAATAAAATTGTAATAGACCATTAAAGTATATCATTAAAAATGTAAATCAAATGAATAATTGATGTACAGTTTAAAAAAAAAAAAAATCACGCGACAAAAAGAAGAATTCTAATTTTTCGGCAATAAGTTTGACTAAAATTAGAGTCCTTGGAAAAAAGATGCGAAATTACAGTTGTTTTTGAACATGAAACTAATTAGATTTTTTTAAACTACGATTTTGTATTGTAAAACTATTAATTTATAACAGTCCAGGGGAAATCGATAAAACCAATTAAATAAGATAATAACACCTGTAACATTTCTCGTTGATTCACAAGACTTGAATCTCAATTGGGACAATTGCAAGTTATTAGATATATTTAATTCATAACTTAATAGCTTAAAGAATTCGATTTCAATTTGAATTTGATATTAATTTTCATTTTTAGTGCATACCTGTATAATCAGGACTAAGAACCACTGAAGGTTGTCGAATGATGCCATTGTATGGTCTGTGATAGTTATTAGTACTTTTGTCGGAATCATCATCCAAGTTCACCTGTCCATAGATATGTCCATTGGCGTTCACTCGCACAGGGAGTTCCTGAAACATTTTAAGATTTATGGTTAGTATTATTTAAAGTGGTACTTGAAAAAGAAACACTGTAACGGCATTTTTCTTTCCAACAAATAAATATTGAAACCTTCCAATGTCAAAAGTTATTGTTGACTTATAAGTTATTGAATTTTATTGTCTTTAGAGAACCACATTTTCAAAAACTTGGCGGTAATAAAATTTCCACGACATTATGGAAAATAGTTTGAAAGTTTAACGGATAAGATTTATTCAAAGCCCATGTGCGTCAACTAACTTTAAATAACATATATTTACGCTATATGTATACAGTTAAAAAAAAAAATGTTGTTTACCATAATGATTTCGTGTTTGAATTTTTTTCACATAACTTTTCTGTAAACTTGTCGAAAAACATATTTTTACGAAACTCCATTTGTTATGCATTCAATATGGATTATACATTTCATAATTGATGTAGTTTTTAAACGAAACAAAATCAATTTTAATGATTTCGAACGTTTAAAGAGATCGAAGTTTATATTTTAACTTTGATTTGAACAGTATAGATAAATTCATATTCTATTCTACGTATATTGTATAACCCTTGACTTGACTTCAAGTTAATGATTTTGGGTATCCAAATGAAAATAAGCAATTGAACCTGCTTTTAGTGTTGGTAAGAGAAAACGTTCCCTTGAGTGTATCGCAGCAATGTGTCGTGTGTACCCTAAAAGTGTGTACTTTTGCACTGGCGTTGTATCCACCTACGCGTGTTTGTGTGTTTTTTTCATGTCGCGACCATCGAACTTACTGTAATTGGCCTAGTCGCGTTAGGGACTTACCGTCAGGTGTATTGGTGGTGGCAAATGTGGTTTGTCAGCTGTACAGTCATGGAACGAAGAGCTACGACGTCCCGCTACGGAGCCCAATAACAGGCGCCGCCTACGAACCATCACAAAGGCCGCTGCAGTACCAGCTAACATGGTGGCAGCGGTCAGGGCACCGACCAGCAGTCCGATCACACGTCTTCTGACCCCTCCACTGCTGTTAATCACACCACCGCTCATTCCACTCAAACTACCGTCGATGTTTCCAACACCTAAACTGTTATGGTTATTCGTTTGCTGCGGTCCTGCAATCAAATCAATTTGAGCATATTAACTAATTAAAGTACACGGAATCATAACAGTGTTAATAAATAAGAATCTAATTAAAAATCAATAAGGAGAGAAATAAAAAGATACGGACTATTAAAAGATCAATTACAGTGGCGCAACTAAAGCAAAAATCTAGGGGTTCTAAAATTGTTTAAAGCTCAAACGCCGCAATGGGAACCCTCCTTCAAATCTACCTCATTAATATTTCCATGANAATCTAATTAAAAATCAATAAGGAGAGAAATAAAAAGATACGGACTATTAAAAGATCAATTACAGTGGCGCAACTAGAGCAAAAATCTAGGGGTTCTAAAATTGTTTAAAGCTCAAACGTCGCAATGGCAACTCTCCTCCAAATCTACCTCATTAATATTTCCATGGCTGTATAATAATGTAATATATAATGTCTGTATTAATTATGACAGTTTTAAAGATGACTGATTAACTGAGCAGATGATTGTGGCCGTTCAGTAGCTTAATATTGAAATGTCCCAGTATACTCAAAAAAACGATTTTGTTTTATTTTATTATCATGTAGTTATTTATATTTATTTATTTTTATATTTATATTAATTATGTGTACTTATTTATTTCATTTTTTTTTTTTTTATTATTTCAAAACAAAATACTAATATAGCCTTTAAACAATTAGTGTTCATTATAATTAATATAATTTCAAAAATAAATTCATTTAGTTAAATTATAATATAAAATATATGTAGCAATTTAATTTCGAAATTTAATATAATGTTGTTTAAAGTGTATTAATTAATTTAAAATTTATACAATTGTGATTTTTTTTTAAATTTGAGTAATTATATTATTTATACAATTTTGGCGAATTATTTAAAATAAAAAAGACAGTGAATTTTTTAAATTTACATCAGGTGAATTAAATTAACAATTTAAAAATCATATGTATTTATAATAAATTATTGTTATTAAAAAGTAATAAATTAATTCATAACCAATTGATATTTAATTGTTTATGCGTTTCTTCAATTATTTTGATGATGTTTTTATAACGTGGTAAGCCAAATTTTGTAATTTTAAAGTTATATATCAATTTTATTGGACATTTTTTTTTCATTTAGTCGTATAAATACAGTTTCATTAAGAAAATAGTTTATTCGGTGTATTCTATTGATATTTTATTTGGATCAGTGTTTTAAAAAGAGTTACTTAAAATTTAAAATATATAAAAAAAATGTTGAAAATGGTATTTTACGGTAGCATAATTTTAGATATTTTTTTTAATTTCTAAAAGTTATTATTATTATTTTTTACTTTGATTTAATTAAATTAAAATTAAACTCTTTGGACGTATTGGTAATTAAAATAGGTCAAGAGAGATCTGATAATTTTCATGAACAAACATAAAAAAAAATGCACACCATCATAAAATCAATACTTTCTCAGCTTCACATCGAAGCTAAAATAAAAACTGACTACAAATCATCCAAGTAAAAAATGGTTTTTTTTACTTTTAAACTATTTATTCATATACAAGTATATTTTTCATTACTCCTTTTCTGAATAAGTAGTTTACCGTAAATCGTAATTTAAAAAAAATGATTATGAAAAATTTAGATTAGAAGCAAATTGTATTAAACAACTATTATTTTTTCTCCTGTGGTACTTATTTAAGGTTTCTCTGTCATTAGAGATAAATTACAATAATTAATATTTAAATCTTTTTAAGTAGAAGAAAAAAGTAGTTTTATAAAAACGGCAAAACTTTGTAAAAGGGATAAAACAGAATTTGATTGAATGTTTTACGCCTGATTTTGACATTGACTTTATTATTCTTCATTAACATTTTTTATAGCGCTATTCGAGATGAAACTCAAAATGGAACCACAACGAACACATTTTCCAGTTCATTGTGCAATATTTGAATATATTTTAGGCATGTTATAAATATTTTATGCGATTTTTTAACATTTGAATTTGGAACGTTTTCGGTTTAAAAATAATTTGAAAAAACTAGAAATAATTTTTGTCTAAATCAGATATTTACGAATATTCATACATTTACAATGCAAACATTTTATTGCAGTGTAACTTAGTTTTAACTAATAATAAAAATGTATGCATACTATTTTTCAATCTGTATTAGAAACATTTGATGCTTAATAATTAGTTTTATTAATTTAAGTGAAAAAAGATTTGTTGAAAATATTTCAACATATACCGATCTCTACGGAAGATTTTAAATTATGTTTTGTGATTTATACTTGAAATACTATAAAATAAGTAACACAATGTTTGCTTCAAAAGGATAAGAGATAAATTTATAAATATATATGAGTGTACGTGAGGTTTTATGATAGCAAATCGTTTGATCCACCTTGAACAATGTGTCAATAGAAATAAAATACAAGTTCATCAGTTCATCCTTCCGTGTCTCAACCACATTGGCTATGTCATTTATTTCGTGATCACGCCAGATTAGCCATGTTCACTTCATCCTACCAAATAAATTGCTATCTAGCTGACCATTGTTTACTATTACATGAATCCCTTTACTTAATGTCCTGAATAATTCAATTGAACTAATGGCACATACGCACGCGGAGTATAGATACCTACACAGTCTCATTAAAGGTCATCCTACAGGTCTATGGACTGATATTTTCATCTTCTAACTGGCTTACAATGTTAATGCTTGGACATGTGTTGTTAAATAATTTGAAAGTAGTAATCACGAGAATATTAACAGCTTCTCAATTTACGTTGTTAATAAATATATATTGATAAAAATGTGTAGTTAAACTTTGTTATTTTTTTTTTTACGTTACTATCATTATTTTTTAAGTAAGCTAACCTCCACTGACAGGTGAGTTTCCATCTTCTTTGTGGTCTGACGACTTCACTTCATCTCTTTGTATTTCGATACCTCCGTTCGACTTAACGCTATTGTCGTTGGGGAAGAAAATAAGCGGTTCCTCCGCTTCTTCGGCTGGCCATACACCGGGTAACTTCACTGAAAATTAAATAAAAAAAAATTATATGATTTTCAAAGCATTTGTCGGGAGAAATTATTTTTAAAAACATTTTTATCTTCTAGAAAAATCTGTTCGAGACATTTCCAGAGTATCAAAGCTTATACATCGGTATTATCAACAAAATGTATACAAAACAATTATGTGAAACGAATAACTATCAATGATAAAAAATCATTATTAGTCTGACAGAATAATCGGTGCAAGTGATTTGCTTTAATGCGTTAGATTGTAATATGATCAACAACAATTGGTTTTATATTTAATGTATACTTAAACATCTTAAAAAAAATATTACCAAGTTATTATAGTACAGAATCAGTATAAATGAATAAAATATAACACAAATAGAACAAGTTCAATTTACTTCGTTTAATATAAAGTTGAAGAAAGTAATCTAGATCGAATAATTATCAGATGATAAAAGAACTTATTTAGATCTAGATTAATTTTTTTAAAGTTAATCAAAACTGCATAGCACGTAGTTTGACATGTTTAGTATTGGCGTAGTAAAAATAATGAAAATAAACTATGTTTATAATTTTAATTTGCACTAATTGAAAAAATGTTTATCGGGGGTAGTTTAATTAGTGAATTGGTCGGTATTTTAAAGCTGTCTGAAATACAATTAGTTTCGTAATCACATTCAGTTAAATAAAGTCGGTATGTATAAACAACATAAAATCGGAATAAAATTTTATCGCCTTTGAAGTGAACATGTTGAGATCAATAAATTAATATATTTTAGCGTAAATTTAATTAATTTTAAAAGTGGTTTTTTAGTGAACACTCTTTGAAATTACTATTTCGACTACTTTTTATTCATTCCCTTTTATGTAAACATGAGGTTTGTTTACGGACAAGTAAATAAAAGTAACATCTATTTGTACTTATACTGTAGTCTGCTGAAACTATGCCGACCAAGTCATTACATTGTTTATCAATGTATAAAACAATTAAATAATTATAAACAATCATTAATACAAAAATGTATTTTTATTTCTGCTAATTAATTATGTCACAAGACATTAATTTTTCAATTTAAAAAGTTTAACTGAATTACAATGAAACATAACTTAAAAAAGTTTCATATTTAAACTTGTTCATTACAATCTGGATTAATATATACATAATATAATACATTGAAATACATCTTGGTATTATAAGTTACTAAGATAGGAATATCATTACTTTTGTAAAAAATTTATATAAATTATCATCAGTCTACAAGTTACTATTATTTTAGCATTTTTTTTTTTCAAAAAATAATTGACAAGTTTAAACAAATAACTTTCATTATTCATTGAAATAATTCATATTGAATATGTCAATAGTACAACGATGAAGTTGAGTGGTCTTGTTACGACCCGCGAATTGTATAATTTTATTTGCATACTTTTCTGTCTGCCCGTTAAATAAATTTTACAGAAATTATCGTATCAGACTCGTTAATAAATTTTAAATGTTATACGGTTGTACAATACTGTAAAAAGTCCATGTGACAAATAAGGGTGCGAATAAAAAGACCGAAAGCGTTAAAAATAAGCCGGGTTTTCCCCTAGCCGTAAGTATGCAAATGAGCACATGGTTTTAATGACAAAAGGTTGGTGTCGATATCGAAACAGATGGAAAGAGAGGAGAAAATCGGATCCTTGACGGATACGTGCCGAGAATATTGACTTTAAACGGTGTAAAAATACGAATTCTCATCACGCTCTAGTGGTAAGAGTAAGAATTGGCAGAAAAAAAAAATAATAAAAACTATTTTAGAAAGCAATTTATTTAAGCTTTTTTTTTTTTGTCCCTGTTCATTATTAAATTAAGTTTTTCCAGTTCCGTTTTAATATGGTCTGTGCAAAATTCGATTTCGTTGATGTCATCGCGATAGGATATATTTATGCCGACGCTTTTATTCGGAGCACCCACATCGAAGTGCATAGTGATTTTTTAACATGGATTTGACTTTATGATCACATCTTTCCGGTTAATAAAATTGCCCTGTGCGGTAGTAACAATGTATCGAGAAATAAGAACGTGCTTATTTCTCGATACATGGTTTCTATCATTGAGAATTTATTTTCTTTAACTTCCGGAAAATCAAATACATATTCATAGTCTCTTGAATTATATGGTTATTATTTTATAAAATTATCTATAAAATTAACTATTTTCAAATGTGCAATTATATAGGGTAACTTATATATTTATAATGAATTCTCTGTAAAAAAATTCCCATCAAATATAAAATACTCTAATTAAAAAAATGTCTAATCAATAACAACTTTGGTTCAGTATTTCGGAAATCATTAACATTTACAAAAATGTTAATTATGTATAAACATAGGCAGAAGAAAGACTATAAATATCTTATGATAAATATTGTCATGCCAGCGCCTGATGTCTTAACAAACTGAAAAATACAAAATAATTGATAAATAAATGTAACTAAAAAAAAAAAATTCTTAACATAATTGTTGTTTTAAGAGAAATTGATTGTTTTATTTAAAATCAATCAATTTGTATAATTTTATCAAGCAACGTTACATTGTATATTAAATGAAAATGATCAATAACATTTTATTTAAAAATAAAAATTTAAAAAAAACACTTTTGAAAATTCCTTAATGCCATATCAATGTATAGCAACAAGTTAGTGTTTATAAATAACCTTTATGATTTGTGTATTCAAAACTCGGCATTTTTCTGCTTTTAAAAACACTTACCTTATAAGTAATTACTTTAAAACAAAGCGAAAGTTTTATCTCCGTTTATATTGCAACTTTTATGCTTTTAATTTTAGATAGCTAGAAAAAAAGTAATCTTGGTAATAAACGGAATTTAGATAAATAAATCATTAAAAAAACAATTTTAGAAAGGATCTTTAATGATTCAAGAAATGTTGAGCATCATATAGCTACACACGAAGTGTTCTTATCGTAATTAATTAAATTAATTAAAAAACATGATTATTTACTTATCTAAAATTGAAAAAAGTAATACATTTTTTATAACAACATAATAAGAGTTTTAAAAACAAAACAATATATATTTGACGATTAAAATCATTATATTAACTTCTGTTTTCTTTAGTTCGTTTGATTTAAATATATTTTATATTATATTAAAATTAATTCCTAAATTTTTAGGGGACCTAATTTTATATTTAGGACGCCTTAGCTCTCCCCGAGCTCCCTTTCAAACTCAATACAAGCTATTTACTTATGTCTCATAAGTTACGAGTAATTAACATTAGTTTCATTGATTTGAAATATAAGTATTTTGATTTCGCAAAATAAAAGTAAATGTTGTTATTATTTATTTAAATATATATATATACTTGAAATCAATACTCTAAGTATATCCCACAGTTAATATGAGGTTGCATCAGGTCGTCAGTCGGTGTTAAAATCCTGTCAAGGCATTGTAAGATATATGAGACTCCAAGTAGATAGGCAAGGAGATAATGATGTAGTCTTCAAATAACACACCAATGAACATATTAATAAAATGGACTAACAATGTTTAGGATACTAAAAATAATAAATTTTATAACGTTTAAATAAATGCGTGTTAATGAATTTTCTCTGCGAACAATTGTTAAAACAATAACCTAATGAAATAATAAGTGGACAAAGAATAAATATGCAAATCCAGCAATCTAATACTATTACTCTTAAATTACACGATTTAAATACAAACAATTATCGGAAAATGCAAAAAGGCAAACTTATCTTGCGAATTCGTTTACGAACTGTAAGTAATGTGTTCTTTTAGTCGTATTTTCTCAACTATTCTCAGAAGTAATAAAGTATGTGAATTAAATATTCCATTCGATCTTACATTGGTTTTTCCGCAGGGAAATCGGCAAATGAAAAGTGAATATTTCCATCAGACACACCAGGAACCTTCAATATGTATGTATACATCGTCCACGTAAATACTACTTTGTTCACATTGTTATTAATGATAAAAATTCACCCGACAGTTTAATCAATGCCTATTGTGACAAACGGTATCGCTTCGCTGTTATGCATTTCTATACGACACACAACGTTCTGGATTTTGCAAATTGGGCCGACTGCCGTACAAATCATATGTCATACATAAATATGATATTATAAATCACATAAATTTAAAATGCGTTTAAATTGCCAGAAAGGAGTCGGAAATAACGAACATGTGACATAAGCTGAGTGTTTTCACGTATACTCATATTTTATTTTGTTTACAAAACGTCACGTAAATTATTATCTCTTTTTTAGTAAAATATTAAATATATATATGTTTAAATAAACGAACCTAATGACACGATTTCAATGAATAAATAAACAAGTACCTCGTATAATAGAAATTGTGCATAATACGTAACTCATTGATTAAAAAAAAAGTATATGCCCATTTTGATTATACTTAATTGTAATATAACTTAAACAATTAAATAACAAACTTTTTATGATAATATCAATAGTAATAATTTTTTTTTCGCTTATAAATTAAAAAATATGTATTTCTCGCCGTTTTCAAAATTCAATAAACAACAAAATAAAAAATCTGCGGCATATAATATTTTGTGAAATTCTTTATGGAGTTTTGCTGCTAATTCCAAACCTGATTTCATATTTGTTTAATTACATTTAGTTTCTGAAATAAATACTAATAAGTAATTAAGCAATAACTACACGGTTAAAAATGTACAATTTTTTTTTTTTTTGTAATCTCTCAAAATTTGCTTTAATATGTTATGAAAGAGTTGTGTGAAATTTGAAACATCTACGACAACTTTAACCTATTTCTTTTGAGTCTTTTAAACTTGATCATAACATTATTACAACTTATTTATAAAAAAAATTAAGCTGGACTTTTAACTATAACTTTTATTTTTGGTTTCGCTCCCAGTTGTGAATTTATAACCATTAAACCGAAGTTCTTATGAAGATTAAAAATGTTGTTTTTTTTATAAAAAAAAAGAATATTTATAGATTTAAAACGCAGAAAAAAATATTGAAAAATGTCATTTTTACGGTAATAAAATTTTTTAAAATATTTTTCAAAATTTTCTAAAATTAATGTTTTTTTCAATATTTGACATTGGTAGGTTAACTATGTTAAATTCGGGTTTTTTTGACATATAGATCAGAAAAATAGGCCCTTTGAGAGCTGAGTATTTATATGGAAAGACACAAAAAAAAAAAAAAAATATATATTATGGTAAAATAAAGTATTAGCTACGATACGAAGCTAATAATTGAAGTAACACATTTGCAATTGTATTTAATCTTGTTTCTGATAAAATTACTTTTTAGCTGAATTAAAATAGCGAAATGTTTGAATTGAATATTTTTGTAATGACGACATTATGTAATACTCATAAAAATTTACTGCGAGAAGCGTTTAGGTTATTGGTTTATTCATAAAATTAAAATTAATTACCAATGGCGCCTAAAGAACAATTTAAGTAACTCGATAAAGGTTTTTAATAGAAACTTTTTTTAATTTTCCGACCAAATTAATATAATAAAATATAATTTTTGATTTAGTTTGTTAGAATAGTCAACTGATAGATTAAACATTTAAATTAATTAAGACTCTAGAAAATTAATAAAAAAAAATGATTTATATATGTAATGCGAAATAAAAATTTGTTTTTTTAAAACAAACTTTTATTGATTAATTCTATTGAAAAAATAGTTAAAGAGAAAATCAACCATTATTTTTAAATGTGCCGGCGGCACTCGTAGTTATTAAAAAAATATAGTTTTATTTAATATACCAACTATTAATATAATAAATGAATTATATTTTAACCACTAATTAATAACTGGATATGGTTCATTACAAACTATGGTATTTCCATCGTGTAGTCAACTATTTATAACCAAAAATAGTTTGAAGTAGCAGAGTATAAATTTTTTGTTCTATAATTTCACTTAAAATTTAATCGCTCTATTCTCGGCTATGGATCCCAGTAATTAATAATGAATGTTTAATAGGAGGGTGTAGTATAATTCGCTAATTTGGTTTCTACGGAACAGTAATTCCTTTTATATAAATGAATAAAGAGAATAACGGTCCAATTAAAATTTTAATGAAAATATAATTTAACTTACCCGATTCAAATGATATCTCACTGATCAGCATCCATTTGTTGGCGAAAAATAGCTGAAGTTTGAGGTACTTGCCGGTCCTGTGGTGGAGTTTTATCGTCACGTTTCTTGCTTCCGACATAATAGTATCCGCGGGGTAAGTATAGGACACCGGTTCAGGGAAAAAGTGTTCACCGCCCACACTGAAATACGCTTTGGCATGCGAAAATACCTGGAAATGAATATAAACAAAAGTATAATAATGTTATTCGGGTATTATTTAATATTTTAGTATTAAACGTTACTAACATAACAATGAAATATCATACGCTTTAATGATTTTCCAATATAACAACAATCTGAGCTGAATGAATTTTCCAAACTCAGAGTTGTTTACCGGTATAACTTTTCTTATACAAATTCTTAATGAAAATTCTTAGTTATAGCTAGTAGTATTAGCTGTTTTTTTTTTCAATTACTCTTAAAAAACTAAATGAACTTTTTCTTCAAAGTAATTTATCTGATTTATTCCGTTATTGTTATATTTTTCAAATTTTATAAATTACTTATTATTTTAAAATAATTTTTTTTTTAAGCGTAAACTTTAATTAATGAATTACTGTATCAATTTCTTCAATCAATCCTACGGTATTACAGAACTCTTAAAATACTTTGGTGATTATGTTTAAAGTAAAAATTTATATAATTTAACAAAATAAAAACGTTAATATTAAATTATTATAATCAATGTAAAAAATTTAGTCACACCAGACAAATTATAAATTGTATTGAGATACTTGAATACATTTACTATGTATTTTTACATACATAAAGAGTATAAAAAACGTAATTGTTACAATTTTCAATAGTTAAACATTACTCATATGACTCAACAATATTTCCAGGTACTTTGAGCGAAACATATAATGTGTATAAAAATAATAACCCATTAACCGACATTAAAGTTTTGGAGAGCTATAATGGGTAAATCAACTATTTTAAATCAATTTGAAAAAACTAAATTTAAACAAAAAACTATGTCCTACTTACTTGAACGCCTTGTCTGAAATCATTATTGGAGTACATGTACAAGGCGGTGAAATTTCTTACCGAATTGAATTCGAAAGTCATCTCTACCGAAGATCCGTATCCTCTCGTGTCATTTTTCCATCCAACCCATTCGTTAAACTCTGTAGGATTTTAATACATTACACGAAAACTATTAACAAGGTAAAGTTTTTTGCATTTGTCATACTTTTAACAAACGGCTGGTCAACACCGTGTCGGCCATCACATAGCTGACCGATACCTCCGATCAAAACTCCATTCTCTTCACGGCCGTCATATCCGAAATCTTTAATGTCACCCTGTATTACCGAATAATTGATTATGCCCTCTGAAAATAAATGTTATATATTGAGTTATTCACTCGGTACGAAAGTACAGCAAAACGTGTTCTAGTGCTTAAAAGAGTAAAACAATAAAATACACAGCACGTTTGATATGAAGTTATATTGCGTTAGACTTAAAAGCATTGCCGTATACACTGCGATACGATCAACTGTGTCGAAACAAATGAAAATAAAAACAAGGTTTGATACTTTAGACAGTTTTCCTCAAATAAACTTAGTTCGAAGTTTATGACAGTTCTTATACTATCTTTGAAATGCGTTAATTTTTTCTTTACTTTTTTATTTTAATGTCGTTTTATGACATTCGACTATTCACAAAATCTTGTTTCTTAACATCAATAAAACGTATTGGAATAAAAACTTCAAAAAGTATTTTGATGATGTTGTGATTTTGGGGGATAATAAATTCTGCCTAGGTTTTATCTTGTACAATTATTTTTTTTAATAATTGCATTTTAGATTACATTTAACACAAACTGTCTAATAATTCAATTTATACGCTAATCATGTATTTATATATAATGCATTAAGTATTGTTATTAAAAAACATTATCTGAACACGAAGATAATTAAGTATATTTTAACTCGAGTTAATTTTAACAGTCGCTGCTCATTTATAACTCGATAAATTATATAAATTTTATAAAAACATAAACTTTATTTATCAGCAATGAAAAGTGTAAGTTATAAAGTGTAGTTTTGTATTAATTCAAAAGTCCTATTTGTACTTAAAATGAAATTATATTCCAAGTACTAAAAGTATCTATTATTACACATTGTAGTATAAATTTAATGTTTTTAACACCTATGCCTAATTTTATGATTTATATATATTTTTATCGTTACTGTTTTTATATTTTATAAGAAATAAATTTTGCTCATTTTGCTTTTAATAAAAACTAAATATAAACTATTTACAAAAAATATGCTTGTATTCAATTTGCCTGATTAACAAAGATCAGTTCGGACCATAAAATTACGACCGACTCAATATGTATATTTTTATAATCGATCCAACCCGAATATATATACAGGGTGTTCAGTAAGTAAGGAGGGGCTTCTATTGTTCTCAATGTTTGTAACAAGTGACCTATTTCCTTATTTACTGAACACACTGTATATGTAAAATTTTCGTTCAAATCCAATCCGAAGTTTATTTTTTCAAGTGCGGTCCGAATCCATTTCATTTAAAAAATATAATAAAGGCAAATAAAAGTTATTTACCTTTTTAATATTCATTTATAACACTTTATTTTCAAAGAAAATAATGGTTTAACTGAAATTTTTTATAATTCGTACGATCCAATGTTAATGTTTGATCTGACCCTATTCGATTTTTAGACCGGGCTAAATTTTGGATAGCCCAACCCCAACTGATCTTTGCTTATTTATATCAGTAGATATATTTTTGAACTTTAATGAAACTTAAAATCGTAGCAAATTAGATAAACTGTTATTTAAACGTTGTATCTCAAGAAACTTAAATTTTAGAAGAATGATTTAGAATATTATAAGTAAACTAAAATATGTAATACTTAAAAAATAAGTAAATAAATACATTTTTTTTTATTGGATGAATATAAAGCGGTTAGTCTAACATTATTTTCCTGAAAACTATTGAAAATTTTTAATTTTTGTAGTGGAAAAAATAGTTCAGTTTAAAAATTCAAAATAATATGCAGTTGGGTAATTTTTTTCATCCCTTCAGGAATATAAAACCTAAATTAAAATTTATGTTTAATAAAAGCCAAATGTTCGTATGTTTAAATAACTTTTTTGAAAACGTTTTAGATGCAATCCACTACCCTAAAGTGTTTCTATACAAATATTAAATGCCTAAGACCTATAGCCTATTTTGGTTAGAAAATGTAGGCTTTAAAATAATATAATTGTGCTATTAGCTATTCAAATAATAACATGTAATATTATTTCCTTGTTTTTGTTTTCTTTAGTCTAAAAATTTGTAACCGTATTATAAAATAATGATGTAATGGTAATTCATTGTTTACTTAATTTACAACAGTATGAAAAATACTTTTACTTACCATAATGATAACAACCGATAATTTCGGCTCGAAGACACATCATACGAGGATGATCACTATAAGGCACTAAACGAATTTTCGATGCAATAATTGCAGGAATTATCTGACGTTCAACTATAGTATTAGTATCACTGTTAGCTTGCAATATCTAGAAATAAAATAATAGTTTGAAACTACATATTCTTCTGTAAGCATTTCATGAAATGTAAAAAGTATTAGGTTAATATTTAAAATAATAAAATTATTCAATTTCTAACGAATAAAAATTTTTGACGATATAAATTAATATTTAGACAATGGTTAATTCTGATTATATAATATTTAGATAGTTTTTCTGTAATGTATTCAACACAATAATGGTAATTTTTTAGAAGTCCATATATCTAGGCAAATATTTTTAATTTGGGTGTAAACGTGATTTTTCAAATTCAAATCTTATTTTACAAACATCTATTAGCACAACATTATTACAGCTCAATGCAGTAAAAAAATAAAAGAAAACCAATATGAATTGTGCTATGAATGTTAAAATTTGACTTGACTCGCCTTCTCAGACAAACCATCATTTTATGTCGGTTTATTTTTCAAACATAAACTTATTTACAGTCATAATATTTTTTTCTCGTCGTAATCATTTTACAAAATTGAGTAGTAGATAAAAAATCAAATTTCAAATAACACAAGTATTGTAGAATAATTAAAGTAATTTAATTAGTCTAATCAAAATTACTAAGTAAATTACTCTATTTTTACGAAGGAAAAATTGCATTGGTTTTCATTTACCACCTATCAACTAAAGTTCAAATTATATGTTACAAATAGTAGATTTTAATTATTACAATTCTGAAATTCTATCTTAGTAATATTGTATACATATATACTCTGTATTACTGTATGCTTACTGTGTTTAGTCTGTTTTACTTGTAGAAATATGGTTTTGATTTATAGATAAATTTATATAAAATCTGGAGTATTAATGATTTTAATGGATTCATACAGGACTACACTTAGGAATTATGCTTATTTTCGGGATACTCAAATATACCACTCCCAATGAGTGGTTTTTGTTTTGCTCATTACTATTCATATTTTAGGGGATAACTTTAGTGACCTTAGATCCGATAATTTAGAGGTTGAACCTACCCTATAGCTGTAATTAGAGTTTTTAACTCAAAATGCAGCCCTAAAATTTTGCCTTATCATAACACTTCTGTTACAATGTATGAAAACACATTTATAAAACTGAAAATGTTTAGATAACAAATCAGGTTATCAAAATTATCATATTTCAATCAAAGATGAAAAATGTTGATAATCTGAATGAAACTGGTTTTTTGAAAACCATTTATAATAGAATACCGAAACTCCAAACAAATCAAATGGTTACAGTGCCTGTATTTGATAATTCTTTTTTCGGTCAGAAAGAACATTTCTGTATAAAATATTTTTTTGTATTGTTATACAAAAACACGATTTCTAAAAATAATCAATAACTAAAATAAATAGTATTTGGTCTTCAAATCTATTATCTATTTTGCTGGCTAGCATTTTCTTTATTTCCGTCCTTAAACCAGTCACCCGACCCATACACTTGGTATCCTTTTTACAGATACAGCCATGAGCTCACATTACTAAAGAAATGTTTAATTTATATTCTTGCTGAGATTACAGAAAAAAATATAAATTAATGAATTTAAAAATTTATTATAGATACACAAAAGTACGTTGGTAATAACTATGAAGTATTTAGTGTCGTAAATTTTCTCCAATATTTAAATATTAATTTGATATCTTTCAAATATTATTTAATATAAAACAATTTCGAATCCCATATAAAAATTATTGCAGGATTTACTCTGGCCTAGTTGAAATTTATTTTTTTACCGCAAAATTATATTTTTTATTATTAATTTTATGTTTATATTATTATTTATATTAGTGAAATATTAAATATATGTATGGGAGTACTTCATAACATAATAATTAAAACAGCAATATTATATTTCATTCAACTTATATTGTTGAATTAATTTGTAATTGATCTGTATCAATTTATCCCTGATACCATCATCTTGTTTCAGTCTCCGCTAGTCTCAATTAAAAATATAGCTAATTGTAAACATTAAAATAATAATTAGGTCAGTTAAAATAAAAATTCGGGTTTTTATTAAAGATCACAATAAACATTAAATATACAGTTATATTTCAAATAAAAAATAAATATACAATTTCAATGAAGATTAATATAAATCAAAAGTTTTGAAGTGTTAAAAACAGGCTTCGTTATAAAACTGACTAGTAAATTTCCTTTTCTTTACATAATATAAATAGTTTCTAATAAATTTTAATTTTTTCTGATTAGTATCTAGAAATATAACCACTTTAATTATTACATTTAAATATTTTCTTAGTTAATATAAGTATTTCAATATATATATATATATATATAAAAATAAAAAAATAATTTTGTTATTTTTCACATCAATCAAATTTAAATTTATTTTCATCAAATAAATTTTAATTTTACATAAAACCAATATTACTTGATACATAATTGGATTTGTAATATAATCAAGGGTTAATCCAAATACTATGAAAATTCATTAAGTTAAAATCAATAAAGTCTACACACGATTGCGAAAGGTATAATATTCAATTTACTTTTACATGTTAAATTAATAAATATGTCATGGAGTATTTTAAAGTTAGACTTTTTTTGCTGTGAAAATACTTTAACGATTTGGCTTTTGGTACGTTTACATTTTAGCTTATATCAATAGTTTTATATTTAATTTAAAAACGCTAAATCAACAATAAAATGAAACAAATACAAAAAATTAAAGCCCCGTCATGTTTAAATAATAATTTTAACCATAATAGATTCATGGCCCATACGGTTTTGCTGAATAATAATACAAATAACAACAATAACGACATTATTCAATTAATTATTACAACTCGTTCATAATATTTTTCTAAATATACTATGTTAATATTATGTTATATTGACACATTGAACTATTGTATTGAATTTTAATTTGAACGGCTTTGTCTTTCTAGATAAATTATTAAAGGCCTTAAAAGCTTTAAAAGAATTTACATTTTATGTTTCCACACTGTGCTTAGTACACAAAGTAAATGTACCAAAATTCCTACTAGACAATTAGAAAAATTCTTAAAAGATTATGCAGTAAAGGATAAAATTGTTGTTTATCCAAAAACTTGTGTTCAACATCTTTAGAGTTGGATATACGTACAGAAATAGTTAAGAGCGACATTAAAAAGCGTATTAAACATTAAAGAATTATCTCTAGTGATACCCCAAAAGTTTTCTTTACTCAAATATCCCATGAAATGGCTACTATTTATAAAACTTTTGTGGGTGTTATGTGTTTGTATATTTGTGAAACAGTAAATGGCTGCTGTTTTAGTATTCGTGTTTATGTGTACCAAACAAATGGTAATATGTTGTACAGTCATTTTTCAGCGCATAACAAAAATCGGTTAAAAGAAGATTTGGTATTTTTATTTGCTATCTATTAGTATTTCGCTTAACTCAATTTTTTTCTTGGTCATATGTCAACATATTATATTCTAATAATTTGTAAAATTCATATTTTTTATTTCACAATCAACTTTTTAAATAGTAATTATATTTAAAGATTGAAAACATATTGTGTTGTATTAATTTTAAACAAAATATTAAAATAAAATTATTTAATGAATTCATAAAAATCTATTGCACTTTCAAAATTATTTTGAGAGATCTAAGATTGAGAACTGCAAGTTTGAGATATTCAATAGAAATTTCATACATTTTCTAAATTTGTGTAGTAGTATTTAAAGAAAGTGATGTGTATCATTTTTAATACTGCAAAATTTTCGTTATTACACTAGATTAATATTTATTTAATGTTCAGAAAATGTAATTTGCAGTTTATTCAAAATATAAAATTAATATATTGTTAGAGTAGAAGTCATTATTAAATAATTCGTTATATATCGCAGAATTAATTATTTCATTTCACCTTTCCTGTAAAATTTGTTTTTTTTATTTGTGTCACTATTCCTGCCGATATTTTTAATAATTTCTACAAAATAGTAATAAATAATTCTGATTTAACTAAAATAGTTACTCAGAAAGTTATGAATATGTTAATACAAATTAAAAGTCATTTTTCAATAATTGATAATCATAATAGTAGACTTGCGATTTTTAAATTGATTCGATTTTATATTATATTTTTATCGGTGCTGGACAATTAGTTATTATTCAGGTGGACATAATGCCCATGCACTCAGACCTGTTGGTCCATTGTGCGCAGCGCTGGATAATAATGCATTAAAAAGTCAAGATAGTTTAACTTTTTAACTTAACTAGTTAGTAAAGTAACTTTTGTTTTTTTTTTGGGGAAATTTTAAATATTGAAAAAATATATAAATTGTACCCCATGGAAGTATTGTACTTACGATAAACTGCTTATGTCTTGAGCAGTAATAATTTAATTATGTAATGTCTAGTGGTACTATGTGGTTTTTTAGTAATACTATAATATTTCTTTGTAGTTTTTATGGTCGGTAGTTAGAATTTATAAAACTAACTTTAATAATCTATTGTTTTTTTCTAAAGTAACTAGTAATTTAACTCAGTTTAAAACTTAATAATTTATAAGTTAACTTGATTTTTTTATATCTGACTAAACTTTACAAGTCAGAAAAAATTACTAACTTACCCAGCCTTGATTTTTATAACATAATAATAAAACACGCTTAAGACATTCCCTTATTTCCCGCATAAGACACTGTTTTTCGCTGTTCCCTGAACTGTATGAAACGTTAGAAAATATTCCAATGTTTTAAACGCTCTAAAGAGTTGGTACCTTGAAGATCGTCTTATGCGAGTTCTACTGTAATTAATTAATTACAGTTACATTAATGTAAGTGTTTAAATAAATTATTTTATTTAAAACGCCTTATGATTATATTTTAGTTTTTTATATCCGTTGAAAATTTTTTGTATTTATAAATGAATATACTTCCCGATATAAGTTGTGTGCCAGTTATTATAGCTAATAACACAAGGTATTATGCCGTTAAAATTTAATCGATTTTGACGATAACTACTATAAATATAAACTTATGCAATTTCTATAAGGTTTGATTGGGTATGTGTGCGTGCTGCTACACATTTGGATGTGATAACATTTATGATTATACTTTAGATGAAATTTAATCGAAGTGTTATGTTGTCATCTTTCAATTGTTCAAATTTTTATGTTTGTAGCCCTGTCAAATATTAAGTGACGTATTCTGCTATCACTCACTTGTAAAAATTTGATACCGTTTGGTATATGGTCAAATACTGATTGTTTCTACTATATGATTAACACGTTCTTTGTTCTATATTTTAACATTTGAGCAATTAAATAATATTAAATAATATTATAATTTATTTAAATGAAATTTCACACTTGCCTTAATACATTTGTGTCCCAGGCTAAGCATGAAATCAATTGTTTAGATCCTATTGATTAAGAATTATATAACTAGAATTATTTAAGAATTCTTCGTTTATTTTTGTCTAATGATCAATAAATCAATTAAATATAAATTCTGAATAAATTATATTAAAAAATATACCATAGCTTTTATATTAATTATTTCAATCAATAATTGTATGAAATAAACTGTATCATCGTAACCACACACTTAAATATTTAAAAAAATAATAACATTGTTAATTTTCAGAATCGCACTTACACCTTCATTGGGGTAAGGTGACCCTTATTTTTTTTTACTTTACTAAGCACTACAAATTTGAATTTGAATTTATTTGAACTTTTTAATACAGATGAAGGTACTAAATAGTTCAATATTACTAAACTAAATAGTTTTTATATTATACATGATAATTTTTAACAAAGAAATAATATACAATTCATTTTATTATTATCTAAGACTTTTATTTAGTAAATAAAAGCTTACAATTTACCCCACCTCACCTTAGTTTCAATGTTTCGTGAGTGTGTAAGTGATAAGTAGCCAATATGCAAATTATTTTAGACTATGTACATAAATTATATAGTTAAGTAAATCAACATCAAGATATATTTTGTGCGTCATTCGATTCAGTTCTAATCGTTTTTTTTTTAAATATTTTATTAAATATATATATTTTAAATGAAATGTTAAAGATAACCATTTTTCGAGGTTCTCTGAATATTTTCAGAAAATAACGTAAAACCAGCATTTCTTATTATTATGTACTATAGTACATTTAGTATATTAAATAGAAGAGGAGCGTTAGGTATAATAAACGAAATGAATAAGGTAAAGAAATAAGGTTGTTATTCTGAACATTCCATTGTGAATTCTATAGATCAAATATGAAAACCAACTGATAATTTTAAACGAAAATACCAGTCAATAATTTTCTATAAAGTTATTTAATAAATGAATATTAAGTAACAATGTAAATTTTAATTATTGAAATATAGCGAGTATTTTTTTTAGTTTTCCAGATATAGTAAAAAAAAATGATATTACACATATTACGTCATACATGGAAATATTATTGCTTATTTCCTCAATTTCATTAAAAACTATAAAGAAATTAAAGAATAATTTGTATAACAAATACTAAAACACATATTATTACTTATGTATAAAATCTTTCATTGGGCTAATGAGTTATATTATTGAATACCTTTATTTTGATAAACGTTTTATAAGTTTCAATCATAATTCAAATTAAATAAATCGCCTTCCATGCAATCAAAAGTAATAAAAAATTCATTTTGTTTAGATGGCATGATGAAAACTCTTAATGCACGTCTACAGTCAAATTAAAAGAGCTTATATTTAAAGAAATTATAAATACTTTTAATAAAATACGCAGTTACTGTAAAAGTTTTCAAACTCCTTGTTTTTAAAATGTCAATGTGACAAATTGGAATTGTAATAATTATTATTTCTAACATTTATTAATTCTAAAAATTATATTTTTTGCAAAATCATAATTTAGATTTATTTCATAATCGGAACTGTATACAAATAGATGAATACATCATACAAATTGTTTCTATTAATAAATAAAATATTAATATGGAGTTAATTAGAAAAATTAAAAGTAAAATGTATTTGAAAAATAAATTTATTATTATTGTATTCAAAAATTTAATTTAAATTTTATAACGACGCTAAGTTATATTATATTTAAATATAATTAAACTATTATTTATCATTAAATATAACGAATAAACGGCATTATACACGATATGACTGAAAAAATACAATTATTTATAAATAAATATTGAATGATAGGTACTGAACCACTTATTATGTACTTGACATTTATTAAAAGAATCAATATTTTCTAGTACTTGCTGTATTTTAACATAACAATGACAATTTACTATGTATACTGACACTTAGTCTTAAAAAAAAAACCCAATTATTTTTCAAGTATAATAATAATTGTTTAAAATAAAAAAATAATTTTAATAACTGTTAAAAATGTTTTTAAAGCTAAAATATTTGTAGAATGTTTAGTATTAAACAAACAATGCTAAAAGACTAGAATTACTGCGATCTCTTCATGTGGCTTGGTGGTCTAGGGGTATGATTCTCGCTTAGGGTGCGAGAGGTCCCGGGTTCAAATCCCGGCCAAGCCCAATTACTTTTTGCATTTTTTTAAATTATTTTTTTAACTAATATGGCATATCTTTAACAAATCTATAATAATTTCATTGTATAATTATACAGGTTGAAAAAATCTGACTATTATAACTATTGATATAATTAAAATTTTGCTTTTATTTTTTTTAACAATTTTTGCATTTTTTGATTATGCTAAATCATGTTTTTCATTATTTATTTTTAATAATAAAAACAAATTAATTTTTTAATTTTAAAATAGCCGTTTTTAAGATCTTCTTTTACGAAGAATGTTTATAGGTGTATTATAACTTATATATAAGTACTTATAAAGTTACGAGCATTCTAATACGTAGAGTGGATACCAAATCAAGCTTGTACAAATGTATATGTATAATGTATATTCCACTCAAGCACACACTCTATGTCTTCATATGCTTGTAACCCAATAAGTACTTATCTTAAAATTGGTACCGACCCACAAAAATATTGTTATACAAGGTCTAAAAAAAAGCTATTTTAACTTTTTGAAAAATAATTACTGTTTAATTTTTATTATTATTAAAAATAAAGAGAAAAAATAAAAATCATGCTTTCAACGTTGTCAAACCATGTAAAAATTATAGCAAAATAATAATTTTATCAAAGTTATACAATTTAGTTTTGTTTATAAACCACCTGTACATAAACATTATTTTTATAGATGATAATTAACCTCCAATTAACAGAAAAAAGTTTTTGTTGAAAGAAAGTCGTTTCATTATATTAGAAAAAATTATATATTAGAAAAAAAAACATTTTGTGATGTATTGTCTTCAATGGAACTAAAAAATATTTTATGTACAATAACTATTGTGTTATTAAAACAAAAATCTTAATAATGTTAACTAGCTTTTCTTAATAGGTTTAAAAATAGTCTTGCTCCTAGGACCACTCCTAGCTAAAATAAAATATCAATTTTATATCAATAAAATGATAAAATACTCTAGTAATAAAACAATATTTTGTTAGATACTCACTTAGTAATTTATCTATGGATATTCAAGAAACAAAAAAAAAAAAAAATTGCAAAATATCATTGGGCTTGGCCGGGATTTGAACCCGGGACCTCTCGCACCCTAAGCGAGAATCATACCCCTAGACCACCAAGCCAGTTGAGAATTCGAACGAAATTTATATTTCTTCAAACTAATGTAAATATATTGACCACTATAAGATATATAGACGTTAACTTGTTTCTTTAGTCTAGTGTAAGGGAATTGCAATTCGAATAAATAAACAATAAAAATAGATTTACCTGTTTTCCGTCTCTGCTTTTCCAACGAACCCATTTACTAAAGCCAGGTCTCCAATAATCTATCATAATTTCTTCAGCAAATTCTTTTCCAGATCCATTTCCATATCGTCCTTGACTTTTAATTGCTGTCACAGCATAAACGTCTTGTAAATTTATCTCAATGTATTGTCGACCATCGTTCGAAATGACACCTTTAGGACACCATGCACCACCATTACTCTCTAGTTTTAGCCTAAATTGAATACATAATTTAATAAAATATCAGTAATACAATAGGAACTAAATTTTTAGAAAATGAAATTGTAAATTAAACAAATTATCAAGATGCAATTTATATATTCACTTATTCAAGAATTAATAGCAATAACTTTATAGTAAAACAGATAATGAATAATAATAAATTTATTACTGTTATAATTAAGAATACAGTCATCATTTCAAAACTGGTTCAGATCTATAATATATAATCTTTGATTGCGATATTCTATTTACAATTACTTATAAAAGCCTAATTTGTCTTAAGATCAAAAATTATAATTCGAACATTTGAGTTATGCAAAAGTAAACTCAGCATACTTAAAATGACGCTTCTAATTAACAATAAAGTTAAATTATGATGAATTTATAAAATAATGGAAATTGCAGGTTTTATTTTAATATAATATAATACGTTATTCTATTTTACTCGTGACCCGTTTTGATATATTAATGTTTTTCAGCGACCATAATTTATTTACAATAATAATATAATGTAAAACATTTTATTTATTTTGTAAAATAAATTAACGTTATAAATATTATATTAATACAATAAAAAAATTACAATTTTTTTTAAATACATATTTTTATAAACATTTCTTAATGTTGGAGTAACATTCAAATTTATCAACCTAACTTACTAAATTATTGAAAAAAAATATATATTCTTCAAAGTTAACTTGCATAATCTATTTATTTAACTATTACTTAATATTTTAATTGCATATGAATAACGGAAAAAGCAACCAACTGGTGCAGTAGCATATTTAGATATTTTGTGTGAGGAGACCAGATAGTTTTATAACATAGAGTAGTGGGGAGATTCACCCCTTCATTGCCCCTTTCACCCCTTAATTACAATAGTTATCAATTATTAGAATATATTATAGTTGAATTATAATTTTTTAATGTCAATTAAATTATTAAGTGTATCTATTTCTCAAATAACATGACTGTTTCAAATGCAAGAGCGAGAGTTGGTTGAACTGAAGTGACTCTTGGAAACTGATGAAGGTATAATGACGAATCGCTGTCAACGCTGTCACGTAGCAAAACATTGCAAGCAATTTACTTATATTGAAGTGGTGAACGTTTATATTTGTATAGCATATCCATAGAATGCGATTCGTCAATGTCTCAAAAAACGAAACTAAAAATAAAACGATCGAAGAATGAGAAACCGTATCTCTTTCTTTAAGAAGCACTAGTTCCAATGAGAATTTCACTAGTATATGTCATTTGATAGATTAAGATTGAAACGTTATGAAAAAAGTGACAAAATAATTTTCATTTCTCATATTGTTACTTTGTAAAAGTAGTATTAATTACAAAAGAAAAACAAGAGATATAACAAATAATAGTTTTTATGATTATTGATAAAATTATTTTTATTATTAATATCTACACTCTAAACATTTTTATACCAGTTTATAAAAGATGTTAATATTTCGATCAAGTAAAATATTCTCTCTGGCAAAAAGAAAATATTATATCATATATGGTATATGTTTCTTATTACACTTCTGGTTGTTCATAATAATATATTTTTACAGCATCAATGTTGTAAAATCATTAAGTGTTTATTACATTTTATTTTATAAAACCGGGTCATTTAGATTTTCTTTCATATAGCCATGAAGAAATAAAAATAAAAACCAAGTGCGTAGTTAAATATTTAAGTATAAGAATAATTTTAAATTTAAAGTTAATTCAATCTCGGTTATTTTATAAATTTGTTACCATAAATTTTTAGTTGTAAAAAATAATTGTTTTTTCAATGTTTTTCAAACATCTAATTTTTTTATCAGTTTTTCAAACGAGATAATAAAGTTTTATCGTAACTAAAAATATGTCAATTGTAAATATAAATTTGTCGGTTCAAGAGGATAAGTTGTGAATCACTTTAGTCAACGGTGGATATTACTTAGCGTGCTAATTAAATAATAAATTGTAAACTAGGAAATATATATCGTGTTTTAATTTAGTTTTTACTTGGATTTATTATTTATGTTTATAAGCAATTGTTTTCCAAGAAGAAAAACGTTAATATATAAGCTAATCAATATAAACGTAACTTTATCATTAATAGCTCATTTAAGTTTTGAATTGAATAAATGGAAACTTTGATGTGAACTCATAAGTGTTAGAAAATAAAGTATTTTACCTTTGTATATAGTTTTTATTCAAGGTAGAAACCAATAGAGATTTGTACTTATGCAGAGGTCAAGGAAACTTTAATTTGTAAATAAGTATTGCGTCTATAATTGTAACTAATTACAGTATTATTTGATGAAAATATTATACAAATATACAGTATGTGTAATGGAAAAAAATTGTTATTCAAAAAAAGAGCAATTTTTTCAAGAATTATTTCATACATGATTTCAGTACTATTAAAATAGTCTATAGTTTTAATTATGTTAAGTATACGCCACGCACAGAAATTAGAAGATTAAGACAAATGATCATCGTGATATAATATTTCTATACAACGCTCAAGTTTTCGTATTAATTACACACCTTACTTTTGCTGATATTATCAATACTTAAATATGAGTTTAAAAACAAAATAGCTAAGCGTGACGCCAATCATAAAAAATATGTATTATTATTGTAGACACATAACTTATATTTTATAAACAAATAAATTGCATACCTATGATTGTGTAGAATAATTGTCAGTTAATTTGCTCCGTTCAGTTGTACATAGTTAACCTATTTTACCGAAAAGAAACTTTTATGACATTGCCCGTGTACTGTGTATCGAAATGTACGTGATATCATATAGTGCAACCATATTATTACATTCAAACACATTATTTTTCATACCAATAGACTTTCAGAGTTGTTTTAACAAAGCATTAATGTAAAATATTGATACCATGGGTCCACTAACGTAATTATAACAATAATTCTCTCTATTTGTCTAGAGAAACGTTATAACTAAAGTATAAAATACATTTTCAGCTGAATTTAATGTTAATAATAAACAAAAAGTTAGAAATAACGTCAACGAGCGGTAGTACTTCTCTGATAAGTCAATAATTAGTATCATTAGAGGAAATTCTACGCAACATCAAATTTTTTCGCTCGATATGTCAACCTATGTTTAACGAGAGACTGGATATCATACCGAGATACCAACCCAACCAAAATATGCGGAAACAAAGTTTTTTTAAGCAAATAAATAAACTCTATAAATGGACAATTTTGTATGGTACAGTGTTGCTTAGTTACACAACGTTTCATGAACATGTCTGTTTTCTTTTTAAATCAGGGTTTTATTAAAAATAAACTTTAAAAAAAAAAAAAATCGTATAAAATTTAACAGTTTTTAATGATATTTATTTTGTCAAACAAACAAATAATTATTATTATTAATACATTTTATAGTTTCACTTGTAATTCAAATTGTTACTGTATAATTAAGGATACTATTTTATAATTATTATTGGCAATCATTTATTTACTTTTAATAAGGCGATAAAATTTAGGGCAAATAACTTAATACTTTAGCTCCTCTTTTAGAATTGAACAGCTGAATATAAATGATTAATCGATTAAAAAAAGTGCAAGTTAAAAATTGATTTTTCATAGACTTGTCTGTGTGTATACTTGTATATGCATGACAAATAGTCAAAATAGTAGTATGTAATAAAGGAGAAATTCAATTTATTAGTGAATATAATAAAAACATATGGTCAGTAGTGATTATAGGGTGGGGAATAGGTGGTTCGTTTCCCTTGGGACGTAGTTTGTTTAAATATTATACCAAAAAATCATTTAGTACGCTATAGATACGGTTATTATCATAAGAATTCACATAATATTCATAAAAAAAATAAGTGTAATGTATTTAAAATATTCACTATAATTTAAATAATTGAGGGAAGCCATATGTGCACATTCAATTTAAATTTTGGGGCTGCTTAAATTTTTGTGTATAATCATAAGATGTTTTTCTTAGAAATAGTTTATTTTTTTATACACATTCCATAAAAAAAAATAGGGGTGGTTTATAATACTGGGTTTCCCCAAGTGTGCATTTATGGGTTGGTAAAGGGCTCTTCAACTTAATTATCCTATAATATTTTATTTTAGTCCCCTCAAATGTTATTTATAATCACCACTGAGTACAGTATGCTTCTGTAAAATACAGTTAGAATAGAGCGTGATAATTTTTCTCCACCAATATTTGTCACAACATACGCCATAAAGACAGCTGTCTCATAACACCACACTACTTTGTGTACATCTCTTGGCTTATTTGATGTTGTGAGGGAGACCAAAACTTAATACCATCACGAGTCGTGTCAATTCCACAATCCTCTTGTTGTCTACGCCTTCTCCGATAAATAATTCATAACGTGGCCTAAAGCTTTGTCGAAATCGAGTGGAATAGAAGGGTCTGCGACGTGTGTGAAAACATTGTATAATTACACTCCGATTGTTTGTTTTTGCGCCGCTTGATGTTTTATCAACAATTTATAATTAATTTCATATTTAAACGTTTTCATCTGTAATAAACAACCCTGTCGGGGGCTCTGGGACGAATGTAATCTCATGGCGACGGGCCTATTGCTCGGAATAATATTATGTACCTCGGCGTACAAGAAAACGGCGACGACCGCAGTTAATTATGCCCCGGAGACGACAATGCTCTTACCAAATGGCCCAGAACTTGGGCTTCTGCTACAAACCTTAAGCCTCGTGTTAATTATTATCGCATTTGGTGAGTGTAATATTATGCGAGTGTATTGGGTATAAGTAAACATCGCGCCTTACCACAGACAGCGAATTCCTTTTCGGCTCAAATTTCGCACCTTTGTTCGCAAGTTGGAGTTATATACACTTGTAAATACTAGCAACCCTCATTTGCCATGAAAATGTAATGTCGTTTTAATGTGAATTGGTAATTTACTATGAATGTCACGAATATATGATACAAAAGAAAACTCAACTCGTCGCATGAAGATTTTATATTTCATGAAGATAACTAACAATATTTTTTTTTGTTTTATGATCATATCAGATGGTAAACAACTTATTACTAAAAAAAATATATAATTATACAATATACATAAATATTTCAAAAAACTTCTATGCAAATAAAACATTATTTTAATTTTAACTTTTATAGTTATGACTAATAGAGGAACACGTTGAATATAAATTTTGCATTGTTCATTTTAATAGGAAATTATGTATTTTTGTAGATTGATTAAAAAACGGTCCTTAACCAAACTTCACAAAACATCATCGAATATATTAGTATTTCATTTTTTTAACAAAAATGGTTCTTTGTTGAGCTGTTTATTATGAAAAATTAATTTTCTGCTACTGCCACTTATACCCCAAACTTGTATTAGCTTTCGACTTTCAAATGGCAACCCCAATTTATTTTATCAGATCTACTCAATTGTAAAGTAATTATTTTAATTTAATTAGTTTTTTATAACTTATAGCTGTTTAATGTTTAAGTGGGATAAGAAGAAAAGCGTACTTATTTAAAAAAAAAAGACAACATTATCTTGTCATTTGCTAATAAACGCAATGGTTTATAGAAATATTATAAGACGGTAAAAATACTGTCTTTTAAAAATAAGTACGCTTTTTTCTGATCACCTCTAAACTTCACGTTGAAAATTAAATAGAAAAGTAAGTAATATTTCAATTGAATAAATCTGATGATATAAAAAAAATTGGGGTTACTATTTGAAAATTATAAGTTGTAATGAGTTTATATGATATAAGCGATGTTCGTAGAAAATTAATTTTTCGAATATATCAACTCAACAAAAAACGATTTTTGTAAAAATATATTTCGTGAGGCATAATTAAAAAAAAACTCTGTATATATGTATTTTCTAATCCTTGAAGTAAAAGATTCTTTACTGATAAGAAAACAATTTATAAATCATGAATTTTCTCATATTTGTACTAGTAATTTTTAACGTATGCAATTTAAGACAAAAATTTTGAGAAATAGTGATAATTATGTTATGTTTGTTTATGAATTTTCGATTATGAAATTCCATATACACATTCGTGTACAAAATTAACGTGCATATTTCAAATATACTGAAGTAGGGAATTTTCGGATCATTTCTTACAGTGTATTTAGTCCGATTATTTAATTAAAAAATTTAAAACAAATCTTTGAATTAAAATTTCAGCTTGAAAAAAATCTCTGATTCATAGATTTATAGATCTAAGACCCTAAAAAATCTATTATAAATTTAAATTTATTTATCACTCGGTCAACTTAAAAATGAGCATTTCACATAATTAGAATTAAAAAAAATTAGTTTGTTAATACCAAACTTCTTGCATTTGTCAAACATTTCAATCCATCATAGCAGTTTATATACAAGATGATTCATTTATCACGAATCACTTAATTAATCGAAAATAAATACAATATAGAGAATTCTTTATTGCCATCCCTTATACCTTATGGAGATACCAACTTTATTTTTTCAAATAGCAAAAAACATGATTATCTGGCTTATTTAATAGATAAAGATCTTATTAAAAAATGTCTGTACGATAACAACTTTTGGACCAGAATTTCAAAAGTTGTTAACATTTTATAGTGATTGCCGAGGTAAGATGCAGGTGTTATATTATTTTTATAATTACATATTTTTTGGTCGCACTTCTCCTCTGGCCTATGTATAAAAGTGTTAATGATTTTCAAAGTACTGTTCAAAAGTTGTTATCGACCAGTCGTTTTCTTATTTAGATAATTGTCTATTATATTAAATAGCTAATTATTTATGATGTCGTTTGAAAAAATAAAGTTGACATCCTTATAAGGTAAATATCCTAATATTTATCCTTGTGTGGGATGAACATAACAAAATACTTTATTATTGATAAATTGAAAAATATGTACCTAATAGACATAAAAAAATAAAATTAGAATTACAAACAAATTTGTTTGCAGTATTTAATTTGCAAACGTATAATCATTCAAAATTTGTTGTAAAAAAAGCCCTAAGAACCACTGTTTTAAAATAAAAAAATTTTACATAAATACAATTTTAACTTTTTTTTTTTTTAAACAAATAATTTGTTTAATTTTATTTAATTAGCCATAAGTGATAAATTCTTATTATATAAAAAATATAATTTATTTTATATTTTTTATTAAACGTCGTCTAAGGATACATAAAATATTTTTAAAAAGAGTAATGCAAATTATTTAGTAGGTAAAAGTTATTAGATTTGTCAAAATATTATGAATCACTCCGTATACATAGGGAGTATAATCAAGAAATATTTCATGATAAAAATAACAACACATGCATCTCATTACTAGCCATTACTTTAGGTTGTTAATAATTTCTAAATACTAGTTAAAAAATATATACTATGAAATATTTGTTTATACATGCATTTTTCAAAGTTAAGAAAAACCTATAATTAAAAGAAATCAAAATAAATATAACAATATTGTTTCTATTTTTCCATTATTTAATTTCAATGAAAAATGAAATACTCGGTTCATCATTAAATTTACCACTGATTCTTGGTCTATACTATTCTAATCCTAGTCAATAGCTTGGAAAAATGTTCAGACGGTACATTAGAATAGGAAGAAAGTCGTAGGTATGTACTCGACTTCCTCTTATGTCTTTTATCATTAACTTTAAATATAGTCCAGCTTTACTTATACAAAACATTTCAAATATCATGATTTTATTGCGAGCTCAAAAATGTATTACTATTTTTTTATAACCAACTTATTGTGATAGTAATTTATACATATTTTACGTCATAAAATTTGTAAAAAAATTATCTTTTCTCATAAAACTTTTACTAATTAACACTGTGAGTTACTTATATAATTCTTGAAGATTGTGTAGAAGTGCTGACTTCATTGTGTTAATCAGAGATATTTTTTGCTTTTTCGAATTTATAATTTAGTAACATTATCCATTATTAAAACTTAACTACATGTAACTGTACATTAATTGATATTTATTAAAATTCTAATGTTTCATTATTTATTTATTTAATTTTTATCGTTAAGGAATCATAAATTCGCGTAATAATAAAAATTACACGGTTATGTAACTATTTATATAAGTAATTATGTATTATTTATGACCAGAGGTCGGATTATTATTATTTTTTTAAGTTAATACATTATAACTTTATCTAACAATTAAGTTTAACGTTTTTAATATTAAAACATTATTTAATATTTCTCGTTTAACGTTAAGAGGGCTCGAAAGGGTTTAAAAAGAGGCCAGTGACATTTTTTTTTTATTTTAAATTTTTCAAAAATATCTTGGAAAAAAATGAATTTTTTTTTTTTTGACAGGAATTTTTTTACGTTAGAAGTAGTATTATGTCTGACGATAATTTAAATTTATTGACTAGACAATTTTTGGGTTTTTTTTTATTAAATTTGACAAATTTTTGCGTTTTAAATTTTATATTATAATATTATTCAAATGTATTCCTGTCCGACTATGATATTAATTTTTTCAATTGAACACTTTGAATACTTAATTATAATTTTACCTTATTAAAATGGTATTATTCAGTTAATTTTAGTACAATTACTAATTGCTCATGTCCGCTCTAAAATATATTTATATCGACTTTAATGAGTATACATCTTTCAACTTGGCCACAGATGCACATATAACTCTTAAGTTTCTATATAAATTGTAATTGTCCCGAGTGAAGGATAATTGCTCAGTAATTGAACCAAATAATACCGCCTAAAAGCGAGTGACTAAATGATTGTCAAGATTAAAATTTGAATTAATTACAAAAGCTTATTTGACTTTAACATAAAAATGAATTTATAGTTATTTAAGATAATATACTATGCTTGTCTCAAAATAATTATTCAAAATATTAACCTAACGAAACTCATGGTAATCTATTAACTACTTAATAATAATGATAAATAAATGTATATGTTGATAAGTTGCATATCTTAATTGAGAGTAGCTAAACCTCTAAAATTGGAAAAAAGTAAATTCAAAACCGTAATTAGTGACAAACGGTCGCTTATAAACAAAAGGAAAGTTAAGGCAAATAATATATTTGTTTGAATATAATTCGATATTTCGAAAATTCGATCCAATAATTTTAAAAGATAATTATATATTATTCAGATCAACAGAACAAATACATAACATATTTTTATATAGCTATAATAGTTAAATAAATCACTCATCACAATAAAAAGAGTAATAATTGTAAAAATACTTCTATTATTTTTGGTATTCTTTTAGAAGTAGTGAGAAGTATAAAAAGTAATAGTGAAGTCTGTAGTTAGTTGTAAATTAAGTTTAGAATATAATAAAAATTATAATTAATTAAATATAGTTCCGTTATTGAGAATTCTGTGACTTTTATTTATAACTTAATATGAATCATTTAAAAACAGATTTTAAGTATTGGATTATTTTAATTTATTATATAAATTAATTAACTTATATAAATAAACGCTTTATTGAATCTTTAAATAAATTGAAAACATTTTTAATTATAATCTTATACTCTATACATTTATTAAACAACCCAGCATAATAATTTTTAATTTTTCGTATAATAAAATACTGATTTTCTCTTAATTAAGTACGATTTTAAAAATATTAAATATAAAGTACAAAGAAGCAGTAAATAATTAACTTAATAAATGTATGAAGAATGCATTTTAAGTTCTCACTATTGAAACTCTCGAAAATCATTTTAATTATAACAGTGAAAAAAATATATATCCTTAGTATATATTTATTAATTATAATTATAGTTAATAAGTATGATACGAATAATACTTTAATTAAAAAATATTAATTTTACAATAAGGTTCACGATGTTTAACAAATGTTATCATTTTTGATCTACAGGATATTTTGCCTTACATTTTTTTAAAATCATTATTGTACTCTAATACTATGAAAATATCATCAAAAATAATATATTTATTATGTAAATTATTTTTATTTTAGGAATCATCTAGGGTAAATTATATATAATACTTGGCTTAAGTCAAGTAGTAATTATTACTTGTTGTTATTCGATATATTAGGTAAATTATTGTTTAAACATTTGTCTTCAAATACGCCATAAGTGAGTAAGTCTCCATTAAATTTGTGATAAACCCTATATTGGGGTAAATGAAAGTTCATAAACAGCTAGTTAGTATTCAATTTTATATTTACGGATTTATATTCCATAAATACTCATAATTCTATTGTTATAAACGTATTGTTAGTTTAACATAAATTTAATAATACGAAATAAGAATTTTTTTATATTATTCTCTTATTTTTATCTCTAAAGTTAATTTACTGAAAAATAAAATTTAAAGATATGTTTAAATAATGAAAAATATTGTATAAATAAAACATCTTAAACATTAAAGAAAACTTATAAAAATTTACCTAAAAGAAAAAGCATTTAAAAAAAATGATCTCGAAAATAAAGTTTTAAAGAGTGAAAAAGAACTATTAAGATGGATCATTAAATGGATGATACTCAAACATAATTATTATATTGAGTGTTGGGGCACTTAAATGACTCTTCGGTTGAGCACTTGGTCGGTATAGACTTAACTCTTTAGAGGTCATAATGGTTTGTACGCGATCTTCAACCGACGTGCCTTCTGCGAAATGTTGTACGTTTTCTATATACAGACAAATAACAAATTCACAATTGCTCTCTAAATTGGTTAAAACTTCTTAAAGTTCTGAATTATTGTACGTTGAAAATATTACTAAATAAGAATTGACATGTTACTCACTTATTTTATAATTCATAAGCAAATAGAACTTGAAAAAACACTTCAAGGAATACCAAGAAAACCATTATAATTTAACAACTTTTAATATTAATGTAAAATCCGTACACCTATTTCAAAATCATAGATAAGTTTTTTGATCTCTAAATTTCCAAAATGTCACTGATTTTATTTGTGTTGACCCTCAGCCGGTCACGCGGTTTCAGAATATTAATTTCACCATAAGAGGTAATCATTTTCTGTGATTTTATATACTTGTTAAACTCACTATTTTTAAATTTTTTATATTTAAGAGAAAATTTAATATATTTTGTCAAATTATTTGATTTTATTTATTCATTTTTTTGTTGAATTAGTCAATATACAGTCACCAATATACAACGTGATATACAAAAGTCTAATAATATACATAATCCGTAGAAAATATATAATTATTATTGTTGTTAAAAATCACTAAAGTTTTTAGTGTCAAAACATTCTAGGTAAATTTATCTTTTAAATCTATATCAGCTCAACACATTTAATAAATATTTTCATAAAAAACTATATAGAAACGATAACACTATTTTGCCTTTAGGGGTAAATATTTGCTGAAATAGTTCTCACGTGAATTTAAAATACTGGTATAGAATACACTAATAAAACGTCAAGACCATTCAATTTTATCTAACATTATTAAAGAATAAGAGGGTACAAAAAATCCCAATACGAAATAACACATCAAAATATTTTTGAAACACATTTCAAAATTGCCGGAGTATTTATTTACCCCAGGCGACTGACTAAAGGTTAATAAAATATAGTGGAAGTTTGATTTTTCAATGGTGTTATTGTAGTAACAACATTACAATCAAATCTGTAACTGAATTAACGTAAGCATCACTTTTTCTTTATTGAAAACATATGTATAATTTATAAAACAATCGAATAAAATTGTTTAAACGAAAGTTAAATAGGACATTTTTATATAAAGTTAAATTAATATAACTATATGTTAAAGTGTCAGGACAGAGTTAAAAAAAAATTGAAGCATAGTAATTTTATACTACACAATAAATTAACTTTGAAGTAAAACAATTTATGTATCAATGTTATGTCTTAAAACTGACAACCTTGTAGATTAAATTAATGTCTATTTTGCTTACTTAAAATTGGCTTGTTTGCCATTTTCCATTTTACAGAATCGTGAAAATAATGAAATTACTTACGTATAAACATATTCTTTATCAAATATTTGAACATAAAAATACTAATTTATTTTTTTTTGTAGAGTTTAAACAAATTAATTTAGTTTTCTAAATAATCCGTTAATAAACCACTAAATTTTATTTGTCATAAAAGAAGAATAAACGCATCATAGTAAAATTAATACCTCTTCATGTTCGCATCGAAGCTAAAAAAAATCAATTGACTACCATAAAAATAGACAATTTTATTCGTATAATTACTTATATAAAAAATTATACTGGTTAATCGTATAAAGCGAAAGGGGACATAAGAACATATAAAAAGTGCGTTTAATCATTATATACATTATTTTAAAATGAACGCCCCGTTACCAACACTTCCATCGTATTCAATCGTTGAATTCGATTGTCCATCTAATTTATGTAAACGCATATAGAGGTACGGCGCCCCATTACTATACCAGGTGTTTTACTGTAATTAAACAGTATGGAATTTGGTCACGTTTCATCTGGCACGCGTATGTTCTGTGTTATATTAATTCAGCGAGATTCTAAGTATCGTTGCCATTGGTAGCTCAAAACGTGAGAAATATAACGGTCCTTACTAATAGGTACTTAAGACAGTGGCAATTTGTTTCCCCCTGAAAACGAACTTTTCCAATAGATATAACATTGAAATCTCACGAACACTCTTAAGAATGAACTCGTGTGGCTACCGCCATGTAAGTTATTATGACACTAGACACGTGACGGCAAAAAACGATAATAATAATAATAACATTTTGCATTAGGCGGGCAGAGTTTGCATTTTTCCGGTCTGGCGACTTCATTAAAAACTGCAATATATTTCGGTCACGTAGTTAAATTTGTTCGGCGGAGTGAAAAGCAGTGCGGTGGAAAAACTTAGAATAAATAATATAATGGCGATTGAGATTTCTATGGTGGCGTGTGTTGTGCATGTACAAAAATGCCTATATCGTAAATCTAATAAGTTAGTGTACAATAAGGAAAAAAAAAAGAAATAAAAAGAAAAACTTTGGCGAGTTCGATCATTGCACATACATGCAAGGCATGAGAAATTTTTTCACCCCAACTAGAACTTTTACTACGTTTACCAAACCATACAGTTTTTATTTCTTTTTACTTGTCTTAATATTTCTTGCAGTCTAAACTTTTTCGATTGATCGTTATATCGTTTACGTCATTAACTCCCTAGTGTTGAATTTACATACCGTATAAAATAAAGAAGTTTACATAGTAAGAGTCAATGTATAAAAAAAAAATGACGAAATTAATTTGACTGAATTTCAAATAGCTCAAAACATTTGATGTAATTAAAGAAATTTGAATTTCTGGAAATGTACTTATTTCTTTGAGAAATTAATTCATTTTTCATTGAATTCGAATTTCGATCATGGGAAAAAAAACTGTATTGACTGTCAGTGAACGAAAAATATTTGAAGTTTATGTAGGTGTATCAATACATAAAAATATTCTGCTTTTAAATTGTCATTCAAATAGTTTCATTTTTTGTTATTTTCAGAAATTTTATAAAAATAGAATTGATTCTCATTAATTGTATTCTATGAATCGACTAGTTATATTTAGAAATAAATATATATTCTTGAAAAGTTCATAGAAACGATAATTTTCTTATTAGAAAATTCATAAATGTCGAGTCGTTGGTCTTTTGATTTAATAACACTTACCGTCCTCTGTGTGGTCCAACAGTTCCATGATCGTATGAGGAACTGGATGTTATGTCGGTGTCCAAAATTCTACCAGATTCCATTCCTAATGGCATACTACACTCATCTGAAAAATATAAAACATATTTTTTGTTTAATTCTTGTAATAATGACTTAAATTATATTTTAACGCATCATAATAAATTTTGATCATATAATAAGTATAAGGTTCTAAATTTATTGAATTCTACATTGATTCTATAAAAATCTTAGAGCGTTATGAAGATTCAGTTTAGTTAAAAACACATCGAGTTGGATATAAAATTAATATATGACTTGTTCTTAGGAACCTATGAAATAAGAGAAGCGATCATATTATATAGGAATGTGAATAACGATCTACACTGTGAAAGTGGTTTAAAGTTTGTCAACTTGGTAACTGGAATAGCAGACAATCAGCTTGTTGGTGTACAGGCATTTGAATAGGTCTGTTGATTTATTACGTTCATCCATCATGTTAACGTTCCAATAGTCTTTTATAGTTTTTGAATCTAAATTACTTGTTCACCAAATTCTATTTTATTATTCCGAGAAGAAGTGTTTATTTAAAAAAAAAAATTATATTCTTAACGTTGATCAATTCTAGTTTCATACAAAGTCTTAAAATTAATGTAAATATAAACAATATTACTCCTCGGTCTATCAAAGTATTTTATTATTTTTATTAGTTGATAATATATTCATATAATATCAATCTATTTAGTTTAAATAAGTATTTTAATTGTAGAAATAAAGAAATTAGTTTCACATTTAGTTCTTATACTATGTTTATTTAAATAAAAGATATTTTTGGTAAACTTTGAATACAGAAAGATCAAACTAAAAAAAATAAAATACTCAATCTAATTATTTGAGTTCAGATTAGTACATTATATTTTTATCTGATACATTTTAAAAAGTTATTAAAGTAGTAAAAGTATAATATTGTTAGATAGTTGTAAGTTTATTATTATATTAGCTAACTTAAAATAAAAATGTTTACATGGAATTATGATAAGTTCATATCCATAATTTTCTATTTTAAAATTACATTATATTTTTTTTATTTATCGTATTTTATTAGCATAATCTAAATTTCGTCAATAGTAGTATAACGGAAATTATTAAAAATAAATTATAAATGATAATTAAACGTATTTAGTATTAATTTTAATAATTATATTATTGCCAAAAAGTTCTAAACACTATTTATAAAAATGATAATAATAATTATCCAGTGCGTTTATTGATTAGTGTAGTTTTTTTTGTTGAACTCTAACATTTAGCCCACGAGCTAAATAGTTTATAATAATAGAGTAAAATAGTTACTTCTAAAATTATATCTGGTCGCTTTATTGTATATTTTAAATATTTATTACCAAAATTATAATCCTGCAATGTAATCTATTTGTTATATTAATTATAACGTGTCATCAATTTCAAGTGTTAAATAAGGATCGTGAATATAACGCACGGAAATAAATAATTAAACATAATTTCACATAAGTTTCGGCTGATGTGATATGGGAATATTGCCCTCTATCAAAGTACGACAATTTAATAATAGTTGTTTGCTGACTTTCTTTGCGCGAGTTTCCACTCTTTCTCTTTGTACGTTTTGCCATAACACCATAAGAGCGTATATGTGAATATATTCCCACAGAGTTTGTGAAAAATCCATTACACGCGTGTCGGAACCAATCACAACATTCCTATTTATGTACACATTGCGAGATAGCTTTAGCATAATATTAACGCAATGTTACTTTTGTAATTCGTGTAAGGCTTTTTTGGTGTTTATATCCAACGTGGCGTGTTACCAAGTTAGAACGCGATAAACCCAGATTTGTCATATAGTTGCTGACTTAGGAGTACAACAAGAGATAATATATCGCGCAAGACACAAAAGAAAAATAAAACGGAAAGGTGGGTGAAAAGATTGAGAGAATGAAAGATGTATTAGTGGTGCTGGTATAATATAATATTGTATGTTTGTGTAGGATATTATTATTACCGGAAAAAAAAGACTGTGGTTCGGTGCGTAGAAAAACACCAATACCCAATTCCTGTAGGGAATATAACGAGACAACATATTTACGTCGTATATAAATGGTCCAATAAACCCTAATATGAAAAAGGATACTACTAGTCCTAACCGCTGCCGATACCCCTTGACGTTTTTAACACCGAAAAGGACCATAAAATGTGACGACCACTACTCGTTTCTCTCCATCACATATGTTTATGTACACAAACATATATATATATTACATAAATTTTATATCGTATTAACACTTGTGTGGATGAAGGTTGAATAAAAATCCATACTCTATTATGGGTGGTAAGGTTGTTATATTTGCTCATTGACCAATAAAAATATAGGGATGAGCCATCCATAGTGTTATTTTTTAAATCTTCAACACAAATTTCTGCCATAACTATGTTGTGAAATTTAATTAATTGAAAATCACGTATCAGCACTAAATACTTATCCAAGTTGCTTGCTAATGTTAGTACCATATTTAAAAATTGATTTCAGAAAGTGAAAGGGTTTAAGGTTTATTTTTCGTTTATATGCTAGTAATAATATAAAAAAAACGGTAGCACAGTGAGGTCGCGGCATAGTGGAGACATTGCATAGTAGGGTCCAGTATAGATTTAATCTGATAGTGATTAAAATCACTATCATAAGAAACGCTTCGATGCAAATCTGTAGATAGTGTTTAATTTTAAAAAATTGATGGATAATTGCAAAAGCAACATCAACTTCTATTAAAATAAAATACAAAACCCATAATTATCATACAAAAATAGTATATTTTTCAATATGGTAGCCATTTGCGTATAGAAGATAGATCGTCGGGACAAATTTTTTTTTT
>NW_026099572.1:66534282-66730389 GCF_025091365.1 Daktulosphaira vitifoliae | reverse complement strand
AAAAAAAAAAAAAAAAAAAAAAAAAAAACACATCATAGTAAAATTAATACCTTCTCCGCTTCGCATCGAAGCTAAAATACATATACCAGGCTACAACACTGCTCATGTTTTATCTGCATTTGAATGTCATTTGGATTGTTCAATCAAAATCCAATTAGTTAAAAACTAATTTCAATTGGTATTAAATTATTAATTTAAAATGCAATATAAAAAAATTTCTCACCATACTGTTTAAAGTATATAATCATCATGTAAATAATCATGATATATTTTTTAAATAATAAATACTTGTTTTTAAATTTTGAATTAGACATTCTATTATTATTTGACATTTATAAAAATAGGTCTTCCAATGAGAGTATTTTACTATTCCTTAATACTTCCAACTCTAATAATTAATGAAATCACCGTTAATATTCTTAAATGAATTCTAATTTTACTTATTAAACTGAATTCTTGGTTCAAGCTATTCTGGGAATTCTTGTATACGACTAAAACAATACATTTTTCGTAGTCGAATAATTAAAATATAAATTTTTTAATATAAGGAATTATTGTTATTTATTAAATAAAATTTTATTTTATAAGCTTCGAATTTATAACCGCAAAATAATTAAATTTTACTCGTAAGATTTTAATTATAAAACCAGTCTCATTAAATTTGAAAATTTAATTTATGATTTGAAATAATTATGTACATAGAGTTATAATTAAATCTATCGAATTAAAAAAAAATTTACATTGATCATAAGAGGTTTTAAACTTAAGAAAAAAAAAACCAAAAAGTAATAATAAAATAATAGTACGTCTTGTATTTACTTAGTAATTTATAAATAATATCTTAAACAAAAGCACTATAAAAATTTAACTACGTTTATTTCTTATCTTAATTTTACTATAATAATTTATGTTATGTTTTTAGATGGAATATTGTGGTGAACATTTTTTATAAAGAATTTAGAGAACGTATTATTTTACTATAAGTAAATGAGAAATAAATTAGAAAATCCATCGAAATTCTCTATCATTAATTTTGACAATTAACAATTAAGTCTTCTGGTATTATCGAGCGCAATACAGAAACACATATGATGAGTTTGCCTCACATTAAACACAAAAAAATGTACATGTTGCCAACCACAATAATTGTCGATTACAGAGCGTCATTTTGCATTTGACCGCTTTAAAAATTTACATCACTTTTATAAATATTTATAAAATAAAAACTGATCACTTGCTGCTAATTATTTAAAAATAAAATAATATTAAAAATATTAATTTTATATTAAATTTATAAATATTTTTTAACTTGTACAAATATTATAAATACTACTGTAAAAAATTATAATTTTACTAAAATTTCATTTACTGTATAAAATATTTTTATTGTTAAACTCATAAAGTTTTAATTGGCAAAAAGTTTTAGTTGTAAAATAACAACTACCTTTCATCATCCTTGGTTGTGTCAATGAGAATAAATAAATATGTTTCAACTATTAAAAAATATAAAAATAAGGTGTGAAATAATACTCTATTGCATACACAACATACTCGCTGTTCGATAGTTTATTTGTGAACACAAAATTGACCTTAAAAACCCATTAATACCGAGTATCTTATCAAGTTTGCGTCAATGTGTCAATGCTTGGATTATCAATCAATGAAAAAAACTCGCTCTCGATAAGGAAGACCTTTCCCATTCAATTTGACAACACGCTATAAATCAGATCTAACAGCTCTTCTCTAACAAAGGACAACAATATGATAGGGTAACGAGTCAATCATTTTCAACGATATACTTACCACCAAAATTTCATTTTCCTTACACAATGTCGTAACGCATAGTTGACGAAAGAGTTTCTTATAATATTGAAGCCTTAGTTAAATCAAAATAAGTTATCTATCACAATATTTCGTACATTAAAAAAATTAAATAAATAATAATACAATTTAACCAACAGTCTAAAAATAGTAAAAATTATTTTTTTCATCATTCAAAAAGCAGTTGAACATTTATTTATTTCCATAAATCAGAAGAAAAAGTTTTAAGTTTTATAATTTAAAAAATATAATTTTGGCAACGCAGAAAATGAGAGATAAAAAAGTAGGTTAAAATAAAAATATATATGTACCGTCGTTATGGTTGGATACAACAAAAGTTGAATTATCTTAAATATTTTTGATATTTTGAGCACGTAACTATAATCGTCCAATCGAAAATTTATTAAAGACGTCTCCACTTGTTTAAAAATCGCTAATTATTATGAATACTACATTAATATTATATAACATTTATACGAATATAATTATAATATTCGAATTATAGTATTAGAATTTGTGTAACAATTAATATTCTGTTCTGGAACTTTCTATAATATTCGTGAAATACTTACCAAAATCTTTTAAAAGTCGACGTTTCATTTTACTACAAAGTTTTACAGAAAATTTTGATGCGTTTCGAGTACATTAATCGATTGACTATCAAACAATCGTTATGTTTTAGTAAGTTGTTTTAGGCTAGTGAATAGTATCAGTTCTCGGAAAATGTTTGGGTTTTCAATCACAAGTCTAGAAACATTATACTTCTTACGGGCTAATAAATATTACATTGTGCATAAATGTAAGTCGACGATTGCACGACATTCCACCCCAGTTTACATCATTAGATTTTTTTGATAAAAATCAATGGAATTTACAAATTTAAACACTATTTAAAAAAAAAATTGTATTTCACTTATGGACCATCTTTTATTTTTATTCATAAATTACATTTTACACGTAATATATATTCCCTTGAACGCATTTGTACATCATATTTCACAGTAAACAAGTTCAGTAACATTGAGAATATTAAAAAAATTTAACCTGTATATCATTTTTCTTTTCTCGCAGTACGTTTCACACGCTAGTGTTCACTATAAACAGCGTAACAATGCCATGTCTCCATTGCCACGTTATCAATTTTCACTTTGTAAAAAGAAAAAAAAGGCAGGCACAAAAGGCTTTGGGTGCAAGCGTTGTAAAAATACAATATTTAATAACGGATCGCGTTCTCGTTTTGAGAAGACCAAGGAGGGTGCAAAAGTGAATTCTCACGATCCGTTGGATTTTGCATAATACATTTTTTTCTACTTTGAAACCTTCCCCTAATACGTGAACGTGAATACAGTGTACGAATGTAAACTTGTAATAAAATTACAGCCGCTTTTGTTCTATGCACACACATACACGGGCATATACACTTACTCGCAGGGACTTTTCGAAAAACTATTTGATGGTAGCTGCAGCAGCCGCCTCTAAAAATTCGATTAAAGCGGAACCGTAAACACGTAAAACCCCATTTGCCACCACCAGTGTTGTTTTAAACTTTGCAATACCTGTACGCAAACGGCTCGTTATATTACGTTATTGATTTCGACGGTGAGCGGGCAGTGGTTCCTAAAAAAAGTAGATAAATACAAAAAGTGGCAGTTTTATTACTTCCGGTTAGCATTCAAACCACATTTCCTACAACTTGTCATAGTTAGTCAGGCGATTTAGATGACCGTTCTTATAATTTTATAAGAAAATTATTGAAAAACTATAAAACCTTGCTCACATATGGTGTTAAATTTTTAGTACGACCAGATAAGGCATTTAATAATTTTTAGAAGAGATTTAAACAATAAAACGACATTTACTTTGATCGAATGATTAACGGTAATTATTGTTTTTTAATTGTAAACAAAATAACTTGAGATTTTCCTAGAAAAGTACTAGTAAGATTCATTTGTTGACATAAGATAAAAATTCAACAACAGTAGTTGTCAGTTAAAGTGATTTTTTTCGATATCATAGATTATAGATAATTGTTTTTTCACTTTGAATGAATACAAATTTTAGATAAATTTAAACTATAATTTCTTCAGCGCGAATTTTACTCTATATTAAACTATATTAGTTTGAATTCATGTCTATTTGATGTTATCTCTAACAGACTTAAATTCTTATTCGTTCTCCTTTGCGTGTAAACAATTCCCGTCCGAATGAGTTAAACTTACGCCAGAGGCAGTTGATAGTTTTATATTTCACGAAAATATTTATATTAAAGTCGAATTGTATACTGTGCGATTAAATACATTTAAATTTTATACTTTGACAAATTACAAACCGTCATTACTAAGCTGTATTAGTGGCCGTCAACGGGATTAAAAATAGCGTCGATACTTTTAAAATATCGTTCGACTGCATTCAGCAACTTTCGTCACCGTAGATTCCATTCTTACAATAAATTAAAATAACAGTCACGTAAGGTCTCGTACCTTAACTCGAGTACAATTTTTTTCAGCCAACCCGTTCTCTTAATTTATCTCCGGTTGGATTAAGCCGACTATGCCCCGTACGTGTCCGACGGTTGCCGTCATTTCTTCGTTTTCTTAAGGCTCACCGTTGCAAATCGAATTGTCATCGCTGCCCATAACAATAATTATCGTAGCGGATCGCACAATGAATGCACAAATGTTATCGTCGCAATGAAACGGAGTAGACCAACTGATATCGACTACAGCCGCATCGCAGCTGCAGTACGTGTTTTGTAGCCTAATGGGTCGATGGAACGGCGGCAAACCGGCTCCGTCGCCGAAGTCTACAATCGCGAATCGAGTACCAGGCAAGTATTGCATTCAAATCTTCTGTTGTAATTAAACTCGAGCGTGTGTGTTTTACACGCACAATTTTTACGGCAGCTCTCAAAGATTTGACGGGCGCTGCGATTGAAGTTGGCCCATCACAAGTACTTCTCCAACTTATGTCAGAAAATAATTACCATCAAATGCATTTGTGTACTATAAATTATTATTGCGAATAATTTAGTTTTATCGCAGTTGATAAACCAGCGGGGTGTTCTCGCACAGGAGCTGTTACAGATAGTAAGAGTTATACGTTAAAGGTGAGCGGTAAACCCACATAAACTACATGGACGGTTTTAGTTATAATTATTAATATTGTCTACAATCGATTGCTGCTGGAGCTTTGTGTCGGATTTTATATGCTGCCAACGCCATTGCAGCCGTGGAAAACGAAAATGCACAAAGGGAACGTTTGAAATTATTAATTATTACCCCATACGTACGTCACTCTGCTAAATATAGGCAATGCGGTTCAATAGAACGTACTGATAAAGGTTTCGATGAAAGGTGTACGTGTACCGCAACAACCATTTAAATTTAAATCGATCGTTTGTGTGCGCTTAAAGTTTAAACTATTTCATTATCCGTCGGTTGTTTTCGGAAGATAATTGGTCGGTTTAAATTACTCCCCATAAACTGTGATATTCAGTCTATAATATTATAGTTATTCACGCAGCGACTAATCTGTGAACTCCATAAAAATAGGCTATTGGCTGAAATATAAGAATTAGCGTATTTCAACGATTTATTTTTTCATCAAATTCAGTGTTTTCCATAGTTATTTTTAGTCTAAACCAATATACAATTTGTTCAAAAACTCGTGTTTCATAAATTTATGAAAGAATTTATAAATGCGCAGTTTTAAGTTCGTTTATTTAGAAACCTGTCAGTTTCACACGAGTACACATTACTGTGTAAACCTTCAGGGGTTGTTTGCACACACAAACTGCTAAACAAACAAGTGGTGTTGGTTAACGTACAAATTTTACTATACCAAGTTTGTTAAAATAATAATAATAGTTTCGCAACAATTACTAAAGAAGTATAGATACTGCATTTTTTTTTAATAATTATCAGTAATTACATCAAATTTTTAATGTATTATATCGTAAAACTCATTGGAATCTAATTTTCGTATTATTTATTTAAAACACCAACAAAAAAGTGAAACCTAAATTGGTATTGAATATCGCAAGTAATTCGGCAATTGTTATTCTATTATGACTGATTAATTTTTTACCACAATAAAAACCATTTAAAGAGCAATTGAACAAATAAACTGAATGGATTTATGAAAAACTATAGAAAAATCAATTACTTTGGTTATTTAAAATAAATAAATAAAAAAAAAGTTAGTTAAAACATACTCTTCATACTTTTTAATGAAATAATTTTTTAACGATTAACTTATTATTTATTCAAATAAATTAATTCAACAAATATATTATACGAATTTGTATTAATTTCAATAAGTTTTTACACAGCAGATAGTAAAATTAAAAGTCTATTTTATTCGACACCACTACAGTTACCACATGTTACTAGGATTTAAGTTAGTTGTATCAGATATGGTTAGTTTAATGCATGTTTTGTGGTCGTGATTAAATTTAATAAAATTTAGGAAAGAAATAATCGAACCGTTTTTCAAAACAAGAAAATTTACCAAAGCACTTGTCACGTTATAAATAAGGATACTGTACTTTTCTAATTACAAATAAAACAAACGCAGAGCTAATCGGCCATTTAATACTTTACCGGTGGGTTTACAGAAATCCGACTTAATGAAAATTAATAGGGCCACTATGCTTCTTTTAGATGTATAAGTTCGACCGAGTGCGGAGTAAGAGTAGGAAGACAAATAATAATTAGTCCTTTCAAGAGTTCCCTCTCATCCCGACGAGTATCTGATTTATAGAACGATGAGGGTACGGATTTTTTTCCGTTCCTTTATTTAAAACAAATCCCTCGAGCTTGGATCTGGTAAAACTGTAGAGTGAACACAACAGTAAGAAAAATCTTTACTTAAGTATTCGTTTAAAATAATTTTTATACAGATTATAATTCCATTTTGTTTCTTTCTACTGTAAAAACAAATTCTATAACTTCAGTTTAACCACAATGCTAAGTTTATTGATGGTAAAATATATTTTGTGTAAACAACAACATGATAAAATGAAAGAATATTTTCAATTTTTCAAATAAATACTTCAATGTAATATAATGAAGCAACACCTCCATCACTACATATATTATACACGCCATCTTATGTAAAATAGTTGTACGATAAATGGGTATGCAATTATATAAAATATTTGTCATGAATACTGAAATAAATTCAATTTTAGTTACACATAAATACAAATTCATCATTATCATGTTTAGATCATCAGTGTTTGAGAGAAAATACCAAATTTATACAACAGCCGAGAAAAGTTTATTGAAAACGCTGAAAGAAAGTTTGTTCCGCCTAGTAATATACAGCCAAGTTAGATTATTTAATAAACTATCGCAGTATCTGTGTATATGTAAATATATATATATGTATATTTAAACAATTTATGTTAGGTCACCGTTACGGTACTTTACTAGAATTAACTTTGTGAGTCAAAGTTTTCAAGACTCAATTTTCCAAACCCCTATTTACATACTTATCAAAAAAGGTTACTCGATAATACATCCAATAAATAATGCGTTGTAAGATTAATGTTGAATTTTAAATTAAATGACAGTACTATTAGAACAACCTGTTAATAATATATGTTAACCATAAAAAGAAAAGTTTCTTATAGGATCCGAAAAGAAAGTCATGATTATATGACATAGTCAGGCTTTAATTAGGTTAAGGGAACACGGGAAATGGCACGTGCTTAAGGAAAACCGAATACTATAAGCTATCATTTATTCGTATAGCTTTCAAACATAAATTTATTTAATTACGAACTTCCTGGCAATCATCCGGAGAACCCACACATTTTTAATTCGAGTATATTTTTCAAAAAAGAAAATATGCATTATTATTAAGTATGAGCAGTAACATTCTTAAATTTAGAACCATTACTATCTGTTTCAAATAGATCTAATTGATGAAATCGAGCAACTTTCAGGAAACCAACAATTTCTCTAAAATTTTCCTCATTACAATTTTCAAGTATTTTTACATTTTTCTATTAAAATTTGAAGCTGTTTTATTAGCTATGAAAATCCGTGTGTTAATAAGTGCGCACAATTACCCTGAACCAAATGCGTAGTATTGCTCAAAATGACTTAAAATAAAAAAACGTGTCTTNTATCATTTATTCGTATAGCTTTCAAACATAAATTTATTTAATTACGAACTTCCTGGCAATCATCCGGAGAACCCACACATTTTTAATTCGAGTATATTTTTCAAAAAAGAAAATATGCATTATTATTAAGTATGAGCAGTAACATTCTTAAATTTAGAACCATTACTATCTGTTTCAAATAGATCTAATTGATGAAATTAGTTGAAATTATTTATAAATATACACGATGATCAGTTAGTATGGAAACAGGACAGTTGTGACAAACAATAAGAACAATAGAAACCTGTTTTCTTATTTACTAAACAATATATATTAAATTCATAACTATTAGTTTAAAAATAATTAATCTAAAGGTTTTGAAAAAACTTGAAATGTTTTATCATTTTTTATATTATATTTCTTTCATATAATCTATATGTTTTATATCTATGTATAATCTAAGCCAAAAATGAATGGTTTACGAGTTATTGAGATACACATCATACCCCGCAACCCTCTTCTTAAATTAAATATTTAACTCTGTGACTTTTATTAAATTATGTGTTATTAGAATTATAAAATAAAAATAAAACAATTCAACAAAATTTAAAAAATGATGAAATTTTATTGAAAAAAAATCTCTATTTAAATTAATTCTACTCGTTGATTATCTTTGAAATTTAGCCAAAAAATGTTTTAATAAAATCAATCATTTGTCAAGTCTTTAAAAATCATTAGATTAAGTCATTTTTATTTTAAGACAGGATAATTTTCAATAAAAGTATTTTTCAATCGCAAGAAACTGGGGTGACTATAAATACATAATCCGTTTCAAAAAGTAACTATAAATTATTCTTTGATGGGTTGTTAAATCCAAAACCTGTCTTTCGGTATTCTGACAGAGGATTTTTATACGAAAAAAAGTAATTGAAACCTTTTGATGAGAAAAGACAGGCTCTAGGTAGCTTGAATTAAGCTCATACTAAACTTCGGTATTTCTTAGTTATTAGTTTATTTTTCTCAATTTTAGAGGTTTTTCTATATTTTCATTGAAAAACGATTCTTGTTAAAACAATGATGTGAAATTAAAAATGTTCAAAAGCGCGAGTCTGAATTTTGTTAACTATTTCATCTATTATTTTATGGTTAATAAGAAAACTTTTTTGTTTTTTTAAATTAAAAATATATTGAAATTGGAGCAAAAATGATTCTTGGGTTTGTTTATTTTTGTTTATCAACTGAAAAAATTATATTAAAATTGAAGAGACGATTAATTAAATAACTAATTCAATGTGACAGTAAAAGGATATGAGCGCAAAACGGGTGGTTTGAGTTTTTAACCCGTCAAAAATCATATGCAAAACAATTCATTTTAAAATACGGGATGATAATCGAAAACTAAATTTTATAAAAATTAATATTGAAACTTACAAAATGTTAAATTGAGTTTAGAAACGTATAAATTATAATTTAATTTCATTTACTCCGAAAAGAAAACATCTGCATGTATTATAGATTGGTTAAATTCTGTTGAAGAACTTCCGACGCAAATAAATTAAAAACAAAGTTTTTATTCCGAGTGAGAAAAACAAATTAAACAGCAATTTGTTTATGCGTTAAAAAAATGTTCCTAAAACACCATAGTGGTTTCCAGCATTAATTAGTTTTTGTTGCTTATCAGACGGGCGTATTCCCAAAACTCTCAATTTCAAAGAACGCGGCTTTACACGTCACGCATCAGAGACTTTGTGAAAGGTTACCCTTTACAAACTATCTGGCTCGACCGCTTCTTATCGCTGCTTGCCAGGACTTAGTATACTATACGTGTAAAATCATAAAATCAAGACAATAATCGAAAAAATAATATGGATGAAAATAAATATTAGAGCGATTTTTTACATTCAAATAACACTTACTATATTATAAGAACCTGAATTCCATTAATAAAGCTAGTATTTTTTTAATAAAATCATTTTTATTTAAAAATTATACAAATTGCTGCACGTTCAATAAATTAAATGAAGTCTTACTACGACGTGAAATTACAATTGAGGAAGACAACCTGTGATGGCACTCGAAGAGTTTTCATAAGTTATTTGTACTACACACAAGGTGATGTAATCTATTTCTCCGCGGACTCGTAAGGATTGGCTGTTCACAATAATGAAAACGCTGTGATTAATGTAGTAATGATGCCGTAATTAAAGTTCATACAGTTTTGGTCATTGATTATATTTATTTAATTTTGTCTGAACAAATTTAATGGTCTTGAAAATTCTTCAACGCAGAATTATGCATAAGCTCTAACTCTGTCGGCTAACATTTTGTCGTAACTACGAACCATTTACGTTTAATGGTATTTTTTATGAAAGGCAAACGGATTGTTGACCGGATTTTAGTTTACTTAAAAATTATGTTCGTTCTAAATAAAATCGTTATACATCCTAAGTCTCTGCTTTATGGTATCATAAAATTTATTCGAAATTTATCGATGAAATTATTTTTTATCAGTAAATAATTATGATTTTTTACAACATATCTTAACGTCATTGAAATACAATGCACGTAAATTTATGTTATTGTCTTGAGTATTGTTTATATGGTATTATTAAATTGTGTCAGACTGAATCCATAAGTTAATTAAGTCGTGAATAGTACTAATATAACAGTTTTATTTGTCAAATATGTTTTGCAATTTTATATGTTTATTATTTACTTTCATAAACCAACTCGATAATAAAAATACATTGATAAGTTGAATAATATCATCGAAATAAATTAATATTTTTTCAAATTATCGTTATTGGTACACATAATTGCCAAATTATTCCGAGGGCTTCGCATATTAATTGTAACTGATTTTTATTTTCCTGATATAAGTTATATTTCAAAGTATAAAACGTGAAACATTAAAAAAAATACAGTGTTTATTGTAACATGATTTTTGATATATTCAACTGTAACGTTAAATTTTTGTAATTGAAGTAAACTAAATTCTCAGAGTATAGTTTATCACATAGGATTTTTTTTACCATCATTTATTTATAGTAATTCGCATTTATAAATATTTACTAAATAATTATAGACAATTTCAATTTATGTTTATGTTCATGATCTGTTTTGTTATTGTTAACTATTTTATTTCGTTTATTAATTTAACTGATTTTCATTTGCTTTGTTGAATAATGTTTACCTAATAATGTTACCTACTAAAAAAAAAAGACTGCTGATGAGTTTGGTGCCTTCCTTCTGTTTCGTTCTCTCACAAACATTAAACGACCAAATAATGCGAAATGATTTACATTCGTTTGGCAGCTTTTTAAAATGCGTCTGGTCACGCAGCAGATAAATTCTATTGGTGAGAGGGCGCCGAAGAGCTCTTGAATGCCGAAGGGTCTATAGCATATAGTTCTAAAATGATAAAAAAAACACGAAAAACCGTTTAGAAAATGCAACGTAATGACGTTACATAATCTCTACTACTGCAATGTTTTCACGTAACACGTGAGTAATTTCAAAAGATTTATGAAGTACCAAGTGGCATTTTGACATTGGTTTTGGGTTAGATACATATTGTTTTTTATTTAGGGGTGAAAATATAATGAAAAATAAAACTAAATACGCGATTATTTTTTGAAGTTATATGTATTTTAGTTTTAAATTATCATGTTTAATACAATTCAAATTTTAAATAATATTAACCAAATATGATAAATTTTTATAAAACTAAAATGAAATTATTGAAATCAATGAATTTGTATTAGTAGAAATCGATGTTAATTAATTTGAACAGTTAGCCTATTAATTATTAGCCGAATCGAGTAGATTATTGAAACTGAATATTTTTGTCAGCTAATTATAAAGTTTTTATAAAGTTGTAAAAATTGTTTGCTCGTATATCCCCACGGGTGGTTGTCTGGTAAAACTAGCTCGGCCATTATTATTATTTTTTATACTGTTATGAAAACGACAACAGCAATATAATGTCTTTCGGCATAATAGTATTCGTTTAAAATAGTCCGAGTAAACGCCTTTAATAATGATATAAACGAAAAATTATTACCACAAAGAAGAAAGTTGTTGGAGGAGGCTCTGTGGTCTCATTACACATGAAGAATGGCATAAGTTTGTAGTGTTATATGCAATTTCGCAAGTCGTTATTAGTACTTCCGTACAAATATTTTCCGACAAAAACACGCAGATTTTTTACAATAACTTTTTTCCTTTCAACGCGTTGTACTCGTTCTGTTCGTAAGAATTTAAAATCAAGGTAGAATGGGCTTTCAGCCAAATAATTACTGGGGTTAATGTGAAACAATTTTCAAATAATAAAATACAAAGATTGTAATGCATTTTGTACGCTTTACATTACGGGCAGGTTTACAAAATACACAATATATTTCAAGTAGAAAATTTTTTTTAAGGATTTGTCGGCGGCTAGGATTAAAATCCCGTTCGATATGGTTGGTCGACGAATGGAAATAAATTTAATTCATACCCTAGACAGCCTTACTACGTGGACATTTAATACCAAAGCGGAGGAGTTTATAATTTAATTCTCACCGCTTCGGAAATACAGTTCGCACCCGCGTAAATACGCCGTGTCGTTAAAAATCCAATTCTTTGTATGAAAACACTTTTTTTAAAGTTCACAAAGCTCATTCTTTTATATTTTATTCACCGCAGGAAACGGTGCTGCAATAATTATTAGTTACACAAAAGTATAATGCTGACAGAACTTCAATGACGCAAGAGGGTTTCACTAAAAGTTACATAATATTAACACCAGAAAGACCGAAGGGAATAAAAATAGCAAGCAATACTTATAATTGAGGAAAAAAGTTTAAAAGCTTCAACAATTTTTATGATCTTATATTTTTTTTTTTTATTCTCTCTTTTGCTCTTTTAATTTAATTTTTATTAGATATATTTGTGTATTTTACTGTACCACTTTTGTGCTAATGGAACACTTGACTATTGAAAAATCAGAGTGCGTTAAATTTTGCAGATAAAATGGTTGAAACTACAAGGTTTTCTGAAGTAATTACATTTGACCGCTGGGATGCAATTATATCGGAAGTATAGAGAAGGCTTACAATAACATTAGGCTTTTGCAAAAGAAGAGTTAGGGTAAAAGGACTTACTTCCGAAGGGTCTATTCGAGCGCGTGGACAAATATTTAATTACTGAACGCTTAACTGTGGACAAATGGCGCAATCAGACTCAGCGATGTTGGCAGAATCTCCCAAACAAAATCATTAATATTGTATAAATCCATTCATCCGTCAAAAGAGCCCTACGAATGTTTCAATCAATGATGACCAAGAGATAGAGTAAGAAAACAAAAATTAAAGCTCACAAATAATATAAAAATATTATTTTATAAGGTTAATTATTAACCCTATGTATTACTCGCATTTTTGTTTACCGTAATAGTTATAAGATGTAAAATAAAAAAAAATATATATAATTATTTTTAGAATTTTAAAAAGAAAACACAATGCGGGCTTCTCGAATAAAAAAACATAATATTATGACACGGACAGTGGAACTATCGCCAGAGAGTAGGGAAAAGTGTTATATAGAATAAAATAATTTATACAATTATAAATTATATAATAATTACAAATACTATACGTTTGAATAGTAGTGTTATTTGTATATATTAAGTCATTCTTGATTTATTATCTTTATTCCTTATAATTTCATCATATTTTTAAGAACTGTTAAACAAAGGATTGCAAAATAAAAAGATACAGCCAATATGGATATAAATTGAGTGTTTGAAAGTGTGAAAAATACTCAATCGCGAGAACACTAGCTGTGAGTAATTTTCCAAGAACCCTTCAATGTTTCCCGAAGTTAAGTGTGAAAAAGAACAACAGAAACGAAATATAGCTGTTGAAGATTTGTGTTGAAAAGAAAAAGGAGGAACGGGTAGTGCATTTGCCAATAGCAATAAGTATATGAAAAGGCGGCATTGTTACTGTCAAATTCAGAGAAGAGTAGAAGACGGCTGTAAAATAGGTAATCAATAAATATTCGATAACAGAATAGCTTTACTACGATACTATTTTCAAATTGAAATTTATTTGGTCTGTTTCTATTTAATATATATAATGTCAATAATATTTAATAATAAACACTCACTTGAATCAAATTTACTTTTGCAAAATATGTATTTTATTTTTATATTTTTAATTATTCTAATTGCATACAAATTATGATTACTCCAATGAAAAGAATGTATAAAAACAATTTCTATAAATATTTGTACTTCGTAAAAAATCCAATAAATTTAATAATAATAGCTTTTTCTATGTCCTATATATGAATAAACTTTATTAGGCTTCTTAATAGCATTATATAATTTTACATATTCAATTTGAAAACGTGTAACGACACTTCTAAATAAATAAAAATTACTTTTCTACAATAATTTTTTGTTATTATTTAATAATTGTCTACTATATTCATTATGTTTTAGAAATGATTATGGTCAGCAAAAATAAACATTAAAATCAAACAAAAATTATTTTTTCATGTGTTCTACGTTAAGTTCATATTGTACACTTATGGTATACTTAACTAGCTTAAATTTTTGGTACTTACTGTAACTAAACGATTGTATAGACTTCGGTCGATAGATGAGTAGTAACACAAGAACTGTGACTGTTTGCATTTTATAATAAACAACGTCCATTATTATAATGTAAAATTGCTTGCCCCAGTTCTGTCAAATCGATTGATATTGAAAAAATATTCACCATGTTTAGATTTGACAAGTTACAACATCCTTTCGTCTAAAAGTCCTTGATGCATACTTATTATATCATTTAATCTGAAAAAGTCCAAATTTTTTTCTTAGATTTATTACTTTAAAGCTAATTAAAATTTCAAATCAAATTTCTGTAGTCACAAAAAGAGTATCTTATTACATTATATGTCATCTTAGAGCTAACTTAATTTCTTTATCTTAAGAAGGTTTCTTAACTAAGAGATATATGTCACATAAAGTAGTCAAACAAACAAATTTTATTAAGAAGCACGTGTATATGCTTGTGAGTACTTCAAAGATGAATCGATATCACCATGACTACTGGTCAAAGATCATGATGGTCAAAGCTTACAATAACAACAGAAAACACAGGTAAATCTGATAATATTTTCTGCTTTACCGCTTTTCATATTTTTTTCCACTTCACTGCACATCTATTGGTGTGAGTTGGTGGTATGTATTTTATAGTACATATTCTTTTTGATACAATAGAGTAGCAATATATGTATACTTCGAGTGGTGTTTGAGACGCTATAGGGTCGATGCGTTTGAATGTAGCCACAGAAATATTACTGTATAGAATTTCTTGTGGTTATAGACATCAAGTAATGGAGTTCTTCTATACAAGCAATTTAACTGCGATAACACAAAAATCGAATATTTTGTTTCAGTGACAAATATTTGTGGGAACCAATTAAAATTGTGTTGAAAAGACTTGTTTATTGCGATATTTTAAAATTTATCGAAAAAAGAGTTGTATTATCGCCTGAATAAAAACATTTATAACTTCTACAATTTTATCAAAATATTTGTTCTCGAAGAAAAAAAAATTAGGTATGTTTGTAAATGTTGTTAATTTTTGTAATGGTTAGATATGAGTTACATGAAACTTGTGTCTGAATGTATGAGTATGCTACTGTTTAGGGTGCCTTTAAAAAAAAATAATATATTTTTTTAAATGAGTTGCAATGTGCACGGACGGATATAAAAATGTTATAAAATGCCTATAAAGTGCATTGTTGTTTAAACCCTTACTATCAACAACGATGGCAATGACTGTGCTTTGCAAAAGAATATCATTGGAAGCGGTTTTCTTTGCAATTGTCGCTATTTTTTTATCGTCGTTATAGCGGAAGAACGCGGCGATCCATTTTCGTTGTTTAGAGACACTTCTTCTTCTGAACCATATATATGTTATGTCCCATCATATATGCGATCAAAATAAATGTAAAGTTACCACAGCGTGTATTCCCAACAGACGTCTACGTATTTTAATCAAAACAAAGGTAAAACTCGTTCATGTTTTCTGTTACTTTGCAAATATATATATTTTTACTACTGTCGCTTATATATTTTTTAAAATTCTATTTGAGCACCAGAAGCCTTTTGTGAGGTGGCTTTGAGATGATTTTTACCTTGACATATTTTTTGCGTGTTTATTAAAGAATATTCGGAAATCCGAAGAAAAAAATTGTTTTTTTCTATTACACGCATAAAAAATGAATACATTTTATTTTTTATCTAATACATTACCTTGTAAATATTTATAATTTATCTATATGCGAGTTAAGGTATTTTTTGAATACCTAAAAATGTTTTGTTACATGTTTTTACATTGTTTTATAAAACCATAATTTTCATTGGCCCTTAGTTATTTTGTTCTTGAATTTTAATGCATAACAAATATGATCTTACCATGTGAATACCATATGTAATTTGAGTAGCTAGTACATTGTTTACTCTGTAATATAATAGTGTTACAGTATAAGAGTATGTCAACGGAATTCAAAACATTTAGAAAGATGCAAATAAATGACATATAATTTTGCTTGTATTCTGACATTTAAATTCAGTTAAAGAAGTAAGTATTTCTTATACATTTATATATTATTCTATTTTAAGCAAAGTAATATTTCCAATGTTTATGTTGCCATAATAGTGGTTAATGATTTAAAAACAAATATTTATATTTTAAACAATAAAATACTATTTAATGTATACATTTTTTTTGCAATTCAATTGATTCAAAATTGGTAAAATTCGAACCACTAATTTTTTAAATTATTTTCCAGTGAAAATGAGTTAACTTGTTTGAATTAATGTAAATCGTTACATTAATATTTATTTAATTTAAATTTTATGAGATAAATGAATAAAAATCACTCTGTAAAAATATTTTTTTTTTTATTACCTTAAGCAAATTTATTATGCTAAGTATTTACTCAAAAAAATATTTAAATTTGAATTTTGTCGGAAAAATAATTTAATATTTAAATTGACGTCAAAAGTTAATATTAGTATAATTTCTAGTTTTATTTTATTTTGTCATATATTTGCCATTGTATTTTTATTATTAATAACTTTTTTTCAATTAATTATTTAAAACACTATTAGTTTTATTACCAATTATTAGTTGCTTATTATTAACCACGAATTATAATTAACACATCAACTGAAAAATAAATTTTATCCATACACACATTTATTGTTTAGACAGAGACGTTATATATAATTCTCAACATATTTAAAAATGAAACTCTTTTAGAAGTTAGAATTAATAGTCTGGCATTTAGAATTAATTTTTTAGCATGTTACAAACAAGGGTTATTTTGTGATGAAAATTTAACCGATGAGTGTGTCCTCTGCAGAAGGGCGTTGGCCGGAAGCTATCTGATGTATGATGCCCTCATGTACTAGGTACATCATGGATAATGATTTATTATTTTCAGAAGCATATAGTATAACCTTTTATTTATTTTTTTACTCCACTTAGATAAAATTTGACATTGTGAATAGAAAATTTAATATTTGTGATAAAACAGGCTGACTGATAGATAAATTTGAGATTTATGAAATCATAGTTAACAAAAGAATGGATAGGCTAACTAACAACAAAAAAGATTCTTGTTTCGAGAAAAACGAAAAGAGAAAAAATCAGATTTCATATCATATTTTCTTGTTATATGAAAGAGTCTTATCGTATATTGTGTAAAATGAGATATTGTATTGATAATACCATTATAAAAGACTAAAGATGTCTCATATTTATTTTTATAATTAAAATTATTCGTCCCTCCTTCTTGGGTCATTTTAATCGGAGATAAAATAAACGTTAGGAGAAGCTTAAAAATGCCAAGAATTTAACTATTGCTCAATACATTAAAATCATTGTTTATTTGAATATTATATTTTAAAGATATCAAAGTAAATAAATAGACTCCCTTTTGAATATTGAATGCAGCATTCATTCAATAACAAACAAGTAGGTGTTATATTATATAATAACAATAAAAATAAATAAAGTCTAATACGAAATCTCAAACATACGAGTAAAATTTTGATATAGCTAAAATAATAATAATGTTGTCCATATTATTCCGTATAAAATATCGCATTTCAATATTTTATGTTGTAGTTTACCTAGTTTGGTTTTCCTCCACAAAATTCCTAAGTCGTAACATAGCAACGACTCAGTTTTCTAATTAAATTTTTAATCGTCCCACTTCAACCTCTGTTTATTTCACCTGGAACATGCAGAAATGTTGCCAGATACGGTAATAAAGGCTCGACAGCATTTTCCATTTAGAATAATTCGTGCATATTTTATTTTCGCTTTTTGTAGGTAAAAAGTTCTCTTGCATTACGCACATTTTGTTTTCATTATTGACAATTCTTTCATTTTAGTAGGTAATTTTAATAAATTGTAATTTTAATTGTTAATTATTGCCTCAAGAAATATTTTAAGTATGTGATTATACAAGCTTAATGAAAATAAATATTCTTCAAAAAACTGAAACCAAGAATTTCTTCTCATACTTTGTTTTAGTAAATGTTGAACTACCCATTTAAAATATTTTACAATAAGTATTCTCGTGAAGTAATAAAGAACCTAAGTGAATGGTTTAAATTGTTTTATTTTACAGAACCATAAGCTCTTACTGTTGTTCATCTTTCTAGTCGTCGTTATACACACCGTTTAAAAACTTAGCACATTAAACAGGCACAAAAGACATTTTAAATTGTCATAATTATTATGTTTATGATAACACGTAAGTTTCTTATAATAGAAACTTATACTATAAGTGTTACTATACAAGTTTAAAAATTGTAAAAATAAAAAAAGTTTCGAAACAATAATTGGCCTATATTTATTTAAATAAATCAAAATAATATAATTTTATAAACAATAATTGTTTATTAGTTATTTTTTTTGATATAGCTATTAATTATAAAATAATTATATGAATATTTTTTTTAAATTAACATTTATATTCTTGTTTATATTTAACTATACTATTATTGGTTTAATCTATAGTTTATGCTATTTAAAAAATATATTTTTTATTTTAACTCATTTTGTTTAATGATTTTATAATTTAATTGATAATATAGATTGCTAATTGATAATATAAAAGTTTTTCGATAATACTCCTTCAATTACTGGTGCCTTTTAGGCCTAAATGGGACCTTCAGTAATAAGACATGGCAGATTGAAGTGAAAGTGCCCGTAGGGCACAATACGCACGTTTATGTTGTAGGGTTATACCATAAATAACTGAATTTCCCCAAAGACTAGCACAAAATCTCACAGTAGTTTGCTGATAGTCAAAGTTTTTTAAAAACATGTATTTTGTCGTTAGCATTAACATGATACTACAGGTTTATTATCGTCACGTGGGTTATAATTTTTTTTTATGTATTATTGTTAATACACAATCATTGCTAACTTTTTTTTATACCAACACACTTTTTGTCTACTAAGTAAAATTAACAATACATTTAAAAAGTAGTAATATCAGTACACAAACTTATGTAATTTTCATATAAAATTTTGAAAGTAATCACATTATTACATTTTGTAATATATTATTAAATAATAAATTATCTGACGGCGCCTTGTATATGCAAATCATTGTCAGTCTTGTCATTTAGTATGGTGTTCATAATATTCTGGTTAAGTAAATATTCTTATGACGTAAAAAGTAGTAAGCGACAAATTGTATTAATTGACATTAAGTAATAGAAAATAATTGGTTGATGAAGTAAATAAATACAGTTCTATTTACAGAATTTATCGAATTTCATACTGATATAAATGAAAGAATATTAAATTAATATTTTGAATTTAAAAATATTAAAAACTATTGTTCAAGAGTAGTGAATTATCAATTAATATTAATTCCAATAAAATTTTATATGCAAACCAATTCTATAACATAACTATACTAAAAAAACCAACATAAAAAACATTTATTTTTCATTTCAATGCTTCATTTGGTTTTTAATTTTAATTGTCTTGAACTACTCAGTAAAACTCATACATTATTGTTTGATGTCAACATCAGGTATCTTTTTTTAAAACTCTACTATTTACTTGTCGTGTAAAATTAATATTTATGACCTCCAATCTGAGGGAGGACGTTTAAGCCACTTCTAATAATAAAGCCACTAAACAGAAATTTAGTACATTAATTTATCTCTCGTGACAATATAACTAATACAAATTTCATCCTTACTTTCTAAAGTGAATTTGAAAACAATAGAATTGTACTACTCCATAATATACAGGAAGTAAAATTTTATTACTATATTGTTTTTTTTAATAAAGAGTTAAACACATTAGTTTTATTCCTTGTTATAAGTGTTTTTTATTTTGATGTGTATGTTATTTACGTGTTGAACCATTATTGACTAAATGTGAATAGAAAAGTTTTTTCAATATTATATCATATTAAGTTTTGGCATCCCGACGGAAATAAAAAATTCTCATCTTTCACTGTTACTAATAAAAATAAAGCATAAATAAAACATTAAAAAATAAAGTTATTATAAAAATAAACTATGTATTATATAAATTAGTAAAATCAATAAATATATTCAATTCACATTTATATTTTAATCTTACTTTACCACTTTTTTAATAAATTCAAATATCCTTGTTTTACATATTTTTATGCTTTATATTATAATAAATATTTACAATTTTTTCACCAACTCACAAATTTAGTAAAACAAAGTAAGCACAAAAAATTATTAGTATTTTACAACAAGAAACTTGCTTATACTAATATGAAGTTAAATGATAAATATATATATATATATATATAATTATTTTTAAATAATATTATTTGTTATATTTTAGTAAAATTTTTTAATTTTAAATCAAACATATAGAGTGGTTTGAAGTTTATAATACATTTTCTTGGCATTTACGTACCTCTGTATATTTTTCATATTTAAGGATATTTTTTTAACATACGAACAATAAAACAAATAAATATGTCATTCAAACAAATATGTACATTATTTGACAAGTAAAACATGGTATTCAAATTGAAAAAAAACAAATACAAAAAGTTTCCATTAAAAATTATTACTTACATGTTTTGACACTGAATAATAAATTTATAAATTTAATATAAAAGTAAGTTCGTGTTATACATTTATTGGACGTTTTAAATTTCAAAAGAAAAAATATCATAGATCTATAATAATCCTAACCAATATTCAAGAAAAATATTTTTGGAATTATAACTTTGCAGCTAAGTGTTCGATTCCATTGCACTACCTTATGAAATTTTACCGTCCTCTCTAACATAAGTATAGCTTTAAAGCGAACGTTAAAAATAAAAAGATAATAGCGATATAATAATAAACAACGCCATTAATATATATATATATATATATTTAAAAATCACAATACTATAATTAGAGCTATACTTCAATTGAAGTATTTAAGTAATAGCCTGTTCTCTGGTGGCCTATGGCTATAAGATGAAAAGTACCCAATGAGATTAGTTAAACTTTTAAAAGTTCGCGGAAAAGTTATGCAACTTAATTAATTTTCGTTTGCAAGAGAAGTTTCCTTTGATCAGGTCTTTCTACTACTTCAGTTAAAACCCAATTAATATGAGGAAGCCTAACCATAGATTTCACTTATTTGTTATAATTCAAACGTAGACAGCAATGTAAATCTTATAAAAACATAAAAAGGTAAAAAAATAACTATTTTTTTTTTCAAAAAGTACATTCAAAAGTAAATTGGTTAGTAACTAAAAATATAATTATTTTAGTTGTATTTGTAGTATTATTGTAAGGTTTTACTTATCCACAGGATGTTTTTAAAGGAGTTGACTAAAATATGCCTTTTTTCACTTTAATATAAACCATAAACATCAGTTTTATTTTTAACTGAATTAGTAATGTACTTTGGCCCTTCAAGTGAACACGCTTTCAACATCACACTGATTGATCAGACGACGTATATGTGTAAATTGCCATTTCGTCGAAAGACGATTTATTACAGTTACTTACAGATTTCTTACTTCTTGACGACCTCTCTGGCCTTTAAAATACCACTTTAGTTGAGAAAGTGACCTTAAATTCTCAAACTTTTCTTTCAAACTTTTATATTTACTATTATGGTTTTCTTTAAACTAAGTAAATTGATTTATTCATTTCCATAGCACTTATTATTTAAAAATTTATATTAATTTAAAGTAAAATTTAATTCTTCAAAACGTTAAGATTATATAAAATAGATAAATTTACAAAACGCCTATTTTCCAATAAAATTATAGAAAATAAATCTATATTCTAACTACGGCACGTCAAAAAGTATTATATTACTACAGAAATATTATTACACATAGATGGAGACTGATGGTTTTCCGGAGTAGAAGTTCTAAATTTTTGTTATTTCATATTACAGAAGTTTGAACGAATAAAAGTTTTGTGCCTCTAAGGAATTTTGCTTTTGGGATTCCTCGTGTTTAATCTTAGAGAAGTTCGTCACTCATGGGAGTAAGAGGCCAAAACATAAACTAATCTATGTTAAGCCAACAAAATTGTTTTCCAAAATTATTAAGTTTTTCTTGGTTTTTAAAAATTAAACAATATCAAAATGGTGTGTGTATCGATTGAACATAAATACAAATGATGTTTCAAACAAAATTTCTCCTATATTTTTCAAAATTAAGAAAGAATATATTTTTACAATTTTGCTTATGGTAGCTGAGGAAATAATTTTGTTAGTACGGTAAAGATTTATAAAAAATAGAGTTTTAAAATATACATTTTAACTTCAAAATAGCTTACTAGGCTTTATTTTGGTAATACAAAACATATATGAGGATAGATGGTACTCTAAAATAAAAATGTGTACTACAAGAGAAAAAACAAAATAATATAAACCATAAAAAAAAATATAAAAATATATTGGATCTTTTTCATTATGCATTTCCAAATGATAATGTTTTTGAAAAATAAATAGAACTTTTTGTGAGTTTATTTCTCAAATATTAAAAAAATGATCATTACCTAAATTAGATTAAATGCAATAATCTAGTGAACTTAACAGATGTAGAACAATTTATAGCGAAAATAGACTATGAGAAATATGTGAAGGTAAGAAAAACTCTTTATGTTTTTTTATTACATGTTTTTCTTAGTATATTTTTATTCATTTATTTATTTTACCTCTCTCGGTTTTATTTATTATCTTCCAATTCATTGGCCCGAACATAATTTCATAAAATTCGCTAGGTAGAAAAATAAGAATACGGACAGAAATAGTATAAGATACCTCTAATAAATAGTTATTGAAAGAAAAAAGTACAAGAATTGAATAACCAAAAAACATTGCAATTCCAATTTTAACTATTAGAAATACGGTATACTTTTACAGTCAATAAACATTTTAAAACAGTATGATTTTTTTATCCAATTTATTAAAATCCGCTGGGGATAAATCTGAAATGTGATTCTAATTTCATCTTCCTTCCTCCAATTACTAGATATGGGTAAGTTTTCCGCTTAAGTGTAATAGAGGTGTTATACTATCTCCCGTCAGATAAAACTCTTAGAAATATAAATATTCCTTCAAAGCTGATAAAAATGAAATTTATAGTAAAATAAAAATAAAATTAAAACCAGCACAAATCATGGCAGGTGCAATAAAAAAATTATTTACGGGCAATTATGGAGATTGAAGAAATGAAAACCAGCTTTACTGTAAAGAAATAATTTTCTTCGACAATAGTTGCAACTGAAAAATCTTGAGAGAAAGGCAGACAGTCATAAAACATTCTTGTCATGGGTTTGTTGGTAAAATGCTTCATCGTTGTAGGGCTTTCATAACTACTCGGATGCCATTGAGTGTATAGAGATGATTTGCAGACAAAAAAGGGGTGATAAGAGAAGCGGAAATGTTTGCAAACTGATGTTTTTACATATAACCTATTAAAATGATAGCAGATTTACTATTATACGTGGAAATTTTCCTTTTTTTTAACCACAAATATCAATGCGCCATAAATCACGGGAATATTTCGATCTGAAAGTGATGCTCTATTTTTTAATAAAAATGTCCTTCATCATTATTTTAATAATATTATAGAATTATGTAGTCAAATTTAATATGTACTTGGTTTAAATAGGTTTTTTATTTGTATTTATTATTTGCGTAAAATATTAATATAAATAATTTTTAGCTTAAGTAATGAATTATAATACATACATATATAATATATATATATATACATAATAAATTATATTGTCTGTAAATTAAAAGTATATATAGAGTGGTTATTTTATCATTGACTACTTAAATAATCGAAAATTATAAATAATATTAATAATAATATAAAAAATGTTTTTATTGGTTTACTTTGGTTACATGTTTATCACTAATACCTTATAAGGGAGTAAATTTTAATTTTTCAAATGGGATCATATATATTTAACTAGCTTATTTTGTTTTGTACGAGACAGACCGTAAAACGGCTAGTTGTGTACCAACACACAACATTGTCGTCTTGCCTTGAGATTGTTTACGATCGCTATAGGAGCGGGTGAGAGGGTTCACCTGGCTGGATTCTGACTAACATTCAATAAATGATACACAGACAATAATTCCATAAAAATAATAAAACAAATATATTAAAAGTTCTTCAATAAAAAATCTTAAAAAAAAGGGCCGTAGGATGGGAGTTGACCTTGTTACTAAAATTGTAGGTAAAGCGGCTATGAACAAATAGAAGAGATGCAAAATAATTAAAATAAGTCAAACAATTAAAAATTTAGTTGTACAGCGTAGAATAGATGAATTGTGAATAATGGAAGTGAGAACTTGAAATGAACTTTATGTATGATTTGCGTTGAAATGTTGAAGACGTGAACGGATTACTGACTACAAGGGTAGTCGTTTAAGAAGTCAATACTTCAGTAACGGACCGGACCGATCACTAAATGAGTACACAAGTAAAAAAGCTCGAGGGATCCAAAGCACAACAGGATGTGAAAAAAAAACAATAAAAATATGGTGCACTATGACCGACGCAATAGCATACTCAAGCATAGGCGCTTACTGTGTATACGAATGATGCACTATATTTATTCGATGATGTCCACAGTAGACATTTGACGCGTAGGACGTTGATTTGCTGTGCTGGACCTGCTGGAGTGGATATGTAAGCAAAGACACTAGAGATCAGCAGTCACGAGATATGATGTACTCGACGGTGTTTGTGACTGGTCCACTAAGTCTCTGTTAGAGGAGCTTAAGGATTGATAACAACTTAAAGACTATTATTTTAGAAGCTATTAAAAAACTAAAATAATGACTGAAACTGAGCAGTGGCGCTTCAATTTTTATCAATAAACCTTTCTCATCTCGCTTCTCCTCTCGCCTAAGTATAAAAACGTTAATAACGTCTGAAATATTGATCCAAAAGTTGTTATTTAAGTCATTTTCTTAATTAGTTTATTATCTAATAAACAAACTAATTAATTATAAATGTTACTTCTTGAAAAATTAATGTTGACACCTTTATTAGGAATAAGAGATGATTCTAAAAAGTAATTAATAGCTGATAGGTAACTAAAATATTAATACTTTGAATATACTGATTGATCGAGAAAAATTGTAGCTAATAGAAATCAATGAAATAATTGTTGATATTATAATTATTTTTCGATTAATTATCTGATCGAGGATAAAAGTATTACGTTGTATAATGGTCGACGTCAGATGCATGTTTAAAGTATAAAGTTAACCAATGCCTATCTTATATTAAATTAAATATACATTTCCTATTGACTTATACATTTTTGTTCCGATCAAATCTTTCCGGTTGAGTTTTGTGAACAATAGAGCTGTGTAGGAACAAATTCGATTTAACTCCGAAGCCTACTGTTGATATAATATACACGAGGCATGTAACTTTCATGCTATCTAATACTACTCCTGCTGTACACGTATCAAGAAACTTCCGGTTTGCAATGTAAACGCAGGTACCTACATCTCCGGTATGGGATGATGACCTACTTGCCCTCACTATACAGTCCAAAAAGCTTTTCTATTCATTATAATCATTATAGTACGACCTAATGAACATTTACGTTGTTTTCATCGTGCAATAAACCAACGCTCAGTATAAAAATTTAATAGGAACGAGAGGTATCCTAAGTGTAAGAGAAACTGCTTATTGTGTTTAGTACATCGACATGTCCATTTATTCAACCCTCAAGATGCGACCTAATGTTTTTATTCTATTTGATGTTGAAACGTCCAAAATGCTACGGCCGCAGTACTTCAATAATAAAATGCTGTTTAGCATTTTATTACAAAACATTTTCTCTGACAACTTTAAGGCACGTGTACTGCTACAAAAGTGTAATATGGCAATGCAAACAAATTCAAAAGGAAGAATTGTCCCGACAGCACCAACACTTGCATACTACCATTCTATCGATTTTTCACATGGCTGCCATCCAGTGTCTGTGTACAGTAGAAACATTTTTAAAACCGCCCTTATATACAGCCGCCTCATCAAACATCAAATACCCTTTGACCCTCTTTGCCTATGAATTCATCTATGCATAAAATATGGCATTTGAATAATTCGAAAAAAATGTTTTACCGTAATCATAATAAAAGCATGTTAATATAGAGATAAGCCTTGGCTATTTCGCATAGATATGATGGGCGCTCTTCGTTAGTTAATTATGGAGGGTTTGCATTTTTATGCGAGGGGTAATCAACGTTCTACGTTCGAGAGTGGTGAGTTGAGAGATAGGGGAGAAAATTGAGATTATATTAAGTTGATATTATTAACCATGTTTACAGAATGGGCTTGAAAAGGGTAGAGCGACACGTGAACGCATGTACGTTTCATGGTATCAAATTATATTTTATTATAGACATTAATCTGGGATAACCTTCATGTCGTCATAAAAAAAAAGAATTACGGCGTTGTGTTTAAAAATTTACATAGGTGTGTAAATATTTTTTCGCGTAAAGATGTCTTCCTACAATACCTTTGTACTATAAAAATACTAAGAATATACTTTGTTTACTAAATTTTCAACTTTTTGAAAATGAAATTATAAACAGTTAAATATTTCCGAAGGAAGTTCAAAAACGGTAAAGGCCATTCATGTAAACTGAAGTGTTTTCGCTCCTTTTATCCCAGGAAAGATTGAATGACTTACCTATTTACAAAGAATATGGTTGAAAAGTATTACATCCGAGTATTAAAAAAATTATTATATCTCAAGAAGCCATATAATTGTTTTTGAATGTCGCCTATTCCCAAGTAAATGTTTATACGAAGCGCAAATTGTGTTCCGTTTTCTTTATAAAGGACGTGTAATATTATAAACAATAATAATGTTATCATATTTGAACGATGAGTACATGGGGTAGAACGAAATTTATATCAAACTGTAAAAGAGATGGTGTGCGAGTTCTCTGTCAAGGCTTACAATTTAGAACGGAGTAGCTTCCGGAAAGTCTTTGCACGCGTGGAAGACACCAAGGAAGAGACGAGGCTCCAGCGACACGACGCGTTCGTTAGTTCATAATGAGTTTTGCCAGTCAGCATAATTAAACCGTTCCCCGCTGTATCCACGTAAAGCCCTACATTCATATTTACTCCTATCCCATATACTGCACATTTAAGCAATTTAGTCTCGACTACACGAAATGTGGTTTACAAATTGATTTATTTACTTTGTGGATATTATCTACGGTAGGTGTTTAAAATACCATGGAGAATAAATTTTTCTCAAGAGTAGGAAATATTTCTTGAATAATATTTATAAGTTTGCAAAATAACGCCGGAATCCCTCGAGGCAGTGACCTTTCGCCTCTATTCTACAACACGTACACTTTTAATTTACCAACTTCCGACAATACTGAGTTAGCTACACTTACTAATGACACATCACTACAAGGTCAATCTTAGACCAGTGTTAAAATCAAATTAAAACCTGAAAAATAAAAATCTTGTATGTAAAACAATAATTCGAATAGTGCAATACAAATATGGGCCGCCCCAGCTAAGCCAGAAAATAAACGACCTATTCGTGTATTCCTATCAATGATCTATAAAGCTTATAATAGATTCCTCCAAGTCCATAACAAATACTATCTTTCACTATTATTTAAAAATACCTACTATTATAGAATTTGCTAAAGATACACAAAATATTTTACATTCAACTATCACCAAAATCCTCTTAACAACTCTATGCCGTTCCGCTAATTTCCTCAAAATATTTTTTATAGAATTACTTTATCAAATTCACAAAATTAAGAATTATACGCGTGTTTATTTTAATTATGAGTTTATGTTACTGAACGGTTTCCTCATTTTTGCTATTTCATGTCCTATTAGTCGATCATTGTTACTTATTGTTTATTATTTTGTTGACAGATTGTAATATTTTTATAAAAAATATGTATATAATTCTAATCGTCTAATATTTATTCATTTTTTAAATAAAGTGCTCAAGTCATTTAAGCGGAAGATTGTAATAAATATTTGAATTTTTTATTTTATCGTGACATAAACGACATTATTAAATTATACACGTAGACACATCTTATGAATAATTATTCTATTTATCTCTTCGTTTAAAAATATTTTTTAATGGTTTTTTTTACAATTCTTAAGCATTAAGAAAAAGGATCTGTAGGACCACCAAAATGTTTTGTTGGTAAATTAGAATTCAGTTCACGTAAGAAAATCGCCCACGTCCCTTTGGCAAAGCCATATTGCTGAAAAAAACTACTACTAGATACCTTCATGGCTTAGCTTATTGTCTCTTGACATCAAATATTACCGTACGTGGCAAAAACCTTTGTCAAAATTTAGTCGTACAAAATGGCGAATTCCTTATTTTTTTAAGTCTGGAATAAGTATTAAACCTCAAAATTAATTTTCATTCAGTGACTAAAGTAATTTAAATCATATCTATTATCAATAAATAAAAATATTCATAAAAAAATTAATTGGTTATATTTTTACAAAATCAATCTTAAATACGTTTAGTGCGATAATTTATTTTCATTGAACACTTAAATTATATTTTAAAACAATAAACGCCGTAATGTAATATAATATCAAAAATAATAATGTATTTATTAGTTAGTCACATCATTAGGTTCTCAACTAAACAAGTCATAGATTTAATTAGACATCAAGAAAATTTGCGAATCTTGCACGATGAAATAAATATTAAAGTAAAAATTGATTTGCAATAGTATTTCAATCGATAAAAATAAATGTATACATTTTTTATTAATTATAGTGACCATAATCAAAATGGACAGATAACTGTAATATTACTTTATACGCATCTATCGTTCAAAGATGTTACCATTCATTTAAAAAAAAAAATTAATATTTTAAGTTTTTATATAATCATACTAATTTATACATAAAAAAAAACATAAATGATATCACGGAATTTATCTTACTACTACTATTATTGATAAGACATCAACAATTCCATTCTTAATCTAATGTACCTTATACTACCGATTGTATTCGGACCAGATTAGAAAACATAACATCAATACAAGCTGAAAAAAGTATAATACTTGTGAACACTTTATGTCTAATATTGTTTTGTTACGTCAAAGACACTGATTTGCTTAGACGTGATGCAATTTAGTGAACCTACAATAAAACTAGAGCTTAGTGAAGTCCAGCAGCAAACGATGGTGGGGTTAGGTTAATTCATCCAGATGTTACTTGTATTCTCATCACGTTCTGCCCAAGGGACGAAATGATGAGTTTACAAGAGTTTTCTGTGACTAAAACGGGAGGTTACATTAGAGCAGAAAGAATAAACCTTATTTTTCAACGAGCTTAAACATATGTACGTTAAAGCTACCCGGCCTAACATGCGATTTTAATCCGTCGTGAAATTGACATCAGCTATCTAAAATCCATTGTTGAGATTAATTAATAATAATGCCAATAAATTGTTATTCGACAGACATCGTCAAACCATCGCATTGTATACACAACTCGTGTAAAAAAAAGTTTTACGGAATTTAATAAAGGGTTATCAAAGCTGGAAAAAATAATGAAATCACGAACTAATTTTTTACAATGGAATGTAACGATTAAAGGAATTTGTTAATTAAACAACAAGAATATGACTTTAAAAGAAATACGTTATGTGAAAAATTAGTCAGTCTAAATAAAATAAATAATTACTTATTCTGAAACAAAATAAGTGCAAGTTCTCAGTAGTAGTGTCACAAATATTGGTATTCCAATATATGTCTTTACAGTATTTGAATATAAATAGATTAATAGAAATGTTTGAATATGTAGCTTTAAAAAATATTAATACTAATATCGTTATAAGGTAACAGACATTTTTTATGACACAAATAATTGTTTAGTCGTTTGATCGAAAGTGAATTTTACGACAGTACAAATCATCTACTCTTATAACAGTTTAATTGTGTAGAATTTAAAAATATAATTGAATTCCAAATTATTATTAAACTTCCTTAATAACGTATTTATGGGGAATATACTCCGCTGAAGAACTATTCTTGATATATAGGTGTACAGTAAGTAAGGAAACGGGTTTCTATTGTTCTCATTGTTTGTAACAATTGACCTGTTTCCTTACTATTTGAACACGGTGTATAATTGAAAACCTTATGCTGAAAAAAAAATCCAAGCCTATAAAAAAATCGTTTTACGACTTAAAACCAGTATAATTGTTTGCAGATGATTTAAATAAAATTCAATTTACCTTTCATGACAAATGTTCAAAACAAAAACCATAAATCTCTCAGGTTTTGTCTCTAACAATGTTATGAACAAAGAAAGGAGATTGAGTGTGGTAGGCAAACAATGATAGTTTTGACAAGATGATCGCAGTTATAATTAAAACGGCGACGCCATCCTCTTCGACTCGGTGAACACGTCATAGCCATATTTATATATAAACGATACGGTCCCCTACATCAATAATATATTTGAATTTGGCGGGAGTGCTCGTTCTGTCTCAGTTGTCTACAGGCTGCAACAGGCTGAAAGCCAGACGATCAATAAAATGAGCCGTCTACGTCGTGCGCTACAAGCGGCGACAGTCTGGACACCATCCCGACACTTTAAGGTGCGTACGCTGTGGAACACGTTAGCGGTAGGCTGTGCCCGTCGACGGCCAATATTCTCATAACAGTTGGCGATATTATGATGCAGTTACCTTTGCTGTGTGTTTTGTGCATTTTACTTCCGGCCCAAGAGCTAACAGATGTATAATTCGTTTTTTAGAAAATATAAAGCCGCATAAGGAAAGTATTTGCTTAGAAACATTTATGAAATTGAAAAACCCCTGAAATTGACGGTGGAAACAACATGATCGGTGATTGTATCATGCTATTGGTTGCCGAATAAAAATGACCCTAAGCAAACACATGCCTGCGGGTGTCAGCAGTCTTTCTAACCACAAGATTAAGTCGTATACATAATATGTATACCTCACTCAATCGACGATTTTCTCCTATTTCACTTGCTGGTGAAATATTTCTCGTGTCACATAAAGGCAATGTCGATTGCTCTTCGATTGTATAATAAAACGTACAAACATTTACGGTATCCAAGAAAACATGTATTTTTGATAATCCAAAAGGCTATGAGTGATTTACATCAATTTACTAAAATATTATTAATAAGAATTCGGAAAGTACTTTTTTTTATTATTGAATATTTTAAGAAAAATTAGTATTATTATCAATAGTGTTAGTCTTATTAACTAAATTAATTACGTCACATTTATAAGAAAAACGGACATACTCGAGATACAAATGTTATATACTAAATTCACAATCTTAAAATTTGTAATTTAATACAATTAATTTAAATTATTTAATAATATAAGCGTTCAGATATACTTTAAACTGTTATATGTTTAATAGATAACAACGTTATTGATTAAGTCTAAATCCCAATGTTCCACGCCATTAATTAATATTAAATAACGAACTGTTCACGAACAAATTCTACTCCTAGACCATAAATCACAAAAATAAATTTATTTTGAAAATTAATTGTACTACTTTTGTTGACAATTATTATATTAAAAGTTAATACTTTAAATTCAATTTTTTAATAATAACAGAGATGTAATAAATATTATTAGGAAGTTGTATTAAATATAATTTATGTAAAATAAATACTGTGCATTTATAAAATGAAAATATTTCCTATAAAACAAATTAGAAAATACACTGAGAGCTAACTTGTTTTATATAAGTTTTAAAAATAACTGCATATGAGTAAGGAAATATGAATTTTTTCAATCTTTTATATTTGAATAAGTTAAATGTATGTGAAATCAAAGAAATATGTTTATAATTAGTTAATAACAAGAAAGTAACGAGTATACGCATTAACATCGGGAAGTAAAGTAAAACTTTAGACAAATGAATGCCACCTAATTACATTTTGCAAGCGTCGCGACCCTTCGCTAAAAGAAAAAATAATAATTTAAATGTCACGCTACGTGAAGTGCCGTGATCCAGTGAATAATGGTTGACAACAACATTCTTGCTTATCAAGTCAAGTTTATTGTTAATGCCAGTTAACGTTATTTAGTCACGATCAACACAATAGTAGTCAAAATATAAACAAATAAAACACAAAAATTAAAATTATTACAGTTTAGTGCGCGAACTGTTAACAAAAATAGTATATTTGCTGACACAATTATTTACATTAATGAAAAATTGCTATTGTTTAAAAAATATATCTCCAATTCAATTTTACCATTTTAGTTAATGATATCAATAATTGATAATAGCTGTATATATACACTGTTATTTTTAAAGAATAATACCCCTATTATTTCGATAAATAATGATTTTTTCATAATAATGTACTTATTACAATTTGATTCATTTTTATAAATCATTGTAAATATCAAGTTTATTGTAAGAAAATATTTATTCGGGGTAGCTTTTCACAATTAAATGGGAACCTATTATTATTATTTTATTATTAAATGATTAAACGGTTTAAACAAAATATTGACTGTTCGATAACCAGTATTGTATTATTACTTTTTCAGTTAATGTAATTTTTAGTTATAGTCGTTAGGGGTACGCAACGTTGAAGAATTCTTATCTGTCGTCATAGTAAATATAGAGCATCACTACTAAACACTACCTCGCTCCTCACTTTTTAAAATCTTTGACTGCTAATATTCCAAAATGTAACATTGCAAAACTGGTTATCGACCAGCGGAAATTTTATTTAGACTATTCTTCATTTAATAGTATAAAATAATAATAATTATTGTAATTTTAAGAAATGAAATTTTCTATTAAATGAAGACCTATTATAATAGGTTCTCATTTAATTGTCAAAATCTAATATTTATATTAGATATATTATATTCAAATATTTATTACTTCAATAAATTTTCAAGCTTGATTAAATATTCCTAAAGAAATCATTTAGTTTTATTATTATTTTTTAAAATGTATTCTCCTATTACAATCCTCAGCAGAATATTCTCAAGAATATTCCATTTTGAGAAAATTCTCTGGAGAATAATATTTCGATACATCACTTCGTATAGGTATTACTTATTATTTTGCATAAAAATTATAATATGTAATTTTCTTTCTTTTTCAATTAATGTATCTAAATAATTGAAAATGCAAATCAAAAAATTAGAAAAGAAGCGTACAAAAGATTTGGTTTATCAAGTTATACAACTATGTTACTACTTGCTATTGTTGTTTTTACAATTAGCATTTTGATTTGGAAATTTTATGTGACCTGAAGTGTTTATTACGACTAAATCTTAAGACGAGAAATGCACCAATCCCCCGGAGATTGTGTTTTAACAACAGTTTATATACTATTCTTTATAAATCCTACGGACAAATTCAATCCAATGTAGTAGTGCGTAACTTTTGGTCGTTAGTAATCGTTTCGGGGATGGTTTTTTTCTAACGCCAAACAAACGCTATTTGTCACGTCGGCACATCGTTTGAGGCAACAGAGTACATTTTTCTTATTTTCGGTAACGCTGCTAAAGAACTAAGTGACGTTTTTTACTTTAAGCTCTTATATGTATAACTCATATTAAAAATAGCCTAAAAATGTATATATTCATGTAGAATTTACGATTTTTCAATATAGTATAACTCAGTTCAATACTTGAACATAATTAATTATTAATTTATTCTTTTTCTCGTCCTTTTTTTACATTGTATTATTATCTATAAAACTATACTAAATAACATAGAAGGTATTTCAATTATAAGTTTTGTAATAGTTCATTTACTGAATAAGGAACAAATTTATCTGAATGAATAACTAAAGAAAACATTTAAAGACAAATTACGAATTATTTTTTTATTGTATGTAATTACCAATTAAAGAAAAAATATTTATTATTATATACTTTATAAGAATATTATTATACTTGAGTGACAGAATTAAAAACTTATAGTGACAACTTTAAAATAATTTAAAATTGTTACTTCAAAATGATAATTTTTTAAATAACATACTAATTAATGTATGTTTCAACAGATATTTTTGTTAATTCAAAAAAAAAGATGTGTGATATAAAATAAACGATCGGCTATATATTACGCAGTGTTTGAATATGAAGTTTGAATAAAAGTGTCGTGAACATCAAAGATGGGATCATAGATAATAGATATTAACGTCGAGTACTTCATTATTAAGTGGAAAAAATTCTAATTTTTTTTTACTATTTATTGTCTCCTTTAACCTCCACCCATTTGGTAATATTTTACAAAAAAATTGTTTACATTTTTTCCAGAAATAATGAAGTAGTTGACATTATATTTTATCTACATCTATGATGTTAACGACATTTTTATTAAAACCTCGTATTTGAACACCGTCTTTAAAAATGTGATTACTAATAAGAGTAATATTTATTTATGGTATACTATTAACCATAATTACTATTTTTTAATTTACTTATCATTGAACTTTTGAATGATCTTATCTGTATAATACACATTTTTATTTTTCAAATATATATTTTAAATGTGACTGTAATTGTAATAATATAATAATTTAATTTTAAACAAATTTTATTTATACAGACTAGGTTTACACGTGTTTTTGATAATAATTTTAATATCGACTTATTTTAAACAAACCTTGAAATAAATCTTTGTTTGATTTTCAAAAGAACTTTCATTTAAGAATCAATTTCATGTTACAGCTGGTTGAACTTCAACAATGTTATAACAATGTATATTACTGTGCATATAAGTTACAAATTAAAATTTATTCATAAAGCCGGAATCTCTTTGCAATGATATATGAACTAATAGCCTATAGAATATTTCATCGTACCCTATAAAAAGCTATTACTAGTACTTCTAAACAACAATAGCATCAAAATGTAATGTAATTAAACATTACACCTTAAAGCTTATTAAAAGTACATAAAAATAGTTTGTTTTCTGTGTCTCATTGGTTATATTGATAACTTATTCTATAGATGGTTAAATATATTTTTTCCTATTTAAAATTTTTCAATATATCAATAAATATAGTTAATAAATAAATAAATAAAGGCTAAGTTCCCTTCAATGTCCCAGTTGTGCTTACGATTATTTTTTTTAGTTTCAAAAAAAAAAATAATAATAATAAAATTATTAAATAAATTACATTTATGGTATGGTATTAATTTAAATAATTTTTATATTTTCTTATTTGGCATACTATGTGCAATTACTTATATAAAAAACTTCAATGTATACAAATATATATATTATTCCTTTTATAGAAATATTGTTTCAAAAGGCTTTATAAAATTAATGCAATTATTAAAAGTTTGAGTAACATTTATTTGAGATCGATAAATACTAACGAAATTGAGACTAATTGTTTCATTCAACAATAAAACTTGAAATATTAAATTCACCTAAGCTTTAAAGTTCTGCAAAATATCTATTAAAATTCAATTAAAAAGTTTATTTAGAAGTTATGGAAATAACGATTAAATAATAATTAAATTAATAATAAAATACTACGGTTTTAGTCGGTACTTAAAAAAAAAACTTTTATATTTTTAATTTTATGTGCAATTTTGTTTTTGATGTAATGAAATATAAAAGAAAAGTGAATAAAAACAATTTTAAACAGATGTTTTACGTTTTTATGATATTATATTTTATAAACAAAATAATATTATTGAACAAAACAAAAAGTAAGCTAGCTCTAAGTTAAGCTCTTGGTCGTGCATAAACCGAATAACCGGAGATTTAGTTTTATATTGTTTAGCGTCGTATTGTTTATTGCATTTAAAATACTTATAAAAAGTGCAACATTTCTCCAGAATTTTTATCAGTCTTTGTACACAAAAATATATAGCATTCAATACCTTATAGTAAAGTCTGAGCAACTGTAAGTGTTAAAAAGAAAAGATTTTTAAAGTTATCTTGACACGCAAAAAATAGTTTTTATTATTTTTCGGTTCTTATTAAAATGTTGTTACTACGCTCATAAAAATATAACGACACTCTTTAAAAATAAAATTTAAAAAAATCAACACGTGAATAGCGATCATAAGTAATAGAAATTCAAATGTTAAAGAATTGCTGCCTAATATAAAAAAAGATTATTCGTGAGGTCGGAAACATACTAGGAGCCAACTTTTTGAACAAAATCCGCACAGATGAACCCGACCACTCCACACCATCAAGCGCTTTTCTTTGCGACACGGTAATGTCGTTTTTAGCGTGTTATTTGCCACATACCCTGCAGCGGACTCATCTGAGTGTCATGGACCGTGACAAATTCTTCGAAAAGGGGAAAGACAGAGAGGGCATGTTTTAATAAACAACTTTCATATTGTTGGAAACGTGTCCGCTCAACTTCCTAGTACTGCCAGTAATCCTTCTATTTTCATTCTGGTTTTCACTTTCCATCAAAACCACATCTTACATTTTAATTGACATCGGTAGACATTCTTATTTCAAATTAAAAGTTTAGAGCATTTATTATTTTATTTAAATATTTCTATAACTTTTTATAAACAATTTTTAATTAATAAAACTGTATTATTAAAAAAAAAAAAATTATTGATCATATTACAATAAAAATGAAACATGTAACTGTACATCAACACTTATTTAAGTCTACACGTATTTGCTGCATCAGGCATTGTGAATGTTTAGTACTTCTAGGGGAACAATTTTTGCATAATATGATGAAAAAAATACAAAATCAAAAGTCAAGACCAAAATAATAATAAAACCATTATTTTAATGATGTATTGCTGTAAAAAAATAATTTAGAAAAGAAAGAAACATGGTTTATCTTAATTGCTGTTTAACGGACAACTTTTTCTCGCTTTTGAATTCTTAAAAACTGAATTGTATGATAGTTGTGAAAAGCGCTGAAGTTATGATATTTAAAGAAACTTAAAAGTAAAGTTTTTAATTATTTAATATATTTAACAACTTTGCAATATGATGATAGCGTTCTTTTGCGTGTTCACAATTTCAACATTTCTGAGAAGTTAAGAGTTACTGGATTATCTATTTATGTACAGTATAGCTAACATAGAAAATCATTTTTTTTATTTAATTTTAAAAATTTTTCTTATACAAAAAATATCAATAGGCTTTTATTGATTATTTCATTTACTTAATAAACTAAGTAAAAAAAGTGTATTCTAGTTATATACTATTATGTTATGAAAAGTTGAATATTTCCACAGACATTTTTAAATATAACAATGAAAATTTGTTTATAGATATAGAAAACTTCCAATACAAAATACAGGTTAATTTAATTTGTATTGTTGAATTGAAAAGAAGTCTTAACATTAATTAAATTAAAACGTATAAAAGAAGAAACTATGAACATATATTTTCCATAATGAAATATAAAACATAAATAATCATTAATTCACTAGAATGAATAATCACTATGATCATGAGACATTTGAAAAACACAGACATTTATATCAATAATGTGATTTAAAAGGTTTTTTGTAAACTTCACATAAAGAAGTTTTAATAAAAATAATTTTTTTTTTTGTATTATTATAATAAGTATTTGTAGCTTACTATATATACATTTTTTTTTGTCAATAAACATTAATAGAAGAAATTGGAGATATAATAATTAATATATAATGAATAATTATTCTATTAAATTATTTTATACTGTATGTGAAATTATAAGATCTTAGTATAAATTTAATAAAGGAAAGATAATATACTATTATGTAAGAATTTTAAAGACACGGAGTTTACTCATAAAAATGAGTAAATTACAAAACAAAGAATAAAGTGAGCTCAAGCAAACCAACTTGGTGGTAAACCCGCATATTGAAACAAGCTTCATAGTGAAGAGGTATGATTTCAAATTTCAAGTGCTTTGTAATCTAACACAAAAAGCAAAGGACTGATAGTGATGTTGTGCTATATAAATGAACTTGAAATGTACAAGAGTACAGCGTATCTTAGTTACTTACAAGACAAATCAAATACGTATATTATAATAGTAATTAAGGACAAAACTAAAGTCATAGTCATTGAATACTGAATATCTAATCAGCGCAAAAACAAGCTACGAATAAAGAAACTTCAAAAAATTATAAAATATATTAGAAAAAATACATTCTACTCATATCATTTTCGTATTGTGTAAAATACTGGGTATAAAGTTTTTTCCCAGAAAATCTTGACTGCAAACTAATCAACTTAAGATATTTGGTTGAANTTCCCAGAAAATCTTGACTGCAAACTAATCAACTTAAGATATTTGGTTGAATTAAAAAAAAAAAAAATGTTTTTTAATTAGACTAGTTTTAATATTACGGAACGCAGTGCGGCGCAATTGATCATTCAGTAGCAGTTTAAGTGCTGATGTTCAGCTAAGTTGTTTACTGTGAATTCCCTGATGGGTGACCATCCAGGAGCTTTAACTGGACACGTTGCCCCCTAACAGCTTATTATTATAGCTTCTTCAGCTATAATAATGAACTACAACCGACTTTAAATAGTTGGGGTGGAGGATAATGAGATGTGGATGATGATATTAGTTTTTAAAGTAGAATTAAACGTAAAATAAAAAAAATGTGATTTTATAAGGAATCAAAAAAAAATTATTTATAATTTTTATAATATCATCAGTGAAAGAGCAATATATTATATTTATAAAAATACTATTTGAAAAATATTGTGCAGTTTTTATAATAACCTCATTAATTTTAGAAAATATACTTATTATTATTTTACTAAATCAGATGGAAATTAACTATTAGGACAATTTTGAAACTCATTGGATTACCAAAATTGCGAAACAGAATTTAATTTGATCCATTACAAATGAAGTTCCTGATCAGAATGATAGTCAGTTAAATTTTTGATTAAAGATAAATAAATAAACTTTCTCAGATATCGTAAAAATATATTTCATTACTTGAGTTTAATTTATGTATAGTGATGCTTAGAGCGCACTATTTTCTACAGTCAATAAACTTTATTGATTGAAAAATCTCATTAATAGAATATAATCATAGAAATATAAAGTATTAACGGATATTATTAAAAATTTACAAAAAATGCTATAACAAAAATATGTTATTAATGTGTTAAGACTACCTTAAAAAAATTAAAGCATATTTACTCACGTAAAATTACGTTGATCATAATCTACTCGATTTTAGTATTGATTTAAGTATTAATTGTGTATACAAGAATCATAAGAATAAAAATACTAAGAAAACATTTGTAAAATTATGTGTATACATTTATTTCTAAGGTATATTCAGGTTCTATATTTTTTTCAGTATTTAAAGTAAATTAATACGGATGAAATTTGATATGAGGTAGTCAATGATAACGCTGGTTTATCACTTTCCAAATGACATAAATATTATAAAACATATACATTTGCTAAAAACAATACTAATTAGAAAAAATAAAAACTCAACCAATATTGAATTGCTAAATAAATTTATAAATATTAAAAAAAAATACATTATTTATGTAATTACATTAATAACCCAACCTGTCAATTAGTGTTATGCTTGTTGTATACTTTGTGAGACAATATTAAATAAATTTGAACGAGATAACTCGTTAATGTAAGTATTTATGAGATGTAAAACTTTGAGCTACAGTTCATAAAGTTCTTATGATTGAATTTATTCTCATGAAGTAATTTAAAATTATTTTTAAATAAGTAAATTATTATAGGTTATATCAGGTACACAACTGTGGAGTTCAATTAATAAACAGAGATAGAGTTTTATAATGAATTATTCAAATTCAAATTTTACATATATTTAAGCTAATCAGTAACCTTAAAAGTTACATGTCGGGGAGTAGAAGATTTTTATTTAGTTTTACAAAACTAGGAATTCAACAATTTTCTTTTAATATAATGATCATAATAAAACTAAAGTTGATTTCTGTTATGTTTTAGCTTGGATGGTATTACCTATACTAGAATATGTAACACACATGATAGTATAACTAAACATTATAAATATTCGTGTATAATTATGCCAATTTTTGTGTAAATGATTTCATATAATCATTTTGTAAATCATTCTCAAAGTATTCCATTTTTTTTTTTACCAAATTAAAGTTTCATTTCATGTGTTTTTTGTTCGATATGCAATTTGATTTATAATAAATTTAATGTATTTAAAAATAAAATTAATTTATTCAAATTTAGTTACGAAAATAGTGACGAAAAATTGTGTTGTTGAAATTAATCAATATAAATAGAAATAAAAAATGAATGATGCCATAGAAATATAAATGAAATTCTAGTTTTATTTCTGAGTAATAATTAAACTATTTTTTTTTATTTTGATCTTATAATAAATAAATAATAATAATAAATCAAATAATACATGAAATACGTTCCATTTTATTTTTTATAATAATAAATAATATTTTATCGAATTACGATATAAATTGTGAAATAAGAAAAATGTAATATTTTATAAAAGCGCATTTAAGATATTTGAAATTGAGGCAAAAATATTAAATGAAAAAATATAGTTGCGCGTTATTCATAACGAATATTGATTTTAATAAGTATAATGAAATTCATAAATTTATGTCAGGAGTAGAAGAAAACTTGTTAAAAGTATCACTATTTGATACATAAAATGAATTGAATATAAAATTACTTACTAATATTAGAATTATTCTTCAAAATTGAACGTTTATAAAAGTAATTTACTTTTGTCAGAGCCTGGAGCAACAAGTTCAAAATTAAATTGTATAGATATTACTTTTGTAAATAAGATAAGTGGTTAGGTAGTCGTTATTTTTTTAAACATACTACTCAGTTATTATTATTATTATTTTTTGTTATTATTAAATTTTAGATTTAATGAAATGAAAAAATACAAAAAACGTCTTAAGAACATTCTTATCTCTAAACAGCCTAAGAACCTGGGACCTTTGCCAACATTTCCCTTAAGGAGTTTTCATGTGTCTTTTTGTATTTTTTGATTTTATTGGACTCGATCCAAGTACATGAAACGTATACATAAACAATAGTTCATGGTATTGCTCATTGCCCTTTTTTTAGTCGTTTAATTATTTAGAATAACATAATTGTTTTTAAATAAGTAATAGATGCACTTTTATGTGTTTATAGTATAAATTTGAAGTCATAAATACATAGCGGTCAATTCGATTCATTTATTAACTAATACAATTTGGTTCAATGCTTACGTGATTATTGACAGCTAGCGATAAGCTCACTAATTTTAAGGTAACCTATCACATTTAATTTACAATAAAAATATTCAGTACACAATTAATAGATGGAAAAATAACAGAAATACAAGAAAACGAAGTAAAACATAACTGTTATATTTTCAGTGACACCAATAATTTCGACACTCGGAGACTGCAATTTTCGTGCAACCGACGGACGCTGCGTGTGACACACAACTGTTCTTCTAAATCCAAAAGCAAAGGGACCAACGTGGTTAAGGGCGATGAGGACGCGTGCGCTACCCCAATGGCTGCTAGATCCAAAATTATATACTATACGCCATCTATCTAGTGTTTTTACTCACAAACGTCGAATCAGTAATTAAAGAAAGAATAACTAGATAGAGTATATGTTTTCATTTTTCAACGATTATAATTTATGGAAAAAAAATTGTTTTAATAACTTTCACCCAGTGGTGTATTCTAAAAGTTAGATTTTGACCGCTTCTTGAACTATCTTCTATGGCTGCGGCAGTTAAAAAAAACATGCTATTTTTGACTTTATACTTTCAATTTTAATTTGCTATAACTTTTTGAAAAATGTATGAACATACATAATTATTTTTTTATAAATACTTTATACAATTCCCTTTCATTCTATATATATATATATATATACATATATATATTTAAATCGGACCATTTTCTTTTATACAGGAGGGGGTTCAAATCTTACTAAATCTTAAATATGGGTTTGTAACTTTTTAATCTACTTGACTTATACCCAAATATTAGGTTCAAAATCACTAGAATATTTATGATGAATTTACTTTAAAACGTTGTAATTTTAACGTTATATACGCAAAACAAAAAAAGAAATTATCAATAAACGTGAAACAATAAAAAATTTTAACATTGAAACAATTAACAATTTTAACTTAGCATAATGTTAAATGTTTATTATTAAAAGTAAAGTAAAGTTAGAATAAAAAATTTTTATAATAACATTCATTACTAAAATTAAATGTTATTAAAGCACGAGAACATTGTGTAAAAAAGAGCAATGCAAATTGATGATCTTTTTAGGTTTAAAAAAATATAGTAATGTTTGCAAACTTTTATAGTAATATATTTAATTATATAAACCAAAGAATAACGAATTTTTTGAAAATAATATGCAAATAAACACATACGTTTGTTTTAAATCGCAATTACAATATTTTTGTAAGAATAATGAAATATTGCTAAATGGCATAAGGTTTTAACTTGAGTTTNCACATACGTTTGTTTTAAATCGCAATTACAATATTTTTGTAAGAATAATGAAATATTGCTAAATGGCATAAGGTTTTAACTTGGGTTTTAATCCCTTTTTCCATCAGGATATTAATAAGGAACTAGCAGATCATGTAGCTTTTGGAATAATCCACCAATTTTTTAAAATTAAACACTTCTAAAGATTTGCATCGAAGCGTTTTTTTTGATACTGATTTATTCACTGTCAGATAGATATCATTATACTTGATCCAACTATGCCACGTCACCACTGTGCCGTGACCCCCTGTGCTGAGTTTTTTTTAATTATTTGCACCATACTGTAGGTCATGATGATGAATTTGAATTTTTTTTAATTTAATTTTTAGTAAAATTTTAATTTTATAATTTTTAATATAATTCATACTAAATAATGAGATTTTAGCCTATTTGTGTCAATATATCAATTATTATTTCTACCAATTTTCTAATTTTTATGGTAAATACTTACGTTATGACATTTGATTAAAGCTTAAAGGTTGTAAACTTGTCCCTAATATATCCTATATTTTTTCCTGATTTATTATTTATTTTGTTAAATATTTGCTTTTCAAAAACAATAGTATGTATAATTTAAAAAAAGATAGCATAGAGAGGTCGCAGCTCAGTGTGGATGTGTCATAGTTAAGACAAATATAGAAGATATCTGACAGTGATTAAAATCACTATCATAAGAAATACATTATTGAATAGAAAATTTTATGAGAATTAAAAAAAATGAAATTGTTAAGAGATTAAAATGCAGTAGGATATTTTATAATTACTATTTATAATAAATTTATCAGAAAATCTCAATATTTTTTTGCATTTTTATTCTTATAAATCATTTAAATAAAAATCATTTCTATGTAACTCATGGTATTAAAAAGATTCTACAATTAAAACATTTAAAACTTAATTAATTTTAATGATTTACTTTAACTAAAAAAACAATCAATAGGCTGTCAAAAAAATCTACTCAATTGAGTGTATTACACAATTTTATTATAATTGTAAAAATTCATTGTTAAATTCAGGTGAAATGAAATATCAATTTTTTTTTAGAAATGATTCATATAGCAATATGTTACAAAAAAATTGGAATATTAATTACTGGTAGTACACACAAATAGAGTTATGAATTGAATAAATTACGAAGTAAAATTATTTATTTTGTAGTTGAAACCTATTATTATATCAAACCTAATTCGACAATAAATACTTTTAAAATATTAGAAATGAATGATTTTAATGTTATGTGTAGACGTAGGGTAAAAACAGATATCTTTCACATATTTATTCCATAACCGTTTAATATGAACTAAAACATTTACAATAACAATATCACCTATACCCCTGTACAGGTGAGTGATCAGTGTGACCACTGGTACATCACATTTAATTGTCTGTATGAAGACACATTGTTTAAGTAACTGTTTAATTGATAAATTAGAATATTTTTCCAATTTTAGGGCAATATCTTCAAATTGATACTAATTGTAATAATTTGATGTGTCGTTGAAAAAAATAATTTAAGTGATAGCTGAGAAAATAAATGACAGCCCCCCCCCCCCCCCCAAAAAAAAAAAAAACACATAATAATATAATTGTAATATAAATAATAAAGGTTCTTCACACGAAAGGACACTACAGTGATGGGGTCTTTGATATCCATTGATGTTATTGAATCTAAATGAGATAAAATTCAAATGACTTAAACATTTTTTTCTAACTCAAACACCCTTTGTAAGATATTTAAAAATAAAATAAAATACAAAACCGAGAATTATAACACAAAAATAACATATATTTTTTAATACAGTAGCCATTTTCACAATGAAGACAAACTATAGTTCGAAAGGTTTTTTTTTTACTTTTTAAAATATATTACATAAGGTTTAATTTAAGATATATATAAAAGTGCCAATATTTCCGGAACACTTTCAAAAGTTAAGTTGAAAAAGTTCTACTTTCTACATGCATTTTTTAGATTTGAACCCCCCTCGTATATAGGGAAATGGTCCGATTTAAAAAAACAGTATGTCAAATGAAAGATGTATATAAATACTACTTCTCATGAAAAAATTGTATTGATCCATAAATTTTTCAAAGATTTATAGCGTTATAAAGTTCAAAATATGAAAAAGAATTTTTTATATTAACTTTGATGACTGATGAACTTTTTGTTGTCTGTTGTTGAACGAAAAAAAACATAGCACAGAGGGTCACGGCACAGTGGTGACGTGGCATAGTTGGATCAAGTATAATGATATCTGACAGTGAATAAATCACTATCAAAAAAAACGCTTCGATGCAAATCTTTAGAAGTGTTTAATTTTAAAAAATTGGTGGATTATTCCAAAAGCTACATGATCTGCTAGTTCCTTATTAATATCCTGATGGAAAAAGGGATTATTAAAAAATATTATTTCTATTAAAAAAATTGTGTTGATCCATACATTTTTCAAAAGGTTATAGCATAATAAAGTTATAAATGTAAAATACAAAATCGAAAATTTTCACATAAAAATAGCATTTGGTAGCCATTTTCACCGTTAAGATAAAATGATTTTTATGAAAATAATTTTTTTGGAGGTTTCCCCCATTTACGGTGAACGAAGGAAATTTTTTCAATTTTTGAGGGTAATTTCTTCGACTAGATACAATTTGTGATCTTTTGACGTATCATTGAAAGAAATCGGTTCGATGAGAGCTGAGAAAAATTGGTAACAGACACACAAAAAAAAACACATAATAAAACCAATACCTTCTCAGTTTCGCATCGAAGCTAATATAAAGTTTAAAGACGAAAATTAACGAAATTTTTTTGGTTAACGTAGGTTTTTTAAATGTTTTAAGTCAATTTTTAAATTAAATTAAGGTTTCAAAGGTAGTCTTATAATATTTTTTAATTCTGTAATCATTTTTTCTATGCCAAACGCTTCTCTCTACTTCAACTACCCACACTTAATTCTGTGTGTTACATCATCGTCAATATGTACGTTTATATATATATATATATAAACTAATTTACTAGATATAAGAAAAATTGCCAAAAACTGAAATTATTTCGGATCCTAGCAATAAATTAAATTTATATTTAATTAATTCATATATTTAAGAGATAAAATTATATTATACACTTGTACATTAAATTTAGGAAAAAAAAAATAAAAAAAAAACAACTTAATTTTATTTAGATAATTGTAGTAAGATCACTTCCAAGTATATAATTTTGTACCATATTTTATTATGTCAGGTTTTATTTAAAGATTTATTCTATAAGATTTAATACAGACCTGAGAAGATATTCACTTTATTACGTGTTGTTTTTAGTTTATAAATATTTTTGTTCTGTTTTTTATTTGAATATATGTTATTTATTGTGATAATAACATGAACTTTTATTAATGTTCTTCTATATTTGACAATTTATCTCATGATTTTAATGATAGAATGTACGGTTTTATCGATAAATTTAAATTAATATAAATAAGTTATTTTTGTATTTTATGTGAAAAATAAGAATAGTTAACAAATTTTGTATAAATAAAAAAAAATATTGAATTGACATTTAGTTAATATTAAATGTTCCATTTGTTACCCAAAAGAAAAAAATGTCTACTTCCAGAGGAAGAATTCAGTTTAATATTGTAATTGCAACATGCTTTTTTTTCAATTTTATGATAAAATTGTCTTGTACGTCTACGTCTAACATTGCATCTAACAACAAACTTAAGGTAAATTTTTAATATTTTAATATTATAAATATAAATAATGATTTATTATCTTTATTTTATCCGTATATATATATTTCTATTATTTATTTATATACTATAAAATTAATAATAATAATCATTATTACTCTTAATAGATTAATTTTCTGTATTTTTGAAATTAAATTTGTTTAGCTATCAGGAATAACTCCACAGAAGTATAAAATAATTAAAAATCGACTTTCTGATAAAAATATTACATTAGATGAAATAAAATCCATATCGGAAAAATTAGGTTCAGGTAAAAGTTATACAAATCCATAAAAATTAAATTAATCATTTCAGAAACGACACAAGTAATAAAATTATAAGTTGATGAGGTATTTAAAAATTAAACTGTAAAATAAGTAACTTGTGTAATTTTGAAATAATTCTAACTTATTGTAGCCGATATTTGTCTTAAATTAAAATTTGACACGGTTTTTGTATTTACATACATTATCATAAATTTTGGAAAAACAAAATTTTTAAAAATTGATGAATTATGTCGTTTTTAAAATGATCAATCAAAATAAAATACCAAATTACTGATAAATTTTATAAATAATTGTAGGCGATATTAATGGTCCAGTTCAAATTAGTTCAGGTAAAAATTTTATAATATACATAATAATTAAAAAAAAATCCTTTGTTATATATTTGTTAATTAAAAACGTTTATTTTTCTTAGCCTCTTTGTGTTCATAGCATTCATTTATTCTTAAAATAGCCTAATAAAAGTACCAATTTAGAAGAGCAAAAATAAACTACACAAAATTTGTATTTCATATTCTACGTTCACGAATAATTATTTTATTATTATGATAATATTATTATGGTATAAAATTTAAATAATATAACACGTCAATAATACATTTTACTACAATGCATATCAATAGAAACATTATTTTTAATACATTGTTTCAATTATTTTTTAAAATAATGATTGATTTCTTAGACTACGTTTAAAGATATTTTTTATTATTTACTAGGGCTCGCCTAACCTGGCATCCGCGCCGGACACAGAACCCTACAAGCTTCACGAGCTTTCGGCGCTTAAGCTTTTTTAGGCTATCCTCATAAGTAGGCTACTGATAAGTGTTTTGGAGGAAAATAATTACACCTGAATCAGTATAACAAAAATATAGTAAAAATTTAATTATTAAAATCAGGAAAATTCAAAAAAAGAAAATAGTCAAATTTATTGGGTATAAGATTAAGATTTGTTTACTGATGTAAACAGTCAGGGGCGAATTCAGAAATAATTTTAGGTGGATATTTAATTTTTTTTTTAATTTGGTTAACATGCTACAGAAATTGTTTTGCTAAAAATCAATGTGATGATCAAAAAAAAAAAATCTTTATAATATATTTCTTAGATATTGATAGGGCTGGTCCAAGGGGAACAATCGCCTATATTCCCCTTAAATACGCCCTTTGTCTATACAATAATTAATAATATTGAAATTATAATGATTGTGTTGATATTATAGAATAATTGCAGATAAATTCGACAAGTTATTATTCCTAGGCTATCTAAAAAATTTAATTTTAATAAGAATATTGAATACTGTGATTTGACGTTGTACAGCATAATTGCCATAGATGGGTTCCTACTTTTACGATAAACTCATAGACTTATTCTGCATATATAAGATAAATAAGATTATTAATATGTTGCATTGTCCTGATAATGTATTTTCAAACTTAAATTCTTATACCGTTTGAAATTTAGATATAACTTATCAAACATTCATTCACAAGATATACAAAATATGGGCGCTAATGCAATATCGTATTCTAATATAAACTCAGCGTAGACATAAAAAAATTTCAAAGCGAATGAAGTATTTTTGAAAATTAAGTTAATTATAAAACATGAATTAAGTTCAAACAACTTAAAAAATATATAACAATGAATTTAGATAAATTGTATCAATATATTTTGTATTATAAACTTAATTAAAAGAAATTTATAGAAAATATCATAATAGTATAATTAATAAAATAAACATGTAATATATAAATAACTAACATAGTATCAGACAAAAAAGGTTGTCAATAATTTAACCCAATACATATATGACAACTATAACATATATTAATGAAGAAAATAAAAAAACCTTAAAAAATCATATTTTACAAATCGAGGGTTAAAAAGAGTGATTTTTTATCACAATTCACTCAATTACTTACAAATAAAAATAATTTAAACATTTTTTTTTTTTTTTGGTTAACTTTAGTTACATATTATTCTGGGATTATTAGCTATGTAATACTTTTTAAGTTCATCCCTTATGTCTTACAAGGGTGTCAACTTTTTTTTTTCAAATGAAAACACATATTTTGAATAAGAAAAATGTTTGAGGTTTTATTTTAATAGTAAATGACATTTGAGTTTTTAACATAACATAATTTGTTTATTAGATATACTTAAAAGTTTCAATTTTTTGAATCAATATACATGTATAATACATGAAGGATTACAAATATAGGAAACTAATTGGTTTTTTATGGCGTCAATATTCGCAGATGCGCAATATTTGTGATCAATGGTAGTAAGGCACATTGTTGAGAGTTTATAAATACACCAACTGGCAATACAGAATACATATCTATTGATAGTCATAATTGGCAATATACACACCAAGACTAATATACAAATAAAGTTTTATTAAAAATTCAAATGCCATTTTCTAATACTTTAAAAACTCAAAAATTTGTTCTCATTTGAAAAATTAAATTAATTGACACCTTAACAAGGCATGGGATAAACTTAAAAAGTATTAAATAGTTAATAATTCAGGAATAACGTGTAACTATAACCAAAAAAAAAAAAAATTTTTAATTATTTTTATTTTTTAAGTATCAGAAAAGGGTAATGATCAAAAAATGTCACCATGAATAAAAATAAACGAATATTTTTTATTTGAAAAAAATGATCCTGTACCTGTGCAAAAATAAGCCAATACCCTTATTTAAATCATGATCGTGGACTTTAAAAAAAACAACTTGTAGACGGTATAATGAATGGACTAAATTTTTTTGTGATATATCAAAAATGTCATTGGGCGGATCTCATGAAAATTTGAAACCATAAGTTGTAAAATCCTGGCGTCAGCAAGCGGCAAAATGTTTTGACCTTTGCCAATAATATACCTAGAATTTTGTTACCGAGTACTTTCGTTGAAAAAAAAATTTTGAAAATCAGAGCACGCTAAGTAATTTTCAAAGAATAGCGTTTTTTTCTTTGTTTTATTATACAATAAGATTACAAATAAGAATAAATAAATATTTTTTCTTATTTAAAAATAAAAATTGATTCTTTTCATTTTTAAAATTTCATAACGGCCATTTTTAGCCCTAATTTTACAGAAAAATTTAGATTAAGTGCTTATTGAGTTACAAACAGTGGTGTTTTCGTAAAAAAAATTTATGTAGTGTATATACTTATAAATGAGCTGATCCTAAATACTTATGACGTTCCACCTTACCTCAAACATCCTCACTTACTATTACTAATATTTCTCAATGTATTCTATTTATTACTTATTTTATACAACACATAATATAAATTTATTATACAACGTGATCTGTGAATCATAAATCATTTGATTACTCGTAAAATAATAATTAATTTGAAAATATTATTTTTTATCAATTTGTTTCAATTACATATAATTCTCTACTTTTCAACAATTAATTATTTTTTCGGTTCATCCTTTATGTATTAAAGGGGTATCGACTTTTTTTTATAGAAATTTACATTATTAACTAGATTATAAAATAGAAAATAATGTAATTAAGCTATAACTTAATCTGCATTATTTTTTTTTATTTTAGTCAAGTATATTTAAAATTTAATGTAATAACTTTATATTAATAGAAGTATAAAATAAATTAAACTACTGTCAAAATAAAAGGAAATTATTTACATTTAAAATACATTTTTATTCTTCTCTCTGACTACCCCTAAAACCTAAAAATTCTTGTAACTCAATGAGTACTAATCCAAATATTGTTATCGACTTGTCAACATAATTCTAAGAAAATAGCTAAGAATGGTTATTATGAAATATTGAAAATTTTCTTTTTTATTATTTTGTTTTTTATTAGTGGTTAATAATAAAAAAAACATTATTTAAATGTTGTCTAAGAAGGCAACAACTATTTAAAAAATAATTTTTAGCAAAATAATAATTGTATGAAAAGTTACATGTGTTGTTAGTTAATTCTGAGACTCTCTGTACTTAATCATTTGTTTATTCAAATAAAAACATTTTGCACATTTTTTTTAGAAAAATATTGTAAAGATATACACAAAGATTTGGTGCATAGTTTGGCCAATAAAATTAAAAAACCTAGCTTATCACAAGAAGACTATCATAAAAAATTGGAAAAATATTTCGACGGCTACAAAAGTGATTACTTACCATTGTTTAACGTGCGCAATTTTTTGAGAAATATTAATGGAGAGATCGAACCCAAATACTTAGATAATATAATTACCGCATGGAGTCTTAACCATGTAATCACGAAAAATGCTCCAATGTGGTAATTAAATTTTTTTCCTTTTTAAAAAAAGTATAGAATTATCAGTTTATTTTAAGTTATACGCATTTTTAATTATTTAGATTTCGAAAATGTTAAACTTAATAGAGTCACTATTTTTGTCTTAAGACATTTTTTTTAACCAGTATTAAGCTGAATTTTTATTATTTAATAATAATATAGATCTTTTTTTCGTAGGTGTTCATTAGTTTTCGTAGACTTCGAGTTCTTTTCGTACATAAATAACACTACGTTGGTGTTTACAGGAGCTTTAGGGACATTCCATGACCCTGAAATTACCATGCTTTCTGGACCAGTGTGGGAATTTGACTTTACATCGGGTTCAATATCAGTGTTTCATGAACAAAATGCTAAACGTTTTGAAAATAACGCTAATCGAATATTAAAAAAGAATCCAAATCTTCTCAATACTATGATTAAGTGTTTTAGAGACGCACTTAAACGTCCAAACCGATATCTTAACTCAAATTTTGTGAACAATTATATTCAGCTACAATCTCCAAATCCAATCATGGTGGCCTACAATTATAATACTGATAAAAACATTTTTGATCTTCTAACTCAGAAAAAAACTGTTAAGTGGCTAAATATTTTAGGCTACAATTGTTATAATAACAAAGAATTCTACTTGCTATTAAAAGCTTCTCATCGCATGAGCTACTTGCAAATACCACTTGGAACACGGGAAAAAAATGGTCGAATATTATCACTAGGAGAAGTACACAGTTCTTGTTGCAAGCAAAATCACCAAAATGTAGAAGCCCACGATGGAAAAACTGACGTATTGTTCTTACAGTGTATAATGAAGTATGCAAGAGACTACAACAGCTTGCAATTAGAAATGTATCTTTCCGATGTAGAGTTAATTACCCAAGAAAAAGATTGGGATATAAAAATGTTTTAATTTTTATTGAATTTAAAAAGGTCTATCTAAATTTTTATAAAATTTAAAAAATATTTATTATGGATAATTAACCGTTAACCCTTCATTAGGTAGGTCGGGTCTATCAGACTTAAATATTTTCTTTTTTTGTTTCATAATTGTTAAAATATATTTCTAAGTATGTCTATGTAATTGTTATTCACATTTGAAGAAATAAAGTTTTACCATACAAAAGTAAAATCGATTTAATTATATGGGTCTATCAGACCCAAGGTATCTATTAACATAACATTTTTTCACCTACCTAATGAAGGGTTAATATCAAAGTTATAATGTAAATTATCTATATTTTAAGGACAGTAATACTTTATTTTAAATGTTTCTATTAAGAAAAAATTTTGTTATACATCTAATACATTTTGTTTTTAATTTTAACTAAATAAAAAATTTAACTTTTTTTTACAATTTTTAAGCCAACTAACAATAATTAAGGCTGGACAAGTCAATGATTTTTTAATTCATTAAAATAAAGTTAATTAAAAAAAAGCAATATAAAGTTAAAATGTAATATTAAAGATTTATCTGTTTTTCTTTTAAATTAATTAAGTTAAAAGTATAGTTGACAAAATTTCATTAACTTATCGAGTTGAGTTAATAAGGAAGTTATACAATTGAAGCACATATAAGTTGTAGTTATTTGGCTATATAATAACTGAGTCAGAGATTTTGAACTAATTGAGTTAATCAATTTAAGATTTATAAAAATTCGAAATTCCCGATAGTTGAATTCCATAATGTGATAATACCTGTCTCAATTAATAAATTTTACTTTTGTGATATTCGGAATTTATTGGTGATTTTTACTGTTACTTGGAGCAAAGTTAAGTTGCAGTGGCACAGCCGTGGGAGGGGGTTTAGGGGTTGTAAACCTGAAATAATTTGCGAAATTAAAATTTTTAGTTATAATCATTAGAGAGTACTTTCGGGGGGAGGAGTTATCGATTTTTTTTGTTTTGTTTTGTTTTTTGAGCATTCTTAAATAGCATTAAGAGTAGTTTGGTGAGGAAACAGAAAGAAAAACGGTAATAACGCACCCCGCTTTCCTCGAAATTATTTTCAGATGATGCTACTGCTCTATTTGTAATTTTTTTGTGACTTAATTGGAATTTATTTTTTTCTTATTCAAGTATAGGACTTAATTGAAGTACACCAAATTATATAAACCAAAACATTTGAAAAACGAATTTTTAGTTGGACAGCAACGTATGTTCCCGATAGGGTCCTATTAGTTGCTATACTGTTCTTTAACGAGACTACGCTGGCCCTACATAAATTATAACCCAATAGAAGGGCTGTTAATGGTTTCGTGACCAATAAAATATAAACTGTCAATTAACATCGATAAAAAGTGTTTATTCCTATATAATGTTTATTCCTAGTAATTCATATGAGGTGAGTCAACGGTGGCAAACATTCTCAGAAATCCGTTAAAAATACTAAAAACAATAGCGATAAGCGGTTTAAGTTAATGAATAAGAATGAATTGCCGCGAAAGTGGTAAAATGTCGACTGTGTTCAACGTGTTTTGAATTAATTAAAATAAGTTAATATGTTGTATGAATCACATGGTTTTAGTCATTAAAATAATAAATTAAAAATTATGTAATTTTGAGTGGTAATATCGGTGTTAACCAAGATTAATCATATTGGTTAATTTTTTTTTTACCGATACTAACGTAATTATTCCCCTTCAAAAATAGCAAAATTTATAATCGAACAATGAATTGTCCCCCACCGGTGGTAAACTTTTTTGGAGTTAGATAAATACACTACTAAGATCATACTTATAAATCTGTTTTCGACAGCAGAATATATTTATTACTTTTTAGTTTATTTAAATTTCATTTTTTATTAAAATAAATAACACAAAACTTAATTATAGTACTGTAGTGAGGTAGTGCTATGTAAATAGAGAGTTTGAACACACAACTAGAGTGCGACACAAATTTAATTATACCTATTTATTGATAGTCAACTTTTTGACAAGGGGCTAGTTTACGTGATTTTTCTAAAACAATATAAGCATAACTAAATAAAAAGTTATATATCTCTTTAAGAGTTTTTATATATCTTTCAAATACCGAAATAAAAATTATGCTGAGATTTCAGTTTTGGTTACGGTTAAGTTTTCAATGTTTTTATTTTTAAGTTTTATATAAGTTATAGTTTTGTAATTTCAAAGAGTTTCGATTTAAAACCCGTTTTTTTTTTTTAATTTGGGTTCCGATCCCGGATTAAAATAGATTTATCACATAATTTATTTACATACTTAATACAATAAAGTGAATATTGTCCTGTGAAAAGAAATTACTAAAAAAATTATATTAAAAATTAAGGTCACTTTAGACATAACAACTATTGGAATATTACTAGTTAGAAGAGGATGCAGTATGATTACACATTTTTATTGGAATTTTAATGTCTCTATAATTTAATTCATTTCATTCATTCAAGCAATTATTTTTTTGATAAATAATGAAACATAAATTAATTAATTTGTTCTTAAATTGATTATTAGATATTTACCATCGTAAAATAGTAATAACAAAAATGTCCACTCAAAATTAAAAAATAAACTTCTACTATTAAGTGAATTTTCTATAAGTTATTCTTTCTATAAAAATTAACTTACCTGACTATTGGGTTGCTGACCTAAAAGAAAAAATTGATTGATTACTTGTATGTATTTCTTTTCCTTCCATCGAAATTCTTTACCTAGTATCCGATTATCCAGACGATTAGACTCGAGTTCATTAATTACGCGTTTTTTTCTCACCGTCACCGTTCTTCTCATTTAACAAACTTGGCAAAACGTTTTTGGAAAAAGGACCCATGACATCATTAATCGTGTACACTTGCTGATACATTCTTTTCTGTATGACTACTCTTTGCACACTTTTTTAGGGGCTATTCACTGATTTATTTTTCTGAAAAAGCCATTTCAAGCATAACCAACCCCAGAATACAACTTTTATGCAATCATTTAAAACTAAATTTTCTTAAATAATCATTATTTTCTATATAATTTTTACTAAAAAATTCAGTTTAAACATTTTTCACTAATTTTTAGTAATAAATTTGATAAAACTTAATAATAATACCTAATTTATTTAATTTCACTTATATATAAATTCTGGCCATTTTGATCTCTTTATACTTCACCTTTTTTTGTTTAGTTAACTAATTTTTATTAGGAAAATTACTTTAATGTATTATAATACAAAATACACTAATATATTTTACTATTAACACGCTAGCATTCTCAAATTTTTATTGTGTACATTTAAGATAATAAATTGACAGTATTACTAAAAAGTTTTATTTTGGACTTTTCAAATAATAAATACATAATTACGCAATAGAAATTTTAAATAAAAAAAAATTAAGAAACATTTTATTAGATAATTTTTATTAGACTAAATCATTTGATAAGTCTAATAAAAACAATTTTAGTTTTATTTTAATAACTTTATTATATACGAATTGGTACTAAAATATAAGAGAGATATTTGAACACCAGGTTGTTAATAAGTAAATATAATACAAATGTATAAGAAATAGAAAAATTAATATGTAATCCTGAAAAAGCAAATTATTTAACTTAATATTTTGTGTAGCAAAATAACATATCAAATTTTAGTAGCATTGCTATAAATAAATATTATTCTTTTAAGTATTAAATACCTCAATGCCTAAATAACTAACTTGAAAGCATTTTCACTGACTTACTGAACACCCTATATATATATATATATATAGGTAAAAACATAGATTTTCATTCAAACTATAAGTTTCCTATACTCTAAGATACATATAAATAGTATTTTTAGGTTAAAAAAATTTTTTTTTTATTTTAAAAGTAAAAAACTTTCACTAATACAGTATGTATCACGAATCATATCATGTAAACCTTTTTGAAGGGTTAATAAGTTTTCATTAATTTCTAGGATATTTTGAGTTATATTTTATTTAAAATGTATTAAACAACTATTCAATTTGTAAACGACATTTAGATTAATTTCATACCATAACCACCCCTTTCATATTTCAGCTATTTTTGGAAAATATTGAATCGCTCTTAGAATTATTGGTTTTAATTTGAAAGTAAGCCTTAAGGAATGTGTGTTTGAAAATTCCTCACAAAAATGGGAAATACTTGGTTACAGCAACCTTTAATAAAACAAAATCTACTATTTTATTTCATTAAAGAAAACAAGAGATTATTTATCACATCTTAATATCATTAAAAATTTTAAGAAATCTTAATTGTTATAAATAATTATAACTTATTTATGAATAATAAACTAGTAAAATTAATATTGATGGACACTTAATGACCATTTCAATTTAATATAAATTAAAACATTGAGCTTAAAAATAAGATAATTCAAGTTTTTATGCATTATTCAGTAAAAACACGTTTTGGTACTATGAATAATACAAAAAATACAAAATATTGAAATTACAAAATAGTCACACAATGCAACATTACTATAAATTCATTATCCGTGTAGCTTTGGGAGAGTACAAGGATTTCTTTTCTAAAATTAATGTTCTATTCATGAAACTCATTTAACTGAAAAATTATAGTTATTATGAATCATTTTGTGTGTCAAGCTATGCCTTTGCAAGCATTTCACGAAAATTTCATTCTACAGCATTATTTTCACCCATAAGTTTCACGTATCCTGCTATTTAATTAAATAGAATAGCACCCCTTTAAACGCACTAACACATTAATAATAATTGCCCCTCACACCAATTACCGCATTTTTGTGGTTTTCTTTCTCAGACGCAGTCTAACATGATATTTTTGACACGTGACTAATCTCAATTAAACATTTAACATTATTGAGTTTAAGCAAAAATGTGTAGAAATCAATTAATGCATTACTTAAGTTTTTCATTAAAAAAGTTTATGGATTATTAATGTATTTAATTAATCAATTATTTATATACTGACATAAAAAAACAGTTTGTTTAGTGATCAAGAATAATTTGATGTTACTGAATAATTTAGAAAATTTATTATTCACAGATTTTTATGCTGTAAAGTTAATAGTCTAAATTACAAAAACCTCATTATTAAAATGCATACAGTAATTAAAATGAGCAATGTTTGGAGAATAACTACGATTATCTCCACACTATGCATTACGAATGAAAAACATATAAAAAAAAACTAGGTAGTCATTATTTTCACAACATTTTTTTAATTATACCGAACAGTATAATTCGTCCTTTATCCCCTAGGTGCGCTCAATTTAACATAAATTCAATTAACGGGAATTCCTATGTGAATGTATGGTGCAAAAGAAAATGCACAGAAATAACAAATACAATAAACAGGATAATGAAAGGAATTCAAGGGAGATTATAACGAACAGACGACAAACGATGAATACCATTTTTTCTATTCTCTGTGCATTTTGCTTCTTTTGTTTCTTTTCATGCATTTTATTATGGTAGGTTATGAATGACACTAGTATTTAATCGATACGAAACATGTATATAACAAAATGATGAAGAATGGATATGGAAAAGTCTATCGTTTTGCACTCTAAAGACTTTTAAAAAGGCTCTTTTACTTTTCCCTATCGCATTTATTGTTTCCCGGTTGCTTTTTACTCACTTAAATTTACATAACCTCGATCCTATTGAAAGTGAATAGTACTTAACCGATAATGTTGATAAGACGTTTACTTCTATAGTATTATTTTCAATATATCTTTTATTGAAATAAAAAACCAAGTGTTAAATATAAAATGTCAACTATCTGAGTATTTATATGCATAAATATATTTAATATTTAAAATAATACAACTTGTGCATTAAATACAGTAATATTGATGTTTAACGAAAAAAAATCCTACTGCAGGAATTAATTCCACAATCTTATCGGACAAATCTATTTTAATACAGAGATATTTTTAAAATTATTCAGTAGTAAAAATATTTTTAGAATTTATACGTTATTAATTAATATATTTTGTATTATTAATATGTCCAAAAACTTTTATTAGATAATAAATTAGCTATTATTCAAAGTTACACCAGTTTATAATACAATATATTATTACAATGTCATAATATATTATTTTAATTTTAACTAACGATATTATATAAAATCGCATTAATGTATTAGGTGCATTAAATAATAAATTTCTATTACAGTATCAAAAAGATTAATAAACTGAATTTCTCTGAATAAAAAATAGATTATCGTGTTTTTTTATTTTTTCCAATAATTTTTATAAGATCAAATTAAATCTTGAATATCTATGGTTAATAACCATAGCAAGCAATATTTATTTACAAAATAACAATGTACAGTAACTTCTTATAAAAATTGTATAGCTTTATTTTATTAAAATTATTTCTAAAAGGTAAAAGTGTATTAAAAAAAAGAAAAATGCTCTTGTTTTTTTGTAATCATTTTAAGTTAAACGTATAAAATATGCAAACTGAAAAAATTTGTTTTCTCAAGAATGAATAACGACGTATCATCAAGACGAGGTGACAAGTACAATATAAGTTAAGGAGTAACAAGTCATCAATAAAAGAACACTTCATGCTAGAAGTAATAAAATATAGTTTTCGGGGAATTAAATTTTTATGTTTCTTAAATATGCAAATTATTAAGAGATTTTATAAATGAATTTCTGATAATACTATGTGAATTTAAGGTGCTACTTAACTCTATGTGTATTTTCAAACTTGAGCTTTGTAAAAGTCTAGCTAAATAAACTTTACTTAAATGAAATTTGTTTGAATTATGCTGTATTTAATTAATTTATTCTATTGCATTACTTAGTAGATGACAAAATACTATTTGATTTTATCAAATTATGTTTCGAAAAATTTAAATTATTAAAATACCATAGTTATTATAGTTGATTATATATAACTACCTGAATTTATAATAAAAACGACGGTATGATGAATAATTTTATTTTAGTATTGGGGTGAACACTGAAAGGGGAGGAACTAATTTCTCAGGAACGGCCCTTGTGGCTATATACTAACCGAAGTCGGCTTGTTTTGTTAATACCACTGTAATATTATGTTAACTCGATTTACTGATAAAACCCGTCATAATTTTGTGCTAACGCAATCAACAAGAGCTTCTCGGTCCTCTGTCATTCTATGAGTAAAACAAACAAGAACACCTTGTCAGCGTTGCAAATTAAGCGGTACCGCTGCAGTGCAAAATATGTAAATTGTTTAACCTACCACCATCAAAATAAAATGTAGTGAAAAAAGTTATATCAGTACAAAAAATTTAATGTCTACAATATTTTCATGAGGGAACTAATAACGTTTTAAATGTTTATTTACATTTATTACTCGACTTAAATATAGAACGATGAGATTACAAAGTCAAAAATGTATTGATGAAAACCTGTTTTGTAATTCAATGTTCTTATATACTATTCATAAAAATTCTGCTGAAAAATTACTGCACTCATATTTGGATAAAATTAATTTTCATAACTGAAATCTTTTCTATTAAACATTTTGTTGTTATTGGAATTTCGTAAACACGGCTATGTAATATGAACGACGCCCAGGAATTTAAGCTGTTATGAGAGCATAAGGGCGAAATTACACTCTATGCTAACTATGATAGACAGGGCGTGGTTTTGTCGATTTATCAACGTTTCAGAAGCGAGACAAGGGGCAAAAGACTTTGACAAATGATCGACTAGCTTCGAAGGCTAAACTAAGACCTGAGCACTACATGACCCCGTCAGTTAATATGTGCATGTATTGGTGTTGTCAAAGGACTACCGTTAATTTCTCAAAATGTTAAACGTTATTGAAAACAACCCTTCCCTGTAAATATTTCTCGCTATCACTCTACCACTAGTTTTCCTAATAACTTTGAGAGGTATTTGCAATGCACTTTAAAGCGAGTGATTGACGTGTTTTCAAGAGAGAATTTTTTAAATAAGGCATTAATTTCGATGAAAACTATTTTTCATTACAACAGTTGACGGCGTAAGTTTTAAAAATAATTCAGAAAAAATAATCATTTCCAACATAAATATTTGTTAAAAGCTACCTTAAAATACTTTCATAGAGAATATGAATTTCCCTTTAATTTTTCTAAAGAAATTTATAAAGTCAAAAGATTTTGCCACGGATAATGGTAGCCTTTAATAGAATAATAAGTAAATCCATTGTTAAACAAGTGACACGGTTTTAAATTAAAATTTAAGTTTCCTAGAAATTAGAAATATAAAACTTATGTACTTTAAAGCACGTAAAATGTTTCAAAATTATAATTGAAATTAGAATGATCAGATATCGTTGCAGTCAACAAAAAATAAAAAGAATTATTCAGCTTTATTTTTAAATCTCGAGATTTTCTTGATAAAATACAATAATAAAGTGAACGCCGTGGAAGAGGATCTTATTTCGCACCAACGAATTTGTCGTATCTTATAACGATGAAAAGCACATTTTAAAGTGTTGAATATCTTTAGAAATGTACGGACGTGGCAGTCGTTGAATTTATTGAATACGGTTGAGCAGTTATATCGATTTATGTAAAGTATACTATTATAATGTATGCCACATGTGTATATTATAATAGTATATGTTGTCATTTATTCACTAGTAGTTCAATCAAAATATTTATTCATAATACTACAATATTATACTAGTCAAAATGCGTAAATACCAGACAAGTTTTTCAGTGACTTCGTTTTGGTTTCTGAGAAATTCGCACAACATCAGCTTTTACTTCATCGTCGTTTTCCGTCCCCTTTCAATTAAAATTCCCGTAATGAATCTTAATATCTTGAAACTTTTTAGATTTTGAAAATTAATTTCCATGTCCCATGGCTTTGATGCGGTCTTGTGGTGTATGCAAATCTCTTGGGGCTTTCGTCGATGACATGATGAATTCTACTTGTGCCTCTTAAGAAATACGGTATTCGTTTTCATAATCGGGTTTCTTCCGTTCAAAAGATCGACAAAGGTCTTTGTCAAAAAAAAGTTCACTTAGTTATAACGTTCAAAGCTCCGTTATCTTTTAATAGAATCCGCATTATGACTATAAGTTTTAATTACAGCTCTCTATGGTTTAAAATCTTGAATTCTATTCTCAGCAGCTCTTAAACTAAAGAAAACCTCAGTAAGACGATTTAATAGCCAATATGACCACTTATGTGTACATCCTTAAAACCTTATTGCTGTAGTGAATTTAATAATTATTTTCTGTTGCGAGATTTACTAAACTCTAGATAACGATAGTAAGGTATATAAAGGCTATTTTAATTAAACAAAAATTGAAATATTTTATTGAGATTGTGTATTAAAAAAAACAAACAATAGCTTAACAAATTTTAATATTATTCATCTTGAACATAAATTGTTAAGTTAGGATCAGCTTTGTATAACTTTAAAACATAACGAAAATTTTTTCCATAAGTTCCTACTTTTTGTGAATTCAGAGGTTGGATGACTTCGTTTAGTTTCTAAAAAGAAAGAAAGAAAAGTTAGAATATTAAAAATTAAAATATGACATGTATATAGAAACAAAAATGTTGATAGCATTATTTGTGTAATAAAAACCTAACATTGAAAAATTCTATAAGTTCAATCTTTGGAGAATTGTTTAGGCTAACCGTTTAAATTAAATCTGAGATCTCTCAAAATTATGGAACTTTCATGTATTTTTATAAACGAGCATTTTTTAAAAGGTTAGTTATAAAAGATTTGATTAAAGTATGCTTATGAATATTTATACTTAAACATTATATACATACTTAATTATAACTTTGATTATAAACACAATTAAAGGGAAGATAAGAAAAGGATTAGTCTCACTAGTTGAGGAATTAGTTCACCCACAATTTATAGTTGTCATATAATAATGTTTTTAGGGCGGGGAAAAAATAAAATTAGCATCCTCAAAAATTATATTATATTTGGTGGCTCATGCTTACATCTAAAATATCAGAAAAATCATTAATATTATCGGCAATTAATTGATTTGTAGATTCTTTTGTGCACTCTCTTTTTACACAATGTGAAATTTTTCTAGCATTTTTCAATCCAATTTCTTGAAATTTTGAAAATATTCGGGCAACACCTACTGCTTTGTGCTTTAAATGTTCTCTCGTTTTTGTACTCAAACTTTTTATGAGATCAACGAGCAACTCATTGATTTTTGCAATTACCTAAAATATTTTTATGATACAGTGAATCAAATAAATTCGGACATCATCTAAAAAAATTTGCATGTATTTAAAAAACACTTAAATATCTTTAAAAATGTTTTCTATTATTAAAAAAATATTTGAACGAGTGAACTAATATTTAAGGTTTGTATGAGAGTGGCAGTTAAAAAGTAAAATTATTTTTTCTAGACAATGTTTAAATGAATGCTTACATGACTTATTGAATTAATACAAAATAAATAAATAAATATATATAATTCGATCAAATGTATTCTATAGTTATCTAAATAATTAAAAATAAAATAATTTTTAGCTTCTATGCGAAGTGGAGAAGGTCTTGGTTTTGCAATGAAGTGTGTTTTTTTATGTCAGTTCATGAAAATTATTAACTTACACTAAACGGATTTTAATCAATGATGTATCAATAGAACCCTATTTTAATGCAGTTGAACATAACAATGCTTAAAATTGAAAAAATTCCACAATTTTTAAAATTTAATCAAATATGTCAGATTTTTAAAAGAATATTTCCATATTTTAAAAATGTATTTTAGTATTTCTAACATTTTTGTAGAACACTGACACTTTTGAAATTTTATTAAAATAAACTAAATAACAATAAGCTTTTTCTTGGTATGCTATTTATAAAAATCCAATGAAAAAACTAAGTACAGTAAAATTAAAAGAGACCACCCAAACAATAATTCAAAATATCAAAAAATATTATTATAATAAATATTTACGGGAGTCATGGTAATTATGCAACCCAACTGTACTAAACATTAATATACGAGAGGTTTCTCCAAAAATATGTTCTCTAGGCTGTAAAAAATAGACAATTATATAAAAAAAAAAACATGATACTTTATTCGAATTCCTAGCTCAAAAACTATTTTTTTTACATAATCATCCTAGACATCAATGTATTATTGTAATCGATGTGATAGTATTTCCAAGCATTGTTCAAAGTGTTCTGTGCCCACCAGCCTGAAGTAGGTATGGTGACTTTCTTGCTTTGCTCTTTTAGGAATTAAGTGATGAACCTATGTCTCGTCGCCTGTCACGATATATCTAAAAATTGCACCCCCTCCAATTCAAGCAATTCAAAGAATTTTTAAGCGGCAGCACCCAGTTTTGTTTGTGTTCACTGTTCAAAAAACGCGGAACCCAACGTGCCAAACTTTATTGTAACTAATTTGATTATTATTTCTGATATACTCATCACGTTATTATTTTACTGAGCAATCCGAATAGTATAATAGTTTTATATATCATTTGAAATGCATGAATAAATGACGAAAACCGAAAAAGATAAGAAAAATACAACAGATCTTTAAAACTAATATAAATTCATTTTCGTTATAAGTAAAAAATTTAAATAACTAAAAGTACATTACTATTTTGAATTCTTTTGAAACAATAACTTTTGTGAATTTATGCACTAAATCATGGCCAATCTTAGCTAAATCACGAATGACATTGTTCAATGCTGCAGTAAAAGTCACATTTGGTTTTACGGTCTGAACTGATGCCACCTGTAAGTATTAACGTCAATATTAATCGTACACAACTCGAAATATTAAATAAATAAATAAATTACTTGAGTTAACAGTGCAAATAGTAGATTAATTATTATTAATAATTTCATGTTAAAGTAGTATGTTTAATATTGTACTCATAAAAATATAGATAAAATCTTTATAAATTAAAGTTTAAGGAGATAGTACATGATTAAATACATTTAATTGACTATGCATATTCATATTGTGATGAATTACTTTGACTCTTGGACTCAATTATACTTAGTACCATACGTATAATAAACACTAAATTGTCCCCTCCATTTTTTGTACAACGCAAAATTGAAATTCATATATTTAATGAAAAATAAACGTTATATAATTTGATAAATTGAGTAAATGACGGAAAACTTAAAAATTATAAATTATTAAAACAACTATTCAATGACTCATGAATACTAGAACTTGATTTACAATCTGTGTATTAAATAATCACGAATAGACCAAAGCTTTTATTTGATATGTATATTATACGAAATTAACATTTAAAATTTGTATCACTAATACTGATTAAGTATATTTTTAAGAAGTTGAATTTAATAACAATCAGATAAATATATTGAGAATAAATTAAAGTTGAATGATTTATAAGATTATTGATTTAAATAATATACAATTATATATATTATTACTTTTATAATATATATAAATTATATTTTATATTATTTTTTAGTCTATTTGTTTAAAAATCGTGTAATTGTTTCCTTTAAATTAATTAACAAAAACAAATATAATCTGTATATAAATGAAGGGTGATTTTTTATCATAATCTACTCATTACTCACTTAATAATAATAAAAATATTTATTATAAATTCCTTGAACAGATTTCTTATCTGTTATAAATTACTTTTTAATATCATCTCTTATAACTAATAGAGGTTCCAACTTTTTTATTTCAAATTACAATATATATATATATATATAACTTATATAATAGGGTGTAAACTAATTAAGAAAATGACAGGCCAATAACTATTTTTGGAATAGTAATTCTGAAATTATAATGATTTTTAGATTTTGATTAGGAAGAATTATGGGTATGACTATTTACATGATTAGATATTTATCGGTCGTACTCATCCTCCAATGTAGATAGATACACACACACATACAAATATGATGATGCTAAACAATAGTTAAAAATTGATAAATCAAGAAATACAGTATATGTATATAAATATATATATATATGTAACTAAAGGAAACCAAAACATTTTTTTTTCGTTGTATATATATTGTGAGTAAATTTTATTGATTCAAACTTTACAAACAGAAAATAGTAAAACTTTGAATAATGTAAGAATTATCTTTGGCCCTCTCATTTATTCTTGACAGCACATTGTCAAGTTTTTGTATCAATATCATTTTCTTTTTGGTTAGTGCTCTTGTGAAAACATGCCGAAGCATCGTTTTTATAATTTTATCAGTTTTTCATCAATCGCACGAACAAAATCAGATTTTTAATTCCTTTTGATCAAACAAACCTATATATATATATTTATATAAATGATTTTTAAAATTGAGGTATAAAAGTTATTATTTGTAAAAAAATTATTCAGATCTAGCTGTTCTGTTTGAGATTCAGAGATTATATAAATTACTTCATCGTGTTATTTCAGGTTAATGGTAATTTAATTTCATATACTGTTTTACAATTATATAATTGAAATAAATTATTGTGATTTTTATCAAATTATTATAAATATCCTAGTAACGTTAATTTAATACTATTATACACTATAATTAGTAGTAACCCAGAATATAATATTTTGCGAAAAAGTTATTATACATTTTTTTACAATTACAGCTTAAAACTTAAAGTATATTAATATGTACAGGGTGTTCGGTAAGTAGAAAATAGGTTAATTATGTATGAACAAAGAACACAATAGAAACTCGTTTCATTACTTACTAATCACTCTATATATAAATTTCAACTTTCAATCATTAAATGGTTTGAACGTTGTTAAATATTTAATAAATTTTATTAGTAAAATATCAAGCTGACATAGTAGTTTTAAACATTAATTATATAGTCGAGCATAAATAATAATTAACATTTGCACGGATTTATTAGTGTAATGTTTATTATTAATTAAAAAATTAATAATTTAATAATTAAAAATTTTACTTAACAAAATCATATAAAAACAAAAATTCAATAATAATATTTTTTTAAACTTCTAAATTTATGTTTTTATAAAGCGTAACTATATCATATATCAATAATTATACAATGAAGATTAAAATATCGTATAGTTATTGACATTCGGACCTCGGAAAATTGGCCACATCTAATAGTCAAAGTATTTTTGACCTAACATTTTTTAGAGACCGCCGTGTGAATGAACTAATTAGTAATATTTTTAGCAAAGATGTGATTTGATTCATAACATTTTTATCAAAATTCTATTCACACGAGCCAACGCAAAATTTTATTTGTAAAAGAAATCTGATAAAATATTTAATTTTTTTATTACATTATTTTTTAATAAACTATAAAAAGAACTGTTATTTAGTAATGAATTTTATGATGATACATTGGTACATAGATTAATACTTAATGTAATGTAAATATTTATAAATGTAGGTAAAATAACAACGATGTTGGTCGTATAAAACGCTATTGTCTTTATTTTAATAATGCCTCTTCAGAGATTTTTTATATGCTTAATAAGTAATAGTTTTAGATTATTGTTTAAATTGTACTATTAACCTTCGTTTTTATCTTTGTTATACTCATATCAATAAATACAAATAAATATTGCTTTCTCAAAAATAATCTGTTAATATATTATAGAATGTTTTCAAGTAAAGTCAATTTGTACTTTAATACTAAACAGTCATGAATGGAGACCGAATTTGATAAGGAAGACTAAATTAGTTTATTAGCGTTTGATCTCAGCCTAATTTATTAATTTCACTCTTATTTGACATCGAAAGCAGCTAACCGTTTTTCTAAACATGGACGCAAAAATCCTCTTAATACTTGTCGTTATTTTTGGTTTTACTTCAGCTTACCAGGTATTAATCTATTGTTTAATTATGTATATAATAGAATGATTTTTTGTTTAAATAAGATATTTTACATTATATTTAAGATTGATTTAGAAAAATTATCCTTAACTACAAATTTTGTTTTAAAAAATTTATTTATCTATGGTTATTGATTGTTTTGTGTACCGCTATGTAAAACAGTAAAAATTTCTTAATTTTTTAATAAAAACTAGAACTATTACGAATAAAATAAGAAAACTAGTATACATTGGTAAAAAAACATATTTTGTTATATTTGATATAATATCATTGTTTAACAACCATAAATCTATTTTTACAAATTGAATTTTTATTAATCTACATATAATTAAAAAAATTATTTTTAGCCTAAACTCAACTCAGCTTTCAATACCGTATCAGAACAATTTGTTGAAAGTTTCAACAAAATAAGAAGGTCACTTTCTTCTGAAGATCAAAAACATCTTGGAAAATTAATTGAAAGTTTTCAAGATTCATATTCTAATGTAATACATTCATAGTTAATTCTTAATATTCTTGTTAATGATGATATATTATTTTAGTTGAATGACTTGTTGTTAAAATGGAATGATCGTGTGATTGGTAATACTGACCCTCAAATAAAAAAAACATACGAATCATTGAAGAAAGATACAAGCCATGTATACAACAAAGCTATTGAAAGTTTGTATGACTTTAACAAACAATTTGAAGAAAGAGCTGGACCAAGTTATCAGTCAGGAATCCAAAGTGTAGCCGACACAATAGTTAAATACATAAAGCAAGCCGAGGTAATTAATTTTATTTTATTAAAAGAAAATAGTTTTCGAAATTTCTAACTAAATTACGATGATTATAAACAATTCAAATTGTTACAGAGTAATATCATTGACTCAAATATTCTCAAAAGAAAAAATTAAAAAACTCAGTTAAACTCCCGGATGAATTCAAAAACAATTAGAGATATCAAGTTTACAAGATCAATAATATTTTCAAATCACTGTCATGATATTGTATTAATTATATTTATATAAAATTTTGTTGAAACTATTTTTTAATTAAGCGTTTTTTAAAATTTAATTTTAAAAGACCACATAATTTCATATTATGGAATTTTTATTGTAAAATAATACTATATTTATCATTATTACTGTATAGTTAGTATTGTTCTTCAAAACAATTTTTTTATAATAAATACACTAACAATTTTTAACATTGAAATTGTCTGTACTTCGATTTAATTATTTATTTTTAATTTAAATGGTTACATTATTGCGTGACAAAAATATTCAATAAGGTATGTAATCATGACACATAATTTGAATTTTTTTTGAATCGGCATCTTGGGGAAGGCAACCTTTGTTCCCCCTTATAATGGGATATAATTTAATATTTAATATAAAAGATACATAAAATGTAGGTCATTTATTTTGTGTTCGTTTTTTTCTAGTAATTTATGATATTAGACTTGTTGTGTTATTAGTGCTAATAAATTTGAAAGCATCTTTAACATTTTCACATAAGTTACCTAGACACTTATGTACACGTGTTAGGACTTCATTATAAATTTATATAAATGATTCTTTAGCGTGTTAATTATTTTTTCTTGCATTAATTAGAGTTTGTTCAACATCTAAAAACAATTATTTCCATTTAAGTCCCAAAAGTAGGCTGTTTAAAAAAAGGTTCTTTACATTTATATAAAATAACTGCGAAAACCTTAAATTCTACGTATTATTTATTAATTTATTATACAATATGTATAGAATTAATTGCATGACGATTTTGATAAAGGCAGCCATGTGGCTATTTAATATTGTTGTTGCCTTAGTTACATAACAATAACATAGGAAAACAAGACGTGTATAGAGCTTTGGGTCAATATGAGTAGCTATTTGTTTTCTAGAGTTCTTCCTTTAAAAGTGTTAAAGAACCTAACTTACCAAGATTGTTAAATTTGTGTGTAAGTTTAAAGTATAGGAAAAGTCTTACAGCACTTATAAGAATTTTTCCTTTAAAACTAATTAAACTGTAATCATTGTTGACTACAATTGGTGTTAAAGAAGATGAAAATTAATTTTTTTACATTAAAAAAGCAATAAATTGAATAAATTAATATATTAATTAATAAAATAAAACCATAAGAGTTTTGAATGAATAAATCAAGTCACATACGTGATATAAGTTCAGATATAAACTGTTTTTGTAATGCTCAAGTTCTTAAGAATAAGAAAATAATATTTTATTTATAAAAGAAAAATGGTGGTTATTTGTTTTAAAAACGTTTCACTAAATTTTTACAAAAAAAAAGTTTATGATTTTTAAGGGGCTACCTTAATATTGTTAGCCTCTTCACAACAAAATTTTTAAGTATAGCTGTGGATATAAAAATTCTTTTAATATGAAAAACATTTACAAACAATAAATAGGATATAATGCTAGTTTCTATAAAATAAATCTCTTCGCTCTTCCGATAAAAGCTCAATTGAGAAGTTTGTATAATTCACTAAAACATTTTGTTGAAATAATAATAATAAACTTTCATTGCAAGAAACAGAACTTTTTGATTTATAAAAATAACACCACTAAGTTTCTTAATACCTAACTAATAAATAAATTATATTTAAAAGTCTTATTTGTGGTACATAATTTTATAATATATTAATTATTAGTAGTTTGTTATAAATAATTGTTTAAAAAGACGGTTGAATTTAAAATTCTCTCTATGCGAGTAATACATTTTGAAGTTAAATAATTTCATAATGGTTATACTATTTTATGGTTTTTATCAACACACTTTTCAATGTTTATTTAATATTATTTATGAATATAAATAATTATAAATACGGTTTCACTATGTACAGTCATGTTTTAGTAGTAAAAGATTAAACCTCCTACAGAATGATACATAGATTCATTAATATAACGACCTAAGCCTAAAATAATTTATGCTTAGGGTTCTATTAATAATTTAGCAACAAACAATAGAAATTTGCCGTGTGATATTAATTACTTAAGTTTGTCGGGTACTCGTTTTAATCTCAATGTTTATGATAGTTTTACCAAGAGCAAAGCATACACTAATATTATTTCAGGCGATCTATGTAAAATCACAATAGTCTTTGTTGGACTATTCATGTACGGATATATATATTTAAGTATAAATATTCTCTGATATAAATATATTCAATTAATTAATGAGGTGTTGTCTGAGATTCCTCTTGAAAAATAAAGTTAAAGACTTTAACTGAAAAAAATATTTTTTCAAGAAAATTTAATCATTTCGGTCCTATTGGTCTTCATCAACTTATTTAGTTGTTATAATGTCAGAAATATCATTTTGAAATGAAAAAATGTAATAAAATAATTCATGTTAAAAATATTTGTTTAAATATAATTAAAAATATGATTTAATTATTAATTTAACGCTTTAAATTATATTATAATATAAATGTAAAAAGAAAATTAAAATTGTTTTTTATCAAATAGTTTGTCATAAGATAGTAAATAATAGTGATAAAAATCTCATTTTTTTTGTATTTTACATGAAAAATTAAGTTGAAATGATGTTTAACCGCCAAAATTTCACTATCAGTGTTATTAAGTGTACAATGCATTGTTATTCTTTGGACTCTACCAAAACCAATATGCAATAAGAGCAAAATAAAACTGCCGCGTCGGAGAGCACTTGGATTTCGTGGCATTAGTTGATATTTGTTAGTTTTCAAAAAGATATATCATCTTGTAATGTCAAAGTTATGTATTTGTCATAAAGTTTTGAATTTTTTTTTTGATAAAGTTTACCAAAGTCTTGCATTAATATAATCAAGTAGAATTTTTATGTATGAATCTTTTTATAAAAATTAAAAACATACTACTTTAGGGCCTAAAGTAAGACCAAACTTAATAAAAAATTTAAAAATTCTATGAGTTATATGAAATTATTAAATTTCTCAAAAAAAAAATTATTCAGTGTTAAAAATGTAAGTTAATGTTGGGGTATTGTAGACTGGAGTTACAAACATATATATTTAAATATCTTTATTAAAACATAGTAAAAAATTTAATACTGAATAAATTTTTGTAGAAATGTTCGGAAATAAAAAAAAAGTTTTTATTTTAAATATTTTCTTAATTTAATCATCTTTTTATTTAATTTTTAATAATTTTGAATAACTTTATCATCAATCTTTACGCCTAAGTATAACAATGTTAATATCTTAAAAATAGTCATAATGCGTATCCCATCAACAGCTTTGATTTTAAAATGGTAAAGACATCAATAAGACTATCATAGTAAAGCTAGAATAAAATATAAAGGGTTGTAAGTTCACTCTAAAAATAGAGGAACCAATTCTTAAGTAGCCCCAATTTGATCAGTGAATCTATATTTCTTTATTTTTATTCAGAAAAAGTAATACCCCGCAGTGATAAAAAATACAGATGAACTTTGGATACATATAAAGTTTTAACAATCGCATTATATTTAAGACACTTAATTTTAATTTCCAGATACTATCTGTTGTTGAACAAAAAAAAAAGCAATATGGTACCGAGTATTAATACAATACACTATGAGAGATAATTTTTCTAAAAGTGTCAGACTATAAACCAAACTGTTTAAATTTTTGAGAGTAAAACCATTTATAAACGTCTATTTTTTTACAGGTAGCGCCCAATGTTGACAATTGGATAGCCCTTATATTAATTTTGAATTCCACAAACCGTAAAAATTTCTTTGGATTTTTCAAATATTAAAAAACTTTTCCGTATAAATCCATAAAGCATTATTAATAATTATTATTTTTTGCACATTTTAATTTCAATAATATAATTTAATGCTTATTTCAAGGATTTTTTATGATTAGATTCATGTTTTACATTGTTAGATGCACATAGATCTAATTATAATTATGACTGACCGCAAATTTAACTACCAATTAGTTATTTTCAAACTATGATAAAAATAATTTTGTACAATTATTTTATTAAATTCATAACTTACAGCTCTACTAATAAATAATTTGTTGTTTTTAAATACATAAATGATAATAACTAAAATTTCTCTATCGACGTATTCTCAAGTATCTTGTATTAACAAAACAATGTAACCTAAAAATAGAAGTAGATAGATGAACAAACAATAGTTTCAAAAAGTCGCGATCTGTATCAACAATTATTAATCCAGCACAATACCCATGACTCGTAGGTTTTGAAGTGCTGTCGATATTTTTACTTTTATTTCTACATATAAATACAGACCCAAAATACAATAATAGTTTCTTTAGACGTGCATGATAATTTGTTTGCATTTTCTCACTTTTTTTCTTATTCTCAGATGACCTATACACAATAGATAGGTCACTAGTTGAAATAGTTAACACGCGTCAGCTTTGTTCCGTAAAACAATATATTGAACGGTTTTTATAGATAGTTTAAGAGTCGGTTGAATAAGATTGTTATAAAGTAGACAAATGAATGGCGATGAATTGAAGTTTTTCGATTGACGTTGCAGAGAAGTACTGGGCAATCGAACGTGTTAGGAAACGGGACCAACTAAGAGAACTGTCATTCAACTATCGGTATGTGTGTGTTTGGTTAATAGGAAAAACAACAAACTAAAAATCGAAAACGTTTCATCACGTAATTCTTTAATTTTTGCCGGAGTACCTATAATTTATTTAGACTTCCCGACCTGGGAGTTTTGCCAGTTCGTTGCAACACTAACTATTCTTTGGTCGATAATGATCTTCGAAACTCGCAGTAAAGTAATAATGATACATTACAGAGTTTTTAAAATAGTGTACAACAACTTTTAAGATATTTATAATTGACCCACGGGAAATCAACCGATTTAAAAAGTAAAAATCGCTGGTCAGCAATTACATAAATCTCTGGTCGTTACAGTTCCCACAGATACTCCCAGCACAGGTCTTTACACCATAAACATAATTTCATGTACTGTAATGCTAACATACTACTCCTCTGTCAGTTCTGCGCACTCATTTGTATGTAACGTGAGTACTTTGCGTTTACTTCCCCTTTATTTGTTGTTCATATCGGATCGACGAATATTATTGACAATTATTGGAAAATCGAATATAAATGTGTTTTTAGAATATATACGAGACTTATGTTTAGTACAGGAAATTTTACATGATTATATGTGCACGTATTTGGCGATGCTCCAAGCCTCTTGTAAATTACTATAATGGTATGTTAACTTGTTGAGTCAACATACACGTAAAATGCAATAAAAAATGGTAAGGGATTACAAAAAAAACTCTATTATATTCATCATTTTCAAGTAAAATATCGTGAAAACTAAATGTAATATGACAATTTACCAAATATTCATTTTAATCAAATGAAGTTATTATTTTATCACAGATTAAATACACTGAATTAAATCTACGATTTTAGCAACATTTTCAAGTTTCATTTAGTTTATAATGATAATGTAAAAAATAAACAATTACCGTTTATAAAAAACATAGGCAACTTAACTAACTCGTAGATCGCAAAAGGTACATAAAATTTCTAAGATGACTCTAAAACATGACAAAAAGCTGGTTCGGAATTAATGTTTTTTCTAACTTAAATTTCAATTAGCTTTACATTTATTGTAATTATTCTTTTGTTATTTAAACAAAATTACGGTTTCTTCAGAATAAATTTGAATAATAATGATACTTGTAGAATATATAAAGTAAAATACTTCATTAATTTATCTTAACAATGAAAATTTATTTAGTACTAAATTTTTTTTTTACTAGCCAATTTCTCATGATATAAAATCTTATTATGTGGTGTATTTTTAAACACATCGCAATTTTTTATATTAATCCTAATGCTACTAAATAATGTCACGAATATGCCTTTACTGATAACTAAAGTCATCGGTTTTTAAGCCAGTTTGTTGTACGCACAAACACGTCCTTTATGACATTAATCATCCTTTGTACCTACCAATTCCTATTGGGAATTAATTTTATATGCAAATTAATCTATTTTTTCGTACTCGTTTTTTTTGAATCGAGATGATGAATTGATAAGTGACACTGAATCAACAATAAAAATATATGTTCTTATATCAATTGACTAAAAATATATCCTTCTAATGAATATAATTTCAAATACATATTTTTTGTTTTTTCGTGTCAAATTAAATAATTAAATTTAAGCAATAATAAATAATAAATAATAAATGTTCATACTTGTTAGTTTTATTTATGAAACACCAACGATTTATTCTTACAAAAGTTCTTATTATTTTTAAGAGGTGACTATAGTTTGCACTCTCAAAAAACTGGTCACAGCGAGTAGCAACACACCACAATAGACAGCTATGCAAAATTAAATAAACAACCCGCGTTCTCTTGATTAACATTCTCGCCACGGTAAGTCCCTTGAAATCTGATTACGATGTGCCCATAAGGGAGTTATAAAAAAAACTAACGAAAATTATGTATACTATCCCCACTATAAATACGTATCAACAAACCATAAGCTTATCCTTTTCACGAGGGTGTTGGGAAGTGAGTCATACTATTTTAATGGAAAACACCGATGGTGGAATTTTATGACTTCTATCATTCCTTGACTTTATTGGGACCTTTCTTTCTGATACGTTGGTTCAACATTACCGTTTCAATTATACAGTATTACTTGCAGACGCACAAAGCATCTGTTGTCACTAACGCAATCTGGCCGAGTCAACTGGACTGTGAAATTAATAGGGGAAAAAAATTACACACTCCTTCGACACAATAAGCCGCCGAAAAACTATATAAGTTTTCTGCTCCACAAACTACCATTGTGGTGGAAAACAACTTGATATTATTTTTCTTCGCTTTTATTTGTACATTTGACCGTATTCACTAGATGAGAATTATAACAAGTGCAGAGATTCATCAATTGTGAGTTTTGGTATTAAATTCGAATACAATCGGACAAAATCGACCAAAACGACTTAGTAGTTACTAAATCAAACAATACTACGATTTAACCGTCTGTCGATCAACAGTAAGGTGTATTGTGTTGTGAAATTATGAAAATAAATATAATTTCAAGTATTAAATCGTTATAAAATAATAAATTGCGTAGAATTAAGTAATAATCTGTTCTACGCATATTGAATTATTTGTTTATTGGAAGAAAATTCCGATGAACCAACTTAACTGACTTTTACAACATTCATAAGATTAATTTAGAAACGTTTAATTTCTAATTCTCATCATTAATCAAAGAAAAAAGATAATAGGTATTGCCTCGAGGGAACCACTAAAGTTATATTTACCAGAATAGAAAGATTACGACATTTGACGTTCACACAAATTATCACCCGCCTTCAGATTGAACATCACAGTTTTCACGTTAAAGTAAATTGCATTTTCCCAGGAGCTCTGATAAAAGTGCACACTCAACAAACTATTGAAACAAGCCTTTTTTGCTTGTTTAATTTATATATTGGTCGTGTTTTAACTATGATAATATAAGGCAAGATAACATTACTATTAAAGTACAGTAAACATTAAGCTTTATCCTATTAAAATTTTAGCAATTAATGTCGGTTTACTTTTGGTTTTACAATAAAAATAAACGTATGTGATTCTGAAACCAACTTGTGTATAATATTAGCTGACACGAAAAAAAAACCTCTTAGCCGCCATTCAGATTCGCACCCTCCAAATGCAGTAAAAGAACATTTTCAATACTACTCTAACCCTTACTATTGCACCTGTGGTCATAATCATGGGTCAAGTAGTATAACCCCATAGTACACATGATTCTGTGTATCTCTTTTTAGTCTTATTTCAATCACCCTTTTCGTAGCGGATCACTTTAACAATAACAACTACGATGCTTAACAAGACAGAATTAAAACACAAAAAATTGGATTAATTACCAATTTTGATGTGTATGACTTAAACTCAGTGCAAATATTATGATGTAATTTTAAATTCACTGGAGCTTATAAATTTATGAATGTTGTTATACAAGTCTAATTAACTTAAAAAAAAGAAATAATGAAAAAAGAAAAGTTCACTTGACGTTAAAATTTATTGAGAATATGACCAAAGTGTTAATGAATTGTTTAATAAACAATTCAAAGCTTTTATTCGTATTTTGTAGTTTTAAAGAAGAGCAAAATTTTTTATTTCTTTGTAAAGCCTTCCAAATTTTTTGTCAGATATGTATACGTCACCTACTGATGGTAAAAATAAAATATAGTTATTTGAATTGGAGTAAGACAGAGTATATGGAGTACTAGTTTGACAAAGGAGAACATAAGGTAGGTGAAATGAGGTGATCAGTGACAATAAGCAAGGACTTGATAGGAGATTAAGAAAATTTTAAGTATTTAAAATCAGTGTGCAAAAGAACGGCGGTATCGACGAGGATATTAGTCACAGGAATAAGTGCAGGTGGGTGAAGTTGAGAGAAGCGTCTGGTCTGCTATGCGATTAGAGGCTGAAAGATAAGTTCTATAACACTGTAGTGAGACTAGCTATATTGTATGGTTTAGAGTATTAGGCGGTTGAAAAAAAATAGAACACAGATGAGAATGCTTATATGAATGAGTAGAGTGATTAAAGAAGATAGGATAAGGGACAAATATGTAAGAAGGAGTATAGATGTAGCGTCAATCATGGGTAAGATCAGAGAAAATAAACTTAGACGGTTTGGTCATATTATGAGGAGAGAGGAATCGGAAGCTGTAAGAACAATTATGGAAATAAATGTGAAGGAAGAAGTGGTAGAGGTAGACTAAAAAAGAGGTGAAGGGATGTTATTGAATGCGATATGAGGACGGCTGATATTTGCGTAGATGATGTGGGAGACCGTGTCAAATGGGAGTTTAGAATAAAGGAGACCGACTCTAAGTAGTTGGTATAAAGGCGAGGAAAGAAGAAATTATTTATGTCGTTGAATAATGAAAAATAAATATATTCTTACAACAAACGGTGAGGTAATGTAAATAATAATTGTTTGTGTATTTTACTGTATTTACAAGGGTAATATCTAACAATAAATTTAGATAGGTTATAACATTAATACTCTTGTGCATGGCGCCTTAAATTTACTACAGTTTAGAATAATTATTAATTGTTTAGAGTGTAGCTATTAAATAACGTTGCATTAGTGTGGAAACAATAAAATCAAAACAACTTCCCAGACATAATTATTTTTCTTTTGTTTTATCTCAACAGAGTGTACAGCATATGCATTAACACAAAAATAATAATAATTTAACTGCATTACAATAAAAATAATGGTAATGTATGTTTTTAAGCACTCTTGCGGTGGCGTCGCCGGGGTGATAATTTATTTGATCCACAGAGTGTGGACTTGTTACCGGTCACGCGATACGTTTTGGCCGGAGGAACCCGCGACTCCCATCCCAAGCAACCAGTTACCCCGCTGTGTATTACTGATGGATTTCAATGTATCACGTCATCAAGAGAAACTTATAGAAATTCATTTACATGCCGACGAGATTAAATTATATAGCGCGGGTAGTCACAAACACCATCGTGAAATTTCTATCGAATGTCGTTAAACAAGAACGAAAGGTGTGCACATTTGCATAAAAATCGTATAATTCATGTGGTGACTGCGCTATCAAATATACACAATTTCAAAATTATAATATTTCAAATGTTTTTTATTTTTTGATAAATTACCTGTAACTCAGGTTTATAGACGCTGCCGAATGAATCACGGGGAGTATCACGAATAAAACAAAACACTAAATTTGGACAACTTCATCCGGTCACTAGTTTGTAAAAACTACCCAAATTTCCAATATCATTTATAATATAAGTTAATCGCCAAAATAATTTTACTAGCTGTTTTACTGTAATTAATTGTCGATTTGTTTATACAAATAATAAGTTATCATTGGAGTATCAACAAGTTTATAGCTAATTTAGTGGTTCCAGAATTTATTATTAAGTGGAATGTCATATAAAAAACTACAAACTATCATTTATTTGTACATCCTATTTAATCCAACTCTCAAAACACGATAACTATTTCTCAAATTAGTATGGCACACTAATAAACAATATTTTGTGCTAATCGCTTCAAAAGATAAAGTATTAATATAAATCTTTATGTTTTTATTGGCCAAGTATCGACTTAAACGGACATAATTTCAAATCAGTGTCATTAACATAATGCCTTATCTTTTAGAATTTGAAAAAAGTAAATACATTTTTTGATATAGTTTAATAGTTGATATATTAATTATTTAATAGAAATTTATTTCAAAAAGGCATTATGTTTCAAAGTATGTAGTTTAAAGTAATTTATTGTTATAGAACTCCATAACAAATCGCTAATATTAAAAAATGGTCTACATAGAATTTTACTTAAAATAAAATCATGCTAAATTTTTTTTGGCTACAATGGATTTTGGTGTATCTCTAAACGCTTTATCTTAAGATACTTCATTGTTATAACTACATACATTTTTTATATATTGTATAGCAATTTAAATGCATTATTTAAATTATGCAATATGATAAAGTAATAAAATTACTTTTAGTTAAAATTCTGCTGTTTTTATTGTTTTATTTTTTAAGTTTTATTAATTAACTCTTACTCTCCAACTAAATTTGTTCAATGATACGTCAAAAGATCACAAAACATATTGAGTTTGTAATGGTACATTTAGATAAGACATTGCGCTGGTGATGTGTTGTCACACAACGGAAGTTTGATAAGAAGTATATTGGTAAATTGGTTATTTTTTTCAAACAACAAATTTTTTTCTTCTTCTCTCTAATATTAATTAAAAACTAACAATATGAATTCCATGATGAATTAAATGGAAATATTAACGATGTTTGTTTGAGAGAACAGTGAACAAATGTGCATGAATATCAACTATATTCGAACTCCTAAACCAATGAACACCGAAAAGATGAAATTAAGGTAAGAAATTAAACTACTAATCATACGCAGTTCATTCACATACTATATAGCACATAAAAATTAATATGTTTATTTTTTTATATGAATACTTGTATAAATTTTATTATTGTCTAACATAGAAAACTACAATTTGCTTCTTATGTTAACAAATTGTAATTAAACCAATCTTTTATATTTGTGAAATAAAACAAATACCATTTCAAGTTGAAGCTATCAATGCTATATATAATTTTGAATAATTCCTCTAGATAGCTGTAATAAAGAGAAACGTCCAAAAAATTATTATATAAAATTATATAATTATTATCAAATAACCAGTGTTGATATTTTTAGTTTTCATTTTATATTGAAATAACTTTTAGAAAACTGGATAGATTAATACGAAATTTTTGATTTAACGACGACGTAGATCTTTTAAAAAGTCATCATTAACCAAAGTTCTGTAGAGGCTAAAAAATAATTTTAAAATTTTTTTCTTTTCAATTTTTGATAATTTTTCAAAAAAAAAAAAACTGAATTCTTTAAATTTATATTAAGTTAAACCTAATATGATTTACTCTAAGATAATAAAGAAAAACTAAAATCTGGATTTCTAGGAGTTATCCAGCATTCAAGTCGAATATCATACGATTTTCGGTAAAAAATAACCAACAATTACTATATAAATATTCAACTGTTTTTCATGTCTGTTTGCGAACAATGAGTTCTATAGTATTAATAAGTTCTATAGTATTAAAATTCATAAAAATTACTTGAAAGTTCTATAAATTAATTCTTTTCTTTAATATATATATCACTCATCTTCTATGCAATTAAACTTATCACATGCCTAGTTCATGTTTGTAGTGCTATTCGTAAACAAAATTGACTGACACTTTAAAAGCTTAACTACTAGTTGACTATATGCAAAAAGCTCAGTAAATCATCCAGGGTGCTGGATTAAGTGTCAAGTGATGCGGGGTGGTCGTTGTCAGGGTATGCGTTCTACCTATACCAGAGAATGATAAATCAATTTCCTGTTTGGAAAACCGTTGGGAAAATGTCATAATGGTTTTAAAGCGTCGAGCAAGGATGTGAATCGTAAATTGTTTTTGGCACGATTGTCTCCAACATTTCGTATGAAAGTACACTGATAACGCCAATAACTTAAAGCGTTGACACATCATACAAATATCAGTTATAATTATTTTTTAAATCCGATATTCTCTTCTTGTAATAAATCCTCATTGAATAAACTGAACAACTGAGCACCAAGTGATATTGGTTAGGATATTTTTTGTTCAATTTATTAATTTATTGTTATTACGTTGGTAAAGTTTAGAACTTCTTCAATATCTTTCATATTATACGATAATAGATGCTGTAAACTACAACTCCGGTAAACTTTGGAAATCAAAACAAGTGATTTCCGTATTATAATGTAATATATAATACGATCTAATGGAGCGTGAACCGTATGTTAAATGGAAGGAGAAAAGGGCTACACGTCTTTTATTGGTATTATAGATTTCTGAGCAGGCCGGTTTTGTATAGAATTTATTGCAAACAAGTCTTAGTAGGTAATTCCAGACTGCATTGGTAATGATAACGAATGAAAGGGTTGAATTAAATTCATAGGAGGACCTATTTATGATGTGGCTTTAAATGAAATAACAGAAATAAAGGGTCCTAAGTTTTCAAAGATAAAGGTTGGAAACACGTGATGACAGAGTGAGAGATAAACACGTGGGACATCAGTAGGAGATCCCAGATGCGAATATATGCTTAGAAAACTCTCGTGAGTGAATATAATTTTTGATTAAAATACACAATATCGCAGTCACCGAAGATCGGCGATGATGGATGTTTAATAGATATTAAGTTTTATGTAGAGGGTGAAAAACACACCACAATGTTTATTTAGAGTTTTATTTAATAAAATATGTCCGCATAATTTATGCACGGTAAATAACGTAGATTTTACTCGATTTTATTGATTATTTAACTAATTACAATTGTATTGCTTAAGAATTTATACAACAAGACAACTTTTTTCTGTAATTTATTAATAGTTTCGCTTTCCTAAGGTTTAATGAATAAGAAAATATTAGTAAATAGATTTTATAACCAACTGTATTTACATTCAATCAACTATACTTTACATGTCCAAAAATCAGGTATACTTAAAAAAAACTTAAATCGATTCATTTTTGTGGCTTGAGATAATTAATTTTTTTGTTCTATATTAGTATCTTAAATGTATTTTTTAATCACAAATATTAGCAACAAGAGATAAATTATTTTATATGATTAATTCATATTTTATTTTAAATATTTTTTAAAAAATCGTAATGTATTATTTAATAAACAGTAGATAAATTCAGTTCAATTAATTTTAGTGGTAAACTTATCCAATTTATTAGATCAATTCGTTTTTATTACGAATTCGAGAAGAAAAATAATTTATAACATTTAAAATATGTAATGTAATACATTTCATTTTGCTTTTGTATTCAAAAGTGTAGAAGATGAAAGATGTATTGAAATACTATTGAACAAAAAATGTATAGCTCAAATATGAGTTAGGTAAGGGTTGGCTACTGTTTTTTTTTCCTTTTCCCTGGAGAAGTATAACGAATACAAATAGGGCTGTTCACAAGTATACATTCAACTCTAATTCTCTTATATCTTTTTTAAAATGTATACGTCTAAAGTAATAAGTACTTTATTTAAAAGTATAATATATCATTTTTTATTGATATATATTTTTCAATATGTTGATACAACACGTTTTGTAGGTATACTAATTTACTCATTTTATTATTTCAATTGTAAAAAAACATTTTTGTATGCTACTCGACTTATATTCATCATTATTAATAATAATAATAGAAATCCATTCATAGTATAAAATGTTTAAATGAAAGTTTTCTTTATGTATTATATAACTTTGCTCTTTAATACAAAATGTACAAATCTTAAGTTATATTATGTATCATTGTATAATATAATAACATTCTTGGCAAACTTTTATTTTATTAAAGGACTGACTTCACAAAAATCAATTTTGGGTAAATTCAAAATATTTGTATAAGTTCTTTGAACAACATTTTAATCTTGGTTAAAATAAAACATTTGTGAATTCTTAACAAAATGTTCTAAATATGTTGGATTTTACTTTCATTCTTATATTAAAATCAGCAATTCCAAAACTAACCATTTTCATTTTTCAATTATATAAATAAAAGTGGTGGTTTAATAAAAATATGTATATTTTTTAATATTAAATTTGTATTACTTTATTTAATAATTTATACACAACATTAATGATAAAAATTAATATGGGCACATTTTTATCATCTTTTTATATGTACATGAATAATTTTTACTTAAATTTTAAAGTTATAGAAATCATATCTTATTTTATGATTTGTTATTGAAACAATGAATTGTTACAAATTTGAATAATTTATATAATATTATTCAATTCTTCACTTTTAAAGTATTCATTAAGTAAAAATGTACAAAATACTCCCCATGTTTTAATATTTGTAATAACTTTTGATCTATTCATTATTTTTTAGATAATTGGTATAAGTTTGAGTTATAATAATTTTAGATAAATTAAAGTTTTTTTTTTTTGACTAAAAAATATAATTTATTTTACATTTATAAGAAGTATAAAAAAGTTATTAAGATTTGTAGAGTAGATTTTCAGAATAAAATTGAATAAAAAAAATGTTTTATTAATGTTCAGTAGTAAATTATCTGCAATATTTTAAAGTTTATGAACATTTGAATTTTATGTCTTTTTTTACAACATCAAACATTAATATATATTTTCAGAAAAAGACAGAAGAAATGAAATCTTTTCATGCTAAGAATAGGTGGTTCACTTTTTTAATGAAAATTATTTGTGCTTGAATGAGCGCCTGTAATTGAACATTAAAATTTGAGTAATAATGCTATCTATATTATATGGTCTCTTTGATACTAATTTATTATAATTACATGATAATTTAACTAAGGAAACATGAAATTGTGAATATATCTTTAAGATAACAACATCTTATTCATATTCATCGATAAATATTTCAATATTTGGCGTCGTAAAAAAAAACCATTGAAAATTCAAAATTTCACAAATTTTAAAAATCTACAAATATTTTACAAATGAACACTAATAAGATATTTAAAAAAAAAATTATCCATAAATTTATCCTATAAGATTACCATATCAGACGTTTTTAAACTTTATATTAAAAATTGACCATTAGTAGATAATATTATTTAAAATATTTTACTCTAAAGCCACAAAAAAGAAAACAATAATAAAAAAAAAATTGCTGATAAATATCAATTATGAACATTTAACAGATATTGCCAACTCAACCAAAATAAAAAAACCCTTATATACCCCAAATGATTTTATGAACTAGTGATGTTACCACTAATTAATATAATCACATTTTGCTAGTTTACACACGTTTAATAATGTATTTTTCAGTGGGCCAAGAAACCAATTAAATAAATTATTCTTATTTTTAAACTTTTTTATTGAAATATCACCTCCCTTATATTAAGTTTTTGGTAATTATTTACGTTTTTAATTAGTGTAATGGTTTTAATGGAGTGATTATGTGTCAATCCACAGGAGATTTATCAACTTCTTGATTTTTAATATTTCTTATGTGTTCTTTTAATATGATCATTATTGTTCGTAAATTGGAAAAATATTAATTTTCAAGAAAAAAAAATAACTATTATTTAGTTATTAAATCAAATCGTATAATAATTAATAAAAAAAAACAATTCAAAAAATTAAAAAATTTATTCGAATTACCAGAATATGATAGTCCACTATGTATATAAAGATTTTAAAATCGTAGAGTTTTGCTGTTTTCTCTACCTGTAATAACCCACCACCACTATTCTATGCTAAGTTAAATCGATAAAATGTACCATTCGATTGCCTGCCACCGACGCTGTATTGTATACATTTGGTTAGAAACACATTTTTTAACTACAGAGTTTGCCATTAAGTGCGCAACTTTTTAAATGACATAATTTTCAAAAACAATTGTCAGAAATTGTTTTTTTGATTTTATGTATAATGGATTTTTTTATAATAATTATTAAATATAAATAGTTAATTGGTTGTCATGAAGCATTTCACAAAAGAACATAATGTTTTCACCGCGAAAACATGCAATCAAAATATGGACATTTGAGGAGACAGTACAAAAATTACGTACTATTTTGTGAAAAAACTGGCAATTGAGGGGACAATTATTTGATTGATTAGATAGTTTGAAATGCCTGGTTTTATTGAAAGTGAGAAACTGCTGGTACAGCACACTCAATAAAACAATAAAAAAGCCATTTTGCAACGATATGTTACGGTAGGTCCGCAAAAATTAGTTCTTCAACGATTACAACAGTTGGACGTTCTGCCCAAGGGAAATATGGTACCTGCAGTCTTACTGAGAAAACATGGACATTTAATAGTTTTGATTTCAGCAGAATGAAACAACACGTAACTGAAACATATACTGAACTAACTAAACATGTAACATGTACTTAGCATAAAACCATTGCCTTATTTCAAGACAACAGTTGTGTATAAAGTAATTGTGTATAATAAACAGGTTAGGTATAGAAAAATCTGAATAAGGATAGTCTCTGTTATATTTAATTTGCCCTGTTATTTGTTAAAATCTAAATTTTAAAAACTTTTTTTATTTATAAATTATATTGATCATTGAGTTAATACCATTGTTAATTTGAATTAATAATGTTTGTTAAATTAAAAAAATAAAATAAATTAGCGAATAGCAAAGCGTATAACAGTAATAGCAGTCTCATATCCAAAAGCATATAGACTTTAGATCACATGATGACACTACTGTTTAGACATTTAGATACATGATTCTGTCAGTGTAGCAGTGTTGTATATGACATTGGTAAGTATCGATGTATTTTATACATGTATGTGTATAATATACATACATATAATTATAAGTGTTGCGATTTGGAAAAACTTTATTGTTCTAATGGTGATACTGACATTTAATTGTCATAGTGTAATCGAGTCAACTAGGCTCAAGGGTTGTGACTTTTACATAGAGTTAGTGTGTATAGCTAAGGCATAAGGTTACATAATCTTTGAAAATAGCTCATTATAACAATCAAAGAAGAATAAATCCTTCTATGAATAAACATAGAATTCAGTGCACGAAAAAATACATGTACTTAATATCATTTTTTTATGATAATCTTTTATAAAACTATCAAGTAAAAGACTTAATAACTTATTTAAAATTCGTATAAAAACTATTAAGAATGTAACTCTCAAAACGTAAAGGGTAAAAAAAAACCCAGCACAGGGGGGTCGCGGCACAGTGGTGACGTAGCATAGTTGGATCAAGTATAATGATATCTGACAGTGATTAAAATCACTATCAAAAAAAAACGCTTCGATGCAAATCTTTAGATAGTGTTTAATTTTAAAAAATTGGTGGATTATTCCAAAAGCTTCATAAACTGCTAGTTCCTTATTAATATCCTGATTAAGACAAAGTATGTCGAATAAAAAAGAGATTATTAGAAAATAGTATTTCCCATAAAAAAATTATATTGATCAATACACTTTTCAATAAGTTATAGCATTATAATGTTAAAAATGTAAAAAATAAAATTGAGAATTTTCACACAATAATAGCATTTGGTAGCCATTTTCACCTTGAAGATAAAATAAAGTCCGAAATTTTTTTTTTCCATTATAAAGTATATTACATTAGCTTTAATTTAAGATATATATAAAAGTGTCAGACCTTCCGGAACACTTTCAAAAGTTACGTTGAAAAAGTTCTACTTTCTATATGCATTTTTATGTTTTGAATCCCCCCTGTATTTAGGGAAATGGTCCGATTTAAAAAAACAGTATGTCGAATGAAAGATCTATATAAATACTACTTCTCATAAAAAAATTGTAATGATTCATACATTTTTCAAAAAGTTATAGCATAATAAAGTTAAAAATGGAAAATACAAAATCGAAAATTTTCACACAAAAATTGCATTCGGTAGCCATTTTCACCATGAAGATAATATAAAGTCCGAAATTTTTTTTTTTCATGATAAAGAGTATTACATTAGCTTTAATTTAAGATATATATAAAAGTGTCAGACCTTCCGGAACATTTTCAAAATTTAAGTTAAAAAAATTAATTTTTTGTGAAAAAGTTGTCATTTTAAATCCCCCCTTGTGGGCNTTAGACATTTAGATACATGATTCTGTCAGTGTAGCAGTGTTGTATATGACATTGGTAAGTATCGATGTATTTTATACATGTATGTGTATAATATACATACATATAATTATAAGTGTTGCGATTTGGAAAAACTTTATTATTCTAATGGTGATACTGACATTTAATTGTCATAGTGTAATCGAGTCAACTAGGCTCAAGGGTTGTGACTTTTACATAGAGTTAGTGTGTATAGCTAAGGCATAAGGTTACATAATCTTTGAAAATAGCTCATTATAACAATCAATGAAGAATAAATCCTTCTATGAATAAACATAGAATTCAGTGCACGAAAAAATACATGTACTTAATATCATTTTTTTATGATATTCTTTTATAAAACTATCAAGTAAAAGACTTAATAACTTATTTAAAATTCGCATAAAAACTATTAAGAATGTAACTCTCAAAACGTAAAGAGTAAAAAAAAAATAGTTTAATATGTTAAATCAAATAATAATTAATGCTAAATATAATAAAAACAATTTTTTTCAGTTTTATAGAAAATTCAAGTATATCTAACATGAATAAATATAACTCCGTTACAGTGTGACAATTACAGATCCGAGGTTGGGACTTCGTTTGTTTTTATCATTTTTGTAGATGTTGTTTTTGTAGTTGTTATTTTCCATGATTATGTTTCTGAAAAAAAACTGGTTTTGTTATTAATCTGATTCTTAATCTAATTTTTCCTTAATTTAACTTTATCTCCATATTTTACTATTTTAACTATTTTTTACAATATTGCTACATTTAAAGGAAAATTTAAGGGAATTATAAGGGAAGTTAGGACGTCGTTATTAAAATAAACTAGCCAGTTTTAAATCTCTGCGGCTTGTGTATACTCGCAATGATATCCACATGGTTTAACTCTATTAATCCTCGTGTTCCGAGACGTTAAACTAGCGCAAAACATCACTAATTGTTCTAATGACAAAATAATTTTGGTCTGAAACTAATTTAGATAATACTTAACGATAATTTCATTGGACTTATTAACATCTTAAGAACAAGGATTGCTCAAATTTTATTGATTAAGTTAAACAATTACAGTAACAAATTATAAAAATTAGTTAACCTCAATGTTCATTTAAAAAAAATTCATCTTTTCTATGAAAAATGTTATTAAATGCTCTTTACGCTTATACCAATCAAACAGCTTTTTAAAAGTGTTTTTTAATTTTTATTTCTCTCATTAAACAAACATCATAGTCTTAATGGGTAAAAAGGTAAATATAAAAAACTCATCCAATTTAGTTATTTCATTTTTATCGTTTAATATCTTTGGACGGTGGTACACAATTATTACATGTACAGAAACGTAAGCTCTAAACTGCATTTTGTAGATTATAACATATCAATCACCACTTGACTGGTTGCCAGTGTAATAGATTAATCACATGTAGGGAGAAAATACAGACAAGTACTTCTACACATTAATTAATATCCGTCCCACATGTATAGCGGTCGAAGGTTAATTCATTGTGAGGATAAAGAGAAATGTACGAAGGTCCGACTATACACCTAATGTAGAAAATGCTAATCCCTTACACACACGTAAACCCAACTACTTTGACCATTGCCATTTCCTTTAAAGGATAATTATAGTGTTTTAGTGCTTGATACTTGTAGGAATTTATTATACTCACTTATTTTAATTAATTATTTATACCTATTATTATTGTTCTCAGCGAGTGAAACTGATAATTTTTTATTTTTACCCAAAATACATGTTTATTTTAATTACAATATTATAGTAATGCCAGTTATTATCAATTATCTCTAAGCGAATTAATTAAAAAACTTTTATACAGTCGCAATTGCAATAATATTTGAATCCAGTACAGATTGAAATCAGACATTTAAGGGGCATTTATTATAAAGATGGTCTAGATCTAAATTATTTAATTATTTCTGACTTTTACTTACACTTTCCACATAATAAATACTAATAAACGGCATTTTTGTTCAGTTTTTTAAGCATTTCGATTCCCTTACATAAAAAAACTAGCAAAATTAAATTGAATAGTACGTGTTTACAATAGTAAGAAAACATTTTTAAGTTGTTCATAAATGTTTTATTTTAATATTCAAACTTTTATATTCTTCATAGCATGTACATCATAAAAAACCCCATCACAGTGAGGACGTAGCATAGTTGGATCCAGTATAGATGATATCTGACAGTGATTAAAATCACTTCATAAAAAATGCTTCGATACGAATCTGTAGATAGTGTTTAATTTTAAAAAATTAGTGGATTATTCCAAAAGCAACATGATCTCCTATTTCCTTATTTATATCCTGATTATAAGTTTTATGATTTAAAAGTGTAATATAGAATAAATATTTATTATGGCAATTAAATTTAGTATGAAATTGATATTTTTTTTATTATCTTTGATGTCCGTTCTCGCCATGAAAACAAAATAAAGTCCGAAATTATATTTTTTTCTATAATAAAGTATATTACATTAGCTTTAATTTAAGATTTATATAAAAGTGTCAGTATTTCCGGAACACTTCCAAAATTAAGTTGAAAAAGTTCTACTTTCTATACGCATTTTTTAGTTTTAAACGACCCCTGTATAAAGGATAATGGTACGATTTAAAAAAAAATGTATGTCGAATGAAATAAATATATAAATAGTATTTATCATAAATAAATTGTATTGATCCATACATTTTTCAAAAAGTTTTAGAAATATTAAGTTAAAAATTTTAAATATAAAATCGCGAATTTTAACACAAAAATAGCATACAGTAGTCATTTACATCGTGAAGACTAAATAAAATCCGAAATTTATTTTAATATTTTATATCATTATTTTGACTAACATTATAAAATCAAAATTCAATTCAATTAATAACAAACCTCCATTTTGTTTTTATTAAATAATTGAACTACTTTAAAATTTTATAAAATTCAATGACTTTTTTCCTTTACATACAAGTTTACAAATCTACAAGAGAACTTTTTGAATACCAATACAAATAATTAGAAAACTTAAAAACATATATTTTAAATAGTATAATTAGGCATTAAATAAAAAGAAAACATGACTAACTTTTATGTCTACTTCACTGCGTGGTAGCTAATAGTTCAAAATAGTTTGTCATAAATCAAAGAAAAACAATTTTGGAAAACGCTAAACCATAGAAAAATAATAATGAGTTAATGGGATGTTCTTTCAATAAGATTGATTTCAAATCCTTTGATGTGACCGGCTGCAGCGCATGACAAACGCTTAATGGGGCCAAATTGATTACTGTTCTCACAATTATTGAAATATTGCTTTAAACAGCCGACACGGCATAGTAGGTGCTTTATTATAATAGCATCAACAAAGCATATACCTTGTAAAAAATAATTCATTTCTTTCACAAAATGTGTTTTTTACACGGCATTTATTAAACTATAAATTACGATTTAAATTACACACAGCAGTCCCGCGAGTCTGTGTAAAAGAGGGCGCGATTCTTTTCAATAAGTTTTTCGCTGAAAGCCGTTGTCGACCCCCTCCCTCGACAGATTTTAATTTCTTCGTTTCAAATGGTAAACATATTTTTCTTAGTGGACCAGAATCTAAACAAACAATAATTTATAACAATCTTACTTAGTTCAGAATTCTGAACTAAAATTTTAACTTATCACTCAAGGGGTAAGACAGTAAACTATTATTGTGGACAAAGTGAAACGTGAGTAACAACAAATATAGACAATTCAATAAAACAATAATCGTCGGCAGAAATTTGTTGAAAAACTGTTTTCCGTTCATTATTTTTTCATATAAAGCTTTTAATTAGTATTAAACAATAGTTAAATGAAATATTAGTTTGCAGATTTTTCTTCCGCGCGTACAACTAAAATGATAAATATCAATTTTCTACGTCAAAGAGTATAAAATATGATGAATAGTATAAGTAGTTAAAACGACATTTGTCGTAAAAGTATACCTTCTCTGATAAATTGAAAATATTTAAATGTTAAAATATATCGACAGTCTTTAAAAGTTATTTGTTTAGTGTTTAAGTGTTCGTTATTATTTTCTGACTACCAAAATTTAATTAACATAGTGGACTAGAGCAATTAACACTTAGGTAAGTTAAGTAAGGTGTTCTGTCATATACACTAACTATATGGCAAAATTATATTCTGTAGAAATAAGTACTCAATGTCGTAATAAGGTCGGAGCGAGCAGGGCACCTGTCTCAGTCCCACGTTTCATGGAGCCTTTCACATAACAATGGCAAAGTAAGGGTTTTGTTTTTTAAAGGGGATAAAGATAAGAAAAAACATATTAGCCTTCTATACAAAAAAAATAGTATCTTCACCATATAATCATTTTTACTAGGGAAATCTGTTTCAACTCCTCCTGACACAGGACTCCCACAACACATTTTTGTTTGGGGTTCCTCAAAATCTGTAAGTATTTCAATTAAGCATTCAATTGATCTAGAAATATTAAGATTTTAGACATATCTTCTTTTCTTAACAAATCTTATTCTTTTTAATATTATGTCTTATTATTATTTTTATTAAAAAAAAAAGTAATTAAAAAATTATTAGAGTACAAATTCAAACCAACTATTACCAAAATTCAAATAAATTATAAAATATGGTAACGAAATGAAAACTTTAAGCTTGTCGGTAGATATTTAAATAATAAATAAATAAATATCATAGTTAAATTTGTAAAGATAAAGCGAATAAATATGTTTAAAAAACAATAACCGTGGATTAATTAAAAAATCCAATTCTCTATTAAACTATTATTATTTTTTCATAAGTTGTATTAAAAAATTACCCAAAGACATTTAATTATTCACAATATACATTTCTAGTATCAAAGAAGTTTGTGGTGTAATTAAAATGAGGACTATACATTTTCTAAAATTATAATTATAATAATTTATAATAAAAAAAGTTTTGACCTTTTAAAATTAACTTGGCCAGTATTCTCATTAAATGCTATTCTATTAGGTTTTTTCACTCTTCATTTATTTTTTTAACATTTAACCTATTTTTAAAGTTAATTAGATACCGTAGTTTTAAACCCTTAAAAGGTAAAATTAATATTAATGAAACCTAGAAATATTAACAGTAGTTTTTTTTTTTTAATATTTAACTACTACAAATTATATTTAAAAAAAGTGATACACGAAGAAGAATTCAAAATGAGATTTTATTAATTATTAAATTCTTTTGCTTAAAGTTATATTTTAACACAGTGATATATCTAATACAATATTAAGATATTCAAAGCTAATAAATCACTAAAACTATACATTAATTCATGTCGCTAGTAAAATATCAGCTTAAATTAATAACTTCTGAATAAATTAAAATTATTTTAATATTCACCGGGTCTTTTTGAAGTTATTTTGTACATATATACATCTGTATCCTATCATAATTTGAAAATATTCGTAAAAAAACAATATTCACTATGAATTATTAGTCATATAAATATTTGACGCAATCTGTAATCACGTGTTAGAAACATACAAATATATATTTTTAGAAGAGAAATTATTGTACTGGCTTTTGATTCATTAAACATCACTTCTTGTAAAAAAAGAATGTTTTAACTATGTCCCTTTAAAAAAAAAAAAACATTTTTATCTTCTGCAGAGAATATTTTGCAAACATGTGAGAATGCGTATCAGTAATATTTCTATTTTTATTGGATGATAATTCTTTTATTATTGAGAGCAAAACAGTTAAAAAAAAATAGTGTTTGGTCGGTAGGTAATATCCCAGATGATCATAGTATTTACAACCTACCACATAGAAATGCAAAATAAAAAAACTAACACCCGGAAGCCGTGGCAATATGTTTTATGACTTTTTTTATAATTAGATTAAAAACCCCGATTTCTTTCCACTGGTCTTTTGTATAGATGTTTTTTATTAATAAAGATCTATTTCACGCACATCACAGAAGGGTGTCTGTGCGTTTTTTCACGGGTCGACCCTGAAATCATTATTGTTTCTTCACGCACATGGGGGTGCTCACCGGATTTGGCTTATACAGGGCAAACCACCGGGAAAGGGGCGCTTCAATGACGTAAAATAATAACAGAAGGTCCGTTCGGTGGCTACGACGGACAATAGGAGCACATATCGATTCTTCGGGTGTCGTGCGGTGGTTGTTATTGCGCTTTTGAATTTCAAAAGGCAGCAGGACACTGAACAAGGAAGAACGAACATACATAAATATCCTTAGGCGTAAGAATATATCCCTTTGATGCTCAGTACACACATTTATCGGAATAAACCCGTGAAATCGATTAATTGCCATCCAAAAGACCCGTCGACAAAAGAAGGTCGTGACTGCCGTAATAAAATGCAGGACGCTGCTCCATAAACAATACGGGATCGGAAAAAATCACAGATATTTTTGAATTTTTTTAGGAACCCGAACCCTTTAGTTGCCGTCCGTTTCAACGAAACTCCATTTTTCCTCGTAGTCCTTACCTAACGTCACGTCGTAACGGTGTTTCTTCGAACGTCGTAGCATACCGATTTAAACAAACAACGAAAAGAACACAATTTACAAAAGATACGCTAAAAAATTCTTGGGTGTCCTCTCTTTTATTATTTTTTTTATCAAACAAACGCATTTTAAAAATAACAATAAGTGCGCACTGTTGTACATAAAAAAAAAAAAATATGCTCAGCTGGGTGTGCGTGTGATGAGCAAATTACCGTACAACACACATTTGCTCTAGTAATTTTGAGCGCTATAAAAATAAAACATGCGAGCATTTTAAATACCAGGCGGAAAATCTATACTTAAAAATTACAGGTATCAAATCATTTCCGTTCGTGTATAACATTAATTTTCAAGACTGCGCAACATGACTGGCCATGGTCAATATTTTGCGTGTTAATATCATCTAAATATATTTTATTTGTCTGACATTTATATTAAAGTAAAGTAACGTGTTTATCAAAAAACTATACTGCGCCTTTAAAAGTTATTTATTACGCTTTAAAATTTCAAAAAGTTTATTTCCTAAAAAAATATACAGTAAAAATAATATTCGATAAATATTTATTTTATTTTTATAGGGTATAAAATTATATTAAAACACATTCAACAAAAAATGAATTAACGATGTTCCTTTTTCCTAATTATTTCCTTTTACCTTTTACTATATACATTTTAATGTTGATTTAATAAAACTATACACTGGAAGTAAAATATCACAAGTCATATTTTTTTGAAAATAGTCTCTATTTGTTTTGAAAAAATGTAACTGGTGATATTATTGTGTACTTTTGGCACACAAAAATATAACAATGGCTTATATTGATTTATTTTTAAATAATTTGCAAAATAATCTATAGTATTTCTTTGAAAGTAGAGCTTAGTATTATATATGTATAGTTTTGCTATGATATCATTTTATTAAAACCAAAAGTAATTATAATAGTCCTACAAAAGCCTACTCTATAATTAATTTCATACAAATTATGTCACCACCAAAACTGGATTTGGTTGAAATGGACGGAATTGAGAGTTAAATACTATACTATCGCATAAATGTGCAAAAGACATTTATATTACTTGTATGTATATGTTGACAACAAAAATTAATAATAGTAACTATTAAACTAACTAAACTGCAAATGCTTATATTTTTTTAATATTAAATAATAAATTGTTTTATAAAATAATAAAAGTTTTTATAATAAATAGTTATTGTCCATAAAATGTATAGACAATGATTGTTTAACAATCAATTATACTAATTAGATCTGTTATAATTATAGTGTATTAAAGTACCTTCAGTTTAGGAAATATAATAGAATAAATATTGTGAATCAATCTGTTTTTACAAAGTGGAACGTATTATTCAATTTTTATTTATATAAATTAAGTAATAAAGTTCTTCAAGTTTAACATCATTATATTAAAATCTCTTGAATATATACTGAACAGTCAAGACAAAATTCCGAGTAAGAGTTTTTTGGGTCTCATTAGTTTAATTGTAGTGTTTATGTTTATCACGTAATCTTTTAACAAGTACTGCATCTATGCTCCTTAACAAACGCTATATTTTTATGAATTAAAATATTTGTAGTATTCATAAAATTTCAAAATCATATTTATTATAGATTGACATTCATAAAAATATTTTAAAAAGTTGTATGCGATATGCGTGGGGAAATTTATTATGTTGAATGGTAAAACTGTGCAAATACAAACCGCATTAATAACGTCATTTTGATTTATATTACTTTTTATTTTTTTACTTGCATTCGCTAAAGTCGCATTACACTATGTAAATCATTTTTATGACCTGAGGATGTGCACCCAATTAGTAGCTAGCAGTATGATGTTATTAAATCTACGAAAGTTAACGTTACGGTCCTATTTGTCTTATTTGTATAAGATTTTAATCAGCTTAGATCATTAAGAGCATTTTATTCATGAAATACTAGTTTTGTTTGCCCGCTTAATTTATAATACAACTAAAATAAAACATCAACTGCTGTGACGCAGAATAAAGATGTAAATCTATAACGATAAATCATTTTTTAATATATTCATTATTTTAGAATAGAATTATTTTTATAAATGTATAAAGAAAATTTGTTGTGACACATAACAAGTTAAAAATCATTTTACAAATAAGTGCTTTAAGAGTTCGAATAAATAAAAGTTTAATAGTTTGTATTTTATTTCTGTAAAAAAAATAATTCTTTTAAATTTTTCTGAAATGTAAACTGAAAAAAATGTTTTTTTAACGGATTTTAAGTATTTAAGAACCACAGAAAAAATAATATAAATATATCTTTTATAGCAAAGTATATATGCTCTTAGGGTCTACCTAAAACTAAAAAAATTGGCGATAAAAAATGTATCTTTTTGTTTTTTTTTTCTTTCATATGTTCTGTTACAAAAATTTAGGTATACTAATTTCATTCTTTAATAAATTACTTACCAAACGTATACCAATATATCAGTTATTTGCCTTATTAAAATTATTTTTTGACTAAACCTAAATTTTTTAAGTCAAAATGATTATACCTACCATTTTGCTTGAAAAATACCCACAAGAATGTTCAGTTATACCTATATAAAACTTTTTAACCTTTATACCTACTGTTAAAAAGTTAAAATAGGTCATTTTAAATACCACATTAATGTGGACATAAGATAGAATACAATCTTATGTCTGTAGTATATGTAGGTCAAAATTACTGTACAATAAAAACGAGTAAAAAGTCTTTTTATAAGAGTTACATGGAAAAATAATTGTAGCACTACTCACTATTATATCTCATAGTTAACACATTTAACACGCGCTTCTTTGAAATTTACCAATAAATTAAGTTATTTTTCTAAAATAACTTAGCTTAATGAATACATTACTTAACTAAATATCTATTGATAATTTCGCTATGCAAAATATAAGCCATAGTCAATATAACATGATTCATTATTTTTGCGGCCATGGACATTTTTCTCATTGAAGTAGTTCAGAAATGATTATATTAGCGGAGTCTGTCTATATTATAAACACAACATTCCTTCTTTGTAGAATTCTCGAGGGATGAAATTCTACATCTATTCTATTTCCTATACTTAATATTTTATAGCCTAATGAATTTAAGTTCTACAGACGGCGTAATGTTGATATTTTATTTTACATTTGTTCATCTAACGTAGAGCTCTTGCAAAGATACTCAAACCATTAAATTAAAATTATTATCTCATCGTTGGCTTTTTTATTTTAATCAGATTTTTTACTTTAAATTATGTCGATCATGGGTTTATTCACAGAGCATAAAGTTTTTTTTAATAAAAAAAGTGCTTTTTATTTATTATTGTCCGTTATGATTTTCTACTCGTAATCACTAGGGTTCTTTATAACATGTTATTTATTCATGGTTTATACCATATTCAAAGTAAATAAAACTAATAAATATTTAAAAGCAAAATATAAAAATTGAAATAAGGGGTATGCTATGCCACAGACTACATTTTGATTTACCATAGAGTCCACACATTCCGTTTTAAGGGACGTCAAATGCAGAAAATCCCAACCAAAGCACATTAAGCATATACACGTGCTCAAGTTTTCACTTCACATAATGTTTAGATGGAATCACTTGAAACCCGGTAACTATATGTGTTATTAACGTCGGAACTTAAATAATTTATGTTTAGTTTCAATACACGTGTTCTCAAAAATTCGAGACACAAAGAATGAAATTTAATAATTCAAATTCGTAGAATAAAAAACAATGGACTGAACGTTACACATAACTCATGTCCGAAACATTACCCTCGACACTGTAACCTATGCTAAGTCCGCTTCAATCCCTTATCCTCTAACCAACACGCTGTAAGTGATATAATGCTCTACAAAAGGACAACTAGGAAATTGGCAAACCAGTGTTGTGGTCGGCAATGGCAATTCTCACTTAAACCGCCTCTTTACCTCTTATAATGTAATTCTCTGTTTACTCAGTGCGAAAAAATTAGTTAGTCAAATATTTAAATTAGTGTAAACAACATTCAAGCGCAATACACAACACATGGGTCCTTTTTATTGTGTTAAAAATAATTATTGTCAAAGCACTTCGTTTAAAACATTCAACAGCGTGCCAATATATGCTAATTAAAAGTACTACGATTATAATTACCGCGAAAAACTCGCACAAACCTACACCAGTTCTATATATAAACCTTTAAGTCACCGTCGGAATCTAACGAATTTAGGCATTTTTTTCGCAGCATCAAGCATAGAATACAAATTAGATTCATTACGTGGTCCGAACACAAAGTAGCTTTTGTTAATTGTAATTTGATTTATAAAATTTTACAGACAACCCAAAGGAAACCACAGATGTTCTTGGAACGTCACCCCTTTCTTAGTAATTGGTGAGCATCAAACATTTATAGTAGAACGATGAGCATCTCTCACGATATGCGACCAGTAGCAGAGTATTCGCCTACAATCAGTCAACCGAAGCTTTTGAATAGTAATTTTCAGACGAAATGTTTAATTAGTTAGGCTTATTATGCATCAGGGTGCATTTTAAATTGACAATGACAAAACCGTTTGTGTCTTCGTGAAAACCATAACGATGCCTATTGTTAGTTACGGTAATACATATTGTACTAACTGTAACATTTATAAACATATTGTAAACTGTCAAAACGACTGAAAAAGGCTGTAGTCTCAACATTTTTCATTGCTCCTACTCATTTATATTATGTTTTTAAATAAAAATTTTGTAGTTATATTCCAAAAACTAATACATCACTTTTAGAATTTTTTAGGAGATCAAAAACAAATTAAAACATTTAATGGTATCTGAGGAAAATCTATGTATTTAAATGCGTAAAACAAATATTTTCAATAATGCTGATTCGTCATTTTTAGACTTGTCACAAATAACCACATTACTCTATAGGTAGTATAAAAAATCTCAAAAATTCATTTTTTTGACTTTTCAGTTTTTGGATATGAAATACAAAATTTATTGTAAACAATTAACAAAAACAATAATACTACAGCTTATATGTATCAGTACATTACAAACAACAAATTGATTTAGAGTAATAATGTTTTGATAGTGTTTTTTTTTTTTTTTTTTTGATTAGTTACTTAAATTTCTTAATTTTAATTAAGAGTATTCAATCCCACTTCCTTTTCCTTTGCCTTTTTTTTGTCCTTTTTTATAATCCGGCATCTCGTAAAACTAATTTTTTTATTCTACTTGCGTCGTCAATGTCACATTGTTTTATCACATCAAAATCACATTTCGTTCCACTTGTTCATATCAAACACATAAAGGGTTCAACAATTGTATATATATATAACCTGTTTTATTAGTAGCTGTGTTTTCATTAGTCGGTTTCTAATGGAAAATAGAATAACAAATTGGAAGGTATGCATACCGTGATATTTATTACTTCCTTTAATAAATATGAGAAAAACAAAGACCACGAGTGTCTTTATGATATGTTCATAGACTTGTTATGGCTATTTGTACCATGATAAAAAATTATGTTACGCATGTGTATGCTATTTACCCGTTGTGTAATATTCTCTTTGGCGGTTTTAGCAATGGCCGTGAGTATACTGTATTTTTTCATATAATTTTGAAATTTCATTCCATTAACATTTCTATAGAACATTTAAAATTAAATAATGAGTTCATCAGACTTCAAATGTTAAAGGTTCTCAAATAATAAAAATATATCGTCCATTTTCGATTTTCAGAAACAAACAACATATTTCAAAATTCACAAAACTTATTTATTTATTTCTAAATGTGTGTTACATTTAATCTCAATCGAATTCATTTCCTTTATGTTTAATTTACTTAAAATTGTAATACTGAAATGTTTGTTCATCTGCTTATATTTAAATTTATTATTAAAAGATGTTTGCATAGCTGCAAATATTTTACGTCTTATACAAACACAATTAAGCAAATAGACAGACCTCAGTGTAGGCATCGCGATACTAAATATAAATAATCTAACATTTAGCAAAATTTTGCAAAGTTTTATGGAATTTTAATTTTTATTAGTTTTTAATTATAAAAGAAGAGTCAAGGTGGCGGCCACCGGAGAGACGGTCACATGATATGTCCGGATATTAACGATTTATCTCAATTTAGAATAATCCAAAACATATTTTCCATACCGGTTAACAGTGGTGCGATCAATCATCCAAAAGCCTTTGTGTCGGATGTAAAATAATATGATACACATTATATTGTATTTTACGTGGCAATGTTATTAAGAAATTGCCGGCATTGCAACCATTACCCTCTTCATCACTCCATCACTTTTTATCTTAAATACTATCCAACCCTCAATCAGAGGAATAGATCCACCACGCCGTGCCATCAGCGTCGATGTTTTGACTGGATATTGCTAATGTTTTTTGTAACACTTTTGAACGTTTCCCGTATGTGTGTACATACGCTCGACGGGGTTTGATAAAAGAGACCTATTGTGTCTTCATCCTGTCTGCAAGATCATATAATTTATTCGGTATAATAACCATGCAATTCAATAGCAACTCTCATGAAAAAAAAAAACAATTTTTGATATTGATACCTAAATTTTAATATAGTATTTTTAAAAGACATCAAATTTTATAATTTTAAATTCTTAATTTAAGTGTTACAATTATTTATTATATAGTAATCAATTAATTCAAGATATTAAGCCAAGTGCAGTTAAATGATAAAGTACACGGTTTAAAAATATGCCTTAAATCGAGTTTTCAATTAATTAATTTTATATCTATAAAAATATTTTTAAATATCTCTATACTAATCTACAACAGAGTAAAATGTCGACATAATATTATGCATAAGCGTGTGTTACTTTATAAATATTTTTGGTATTTGATTAATTTAAAATTTTCTATCATATTATTCAATAGTAATAACAAGTAATATTTACCCAGCATTGTGGATAAAAAGAATATTTTAATATAGTTATGACCTTTTTTATTAATGCAAATTATAAATAATATTAAAAAGAAGTGAAAATGATAGCCATTATATTCAATTGCAAATATGACAAGAACAAGTATTGATATTAATCGAGATAATTTATAGTTTCTATAATTTGCGTAATCTTCTTTATGTTTTTGAATATAACAATGAAAATGCATCAATTAAAAATAATTTGCGGGTACAGATTTACGAAAAAATCCCATTAGGTCTGCTGTAGTGGTAAAAAGGGTTGAAATAATAAATATGAAAGGGGTAAGACCATAATGGTAATCCTTTAGGTCTGACAATAAGAGAATATGACAATGACGTATTTGATTTTATATACAAAAGTGTATACATCACACATCAGTGATTAATGGGCAAAATAATGTTTTTTCAATATTAATTATGCAAGGAAAAACCAATATTATATATGATTGGAAAGCAATACATAAAGTTTACCCGTACGTTATTATGTCAAACTCGTTGCAGAACGAAGCCCCGGAGCATCATTTATCTATTTCAGTGTGATATACTTTTATTTTAGATATATTTAAAAAAAAAAAAACAATTTTTATGTTCGAGTAAACATTTTGTGTGTTTGGATTTTATTCCTAGCATTCAAGTGGAGTGGTCACGACTAACAATGATTTAGCTATTGGCATGCTCATCGTGTGATGTTTGTTAACCTTTGAAATACGTTCTTGGAGAAAAGCAAAGAGACATACTGAAGTCTAATTCATATAGATTAAACGAGATGAATGGGTGCTAGGCAAACACATTGGCAGTGCTGCCCATTGTATGATTTTTGATTCAGGCATTCTAAAGAAGCGACCCTTAGGCTGTTTATGCGGGATCTAATTACGCTTGTTTACTTTATACTTATATACCGTCACAGTGGTAATTTCCTCGTGCACTTCCGTAGTCTCCATAGATCCCACGAGACAAACTGCAAGTCGACTTGCACCAGCTTGGTTGTTGTGGTTCTCTCGGGAGAATGATCTATGTATTGAAGTAATGTAATAATATTATAGATAATGCAAAACAAACATCAAATTCAATTATTATCAGAATAAAATAAGCCAATTGTGTTGTTAGAAAATGTCGATAGCAAATAATAAGACCCACCAAGTATTTACCACTGCTGTCAATACGTCATATTAAATTCAACACATAAATAACATGACCTTAATTATATTGGGCGCAGTTTTTTCGGCGTTAATTCGCTAATTTTGTGAATCAAAATTAATAAAAAAAAATGTATGCAATAACAACAATACTATAAAGAAGGTTAAATGAATAAGTGTAATATTTATTTCTGGAAAGATTAAAAAATTTTTGAGAAGTATCTTACCTCTTAGAATTTATTATTATAAATAAACATTTTAAATAGAAATTACATGCATTTATAAATTTTGTTTGGGCCACTTTGAAGAGTCTCAAGTTAGTGCAACTTTATCGTGAGATAATATAGTAAAATAAAAATATTTCTTTTAGAGGAAGATAAACTCCTCTAATTCACCCAAAACTATAATCTGGGTAGTAACACATTACTAAGTTTTCATGCCAATTAATAAAAAATTTTTACTGACTGGTGTTGTATTCGGAATAACTTGATAAAATTTGTAAAAGCGAATAATTCCGGGACCTAATTATAAACTAATAATATATATGATTCCTAATATACATATTTAAAGTATCGTCTTTATTGTCAAACTGACTTTGAAAAGACTTTTACTTGCCGTTGAGTATTCGGAATCTTATATTCTTCAACATTGAAAGTTAACATGGTAAAAATAAACTAAACTATTTTAACACAACTAAGGTTATTTTGGAAATAAGTATTTTCGAGTTATTAATTAATTAACACAGTAATTACCTAATTGGCTTTTGGCAAGTGTCAAAATATGAATAACCAATGGAGTTTGTTTTTTAATGACGCGCCATCATTATAAAGCAAATCGACGGTACATCCTACAGAATGGTATTTTTCGTTTTACTTAAATAATAATATTGCTGGTGGATAAGTTCCAACGAGAGGTTGAAAAGATGAGTTAGAGAAAAAATGGAAAAAATTACTTCTGGATGAATGTGTCAAACGACTTGCTTGGTCTTATTTTTAGACTCGGTACTCAATCCCTTTCCGCGGTCTAACTACTTTAAAGGTGACGGTTATTATAAATAATAATAATATTTTCCCTTGAGCATATTTCTAGACGCCGAAACATCATAACACCGTACGAATGGCCATACCGAGTGATTTACGACGACAAACCATAACTCACAAGCCCAAGTAGCCCACTGCTACTTTGATACGCTTTGACGATGGCTTATCATGACGATCCACTAAGACACATTGCTGTCACGTTTACTTCCAAAAGAAAACTTGATACGAGTTTAATTTTTTACCGTTTTTTTTCTTTTTTTATTTGGTGCGAACGCGGGAAAAAGTCAAGGATTTAATGAAACGTGCTCGTCAAAGAAATCTTATCAAAAAAGACATTCTCGCTCACTAATACAGAGTCATTTGCACAAGCTCAAAAGTGGACACAATTTACTTTTATAGCAATAATTTATTGTGGTGCGTTACTAAGACTTTATTATTAGCTTCACGAACACATATATATCTCACAAAAGATTAATCACAATTCAAGTCTGCAGTTAATTATGAACAAATTATAGATTATATTTGCAACAAACAGATATTATCATAATCATGTTCGACATGAAAATTATACTGATAATATTTGAATAGAGGAAAAATTAATGATTTTTTTTTTTTTTTTATCAAGTGGTACAATAATCACACAGTACTTATCGCGCTCCAGATTAATATAAGTATTCAAGAATCATATTTATATTTTATGACAGACTTTTATTATACCACAATATCATCAAGTACAATGGAAAATAATACTCGTAAATACTGCATTGGGCAAACTTATTTATTTTTATCAACTAATTTCTTAATAAATCATTTTACAATTCGATCGATCTAACCTATCAAAACTCGTAAAATTGTATATTAAAGTAAATTCAATTCAATTATCGTACGACTTTTATTGCTCATAAAGTAATATCTTAATCTGTTTATATTTTAATTACAAATAAAATATTTTATGTTTGTTTTAATAGTCATCCGACCAATTCCTTTTTAAATACTTGGAAGTCATTTAGCTAATAATTTCATCATTTTCTGTACTGAAATTTCCAGTAATAAAAAGTAGATTTTATAATTTCATAGTTGATATGATAATAACCTTATAGACCACTAAATAAAACACACTAAATGAACACATATGCACGTTACTCATTCGGAATACTTAACAATAAAAATTTAAAAGATCGTAAAATATTATAATTTATAATATTTAACTTAATAATAAGATAGAACTTCGTTTACCAATTATCATAGTTATTTCATATACTTATTTAATAATTGGTTTTTAACGTCATGGTATATCGGTTAGTGATTAACAGTAGCACTTATTAAAGGGTGTCAACTGAAACACATTACATAATGGTACCTCTAATCTTTCAAACGTTAACATTTAATAACTAAATAAACTGGTTTTATTGTGAGAACAGAGTTATTTGACATTCAGGATTTAAACACTATGTATCATTTGCGATAAGCCCATACTTTAACATGACACGTTAAATAAGTACTTAAAATCTGTTTTCCATGAAAAAAACATGTAAAATAAAATGTTGTCACTAATTATTTTATTTTCATTACAAAAGAAAATATATATATTACGTGGGACAAAAAATAAACATACTCCTTTGATGTTTTTATGAGCCAGAAATACCATATTAAACTTGAAAACCTTATACATTAAGAATTTCATAAAGCAAACAGCAATTTTTTATTTCAAAATATGTGCGATTTTTGAGAAAATCTTCTTTTAATCCGAAAAAACTTACAAATCATTTATTGAAAAAATTAATTGACATTTTATCACACATTATCTCATTTTAATTAGAACAGTTTAGCTCATCCTCCACGTACGTGTAAATTTGGATACGACACGTAGTAAAGAACATTACAAATTTTTACCAATTTTTTCAAATTTAATTGTAAATTTTTCACGAGTCATCTATAAATTCTTATTTATGACAATCTAGGAACCTCATGAAAAATTCTCGATTTTTTAACAAAAATATGAAATAAATGATATTACAAAGACGTATTACCGGTAATTTCTATTTATATATTATAACTATATTTAGTATTGTTATGGTAAGTGCTATGCAGTTCTAACAATAAGAAAACATGACTCAATGTCAAGAGAATCCTGATTTAAAAGAAAAAAAAGAGGATTACATATCGACCCCAAAGCTTCCTGAGGTATTTAGCTATTCACGAGGGTAAAGCGGCTAGTTTTTTTCGTTGCAGCACCCTATACATGTTCCCATGTTGCATATACATTAGCTGAGCCGGTAGGATTTTTTAATCATAAAAGCGTCTGCCAGCTGCGACTTATATATCCTATAATCCCGCGTACTGCATTTCTGACGTCATATTTTGGCTATGCCAGTTCTCCCTTCTCAACGTTTACTATATAAACAAGCACATTTTTTTTCTATAAAAAAGTGAAATATCGTAAGATATTTTTACATAACATTTTCAAGCATATTTATTTTTTTAATTTAAATATAAAAGAATTCCTCCGGATAAAATATACTATGAAAATGCGACATTCGCATTAGTGAAATGTTTATGGGTAGTGCTCGATAGTAATTTATGAAATCATTATAAAATTTTACAATTACAATTGTTAACCGCCTAACCCATGGAAATATATGCAACTCTTAGTCGTAGAGTTATAATAACAAGCATAATGTAGATTATATATAAGGCATCATAAAATTAATTACCCGACAAAAACCTCTGGTAGAATTTTATTGTAAATTATCCAAAATTGGTCCCTTATGAATACAGATTTATAGATTTCATTGTGCTCGATAGTTTAAACCGGTATGGATGCATTAATCTCCATTTAGTCCCTTTCGATGAGTTAGATTGAGGTATCTACCGTCACTATAATAGGGGATAGAAATAAAAAATACAGGCAGGCTCTCTCATAAAGTCCCACCAACGAGGTTCACAGTGATCGGCAATTTTTTTAAAAATCATTTCCCCCGTTTTGAAATCGATAATTTGTATTTGACGTCGCAAGACACCCCAAATGTACCCTAGTAAAGAGATTAGTAACAGTTATGTAGCAAACCAGAAGTCAAAAAAATTCTGATTGTGCACATGCGAGCAGGTGAATGGCACGGACGATAGGTACACCCCTAAGCTATTAGGTTTAAAAAAGATAGAAAATAATATTAAAGGCGTCACAAAGAATCAAGTATGAAAATATATATACACGTACATATTCAATCGGTTTATTATTGTTGAAGGGACCCTTTTTTGAATCGTCTATTGTGTGTGCCAATATTACAGATGGATCAAAAGAAGGGAAATACCGATGGCAAGGGAAGTGCTATAAGCGGTAAGTTAACGTAGTGCCTTACAGCCATATAAAGGTGGATATTGCTCAGTTAAACGTATGTAGCTAAAGAATAAAGATTAATATTGTATGTGCAAAAGTACGTTTCTTATTGTGACTATGAGTAATGCGCATAAAAGAAAATGTTAGCCGTACTATTTAGAGAATTTGTATGAGCCGTACAATAAAAAAAGATACCAATACTTTTGATATATTACACAGTACTCAAACTGAGTATAAAAATACGAAAACGCTTGTGATGAAAGTAGGTCAATATAAGTAAAATTGTTTTAAATCATATAAAAACATGAAATGGTATATGAGAGCAATGCAAACATTTTTCAAAATATTGACAATTTATAGGGGAAATTTTTTTAGTACAATTAGTCCGTTCAACGGAAATCACTTGAACATAGCAGATGTGTATAACGCTAACAATGTTCCGTCATTGAGTACACATTGAAGGATATTCGTATAAAACGACATTTAAAATTCATCGAAACTCGTAATAGTACTCAGAATATTTAATCATAAATGTAATTGCAACAAACTATTTAAAATATTGTTGTCCGAGTAAACACATGTTACCTATTAAAGTCGTGTCTAATATGTGTTGCTAGTAATGATCTTGTACGACAGCTTTTACTAGTGAACTATGGCGACGAAAAACCTTTGGAGATTTAAATAATTTGCAATAATTTATATAGAGTTTTCTACTTTGATACAAGATCAACTTAACTTCTCCGGTAAAATATTTTATTCAAATCATCCTGATAAAAAAATTTCCATTCGGCAGAAAATTACACCAATAAAATATAAGTATAAGTCAGATAAATTCCTACTGCTGCTTCAATTCAATCTTTCGAATTTAATCCATGAATTATAAAATAGTAACTTTTGCATTTCGAGCATCAAAACGCAGATTCAGAAATGTTAATATATTTATTTGACCGTAACGCTGTTAATATTTTATACATTTCTGACTGCATTAAATATGAGCCTCGAATAGAATTGTCCGTATATAATACAATATTAATATGCATAATTTGCAGATAAGTTACGCGTTCACTCGGCAGTTTTCGTTATTCACTTTTTTACAAAACCTGTTCTGTCGTTGAAGTTTTTTATTTCAACTATTGTATCAGAAATGGACTTTTGCTTTAAAAGCTTTCGTTGATTTTTTTTTTCGTTCGAGTGCCGTTAAATAATTAACAAAATAGCAAAACGTTTTTCCTACATGAATATTTTAATGGCTTCGCTTATTTAAACATTAATTTTAATAGAAATTGTTATCAAATTTAGCCAATCTAAGCTAAACTAACATACCAGATGGATTCATTAAAAGAAATAAAATCAATATCATTTGGATATAAAATCGTAACACTTTATTGTCTGGATGTTCGTGAAATGTTGTGTCATCTACATTTTTTCGACGAAAGATACATATTTAAAAAAGTTAATTGATCAAATGTAATTGATTTTAAAACAATTGATGACGCTCAACATCAAACAACTATATTTGAAATTTGTCATTTGATCTCGCTGGATTGTGTAAATACAGAATTTTGATACTGGCATTCGATATTATTAAATATAACTAAAACTCAAGGTTAGTCATTAAGCACGAATGGATCTTTGGCTTGTTGTACAAGAGCAGTTAAATGGTCATAAAAACGCACATTTTTTTCCATGAACAACGATCATAAGTATGGCATAGTTATTTTCAATAAATAATTTCGAGCACATGACACTTAACGCTTAAAAGCCAAAGCCTTACTAAGCACCGCCGGAGCGTACAAATTTATGAATACATAACGTTTGAAATAAATTCTAAAAAAATAGAGACCCATAAAAATACACGTTTTGCAAAATAAACCTATAATATTCTTTATAGTTAAAATAATCTGGTAAAAATATTATGTCAAATAATGTTGTCAATTATGACAGTATAAAAACAACAATTTAGATGCCAAGGTATTTGTACGCACATGTTTCATGGTAAATATTACGACAATAATCAAGTACACAAAGTTGTAATAAATATTTTATGTGTAATGGCATTGAATGCAGTTTTTATCCTTCTAAACACGCGGCCGTACACTTGTGAAATTAAATCACACAGCGCTATTTATGATTTCTTTTATTTTTATTTTAAAAACGCTCTTAACTGCTGACGATGTCATAAAAAACACAACTGAACGTACGCAAATCGTACTAACCCCTAACGGGTAAAATGGCGACAGTCTGGCAGTAACTCAGCTAGACGACGTTATGCGTTGTTTACGGGAGTTGTCATTGTTTAAATGCACACACATAACGTTTTCTGCGTTCCCTAGGTGTGCCTTGGCAAATTTTGCTTGTGCAAATAAAACAACGGTCATTTTAATGAGAGTAACGGTCTCGTTTGCCTTTTTTCATCCACTGAACTCGGACGACCATATCCTGAATACTCGAAAAAACATTAAAAACCATATTACCCACCTATTTATTATGCACTTTCTGCCCGCTTTGGCGCTCTCCATTGTATAATCATAATAGTATAGTTAGTTTTTCCATTAAATCCGAAAAGGCGTACAAACCCAGCCGAATGATTAAATTAAATGGTAATTTAAATAGCTTCGCATATAAAAACGGCATATTACATTTAATAAGTAAAATTGTAATGGACTACAACGTGAACTTAAGCTCTATGAACGGAATACGTTTTCAAATATGACACATATTCATCTGAACGTCTAATAAATCATGACTAAACTAATAAATAATTTTTACGGGTTTCAGACAATTTTCTGAACTAAGTCTGGTGTAACTATAGAAAAAAAAAATGCTTGGTGGGAGTAAAATGTCTCCACCCGCGTTATAATCCGTGTTTTTTGGTGCATAACGCAATATTTTATGCCGTTTGCCACACAGACTTAAACACTTGTAAATGCAAATTCTTAAATACTCGAGTTGTGTTGGCCAATAAATTGCAGTTTCTAATGGCCTACACATTTGTTGTCCATTTGTTTTTAATTACCTCGTCCGTAACTGTTCGCAAGGACAAAATATGAAGCTCAATTTGTAGCAAGTTTTCTACTAATAATAAAAAACAACTTTAACTACACTTGCCGTTTGAAATCCTATTTAATGATTACATCGTGATATTTTCACACACAAAACTTAATTAGATTCTAAAATAAAGTCGTACAATTTATGTTTTAGAACAATCACGATTTGTAACAGTTTCAAAGTATTTAACGGGCATTTATTGGGAATGAAACCATTTAAATTTTAAAATGGGAATTATATTTTAACGGCCAGTACAGTTATGAATATAAATAATTGCGCCATACAAACGTTTATAATTTACTCGTCAAAGACCTTTGAAAATAATAAAAAACACTAAATGTTACGCGTAAAAGTAAAATGAATACTATCGAATTTGAAGTTTTTATGAACTAAGAAAATAATATATTACTCGTCCTGGTGGTATTGTAGTAACGCAAGCAAAGTTATACTGTCAACGGATTACAACACATATTTTACAGCCCCGGGAGTTATGGATATTGCATTAAAAACCGGTAGTACGTCCCGAAGAAAGGAAGGGACGACGACGTAACAGTGCACACGGGGATGTTTCGTAATTCAATGAAACACGTAGATTGCACGTTATTACAAGGGGAGGGGGACAGATTTAGTGTCCATAACTTTGTTAGTTACTGAATTTCGCCATTAATATATTGGACCGAGGGTGTTGCATTAATAGCGTTTCATTTAATTGTCCGTACCCTTTAATAAAACAATCGGTTAACAGTTTTTACCGTGGCATTTCGTGGACGCGGTTTTGACGCGATAACAACAAAGCGTTCGGTGAAGATTTGCTCACGAAAATACTAAAAACTTTACAACTAAATAATTTGTATCGGAATAGCAAATAAAAGTCACAGGTCAAACACATAAACAATACACCTCGTATTAATAGACTTGCCATAAAAAAAATACTCAACTCGGTAGAGGTTACACTATTAATTTTTTGTCGTCGCACGCAGTCGACTGATCGTTAACCAGATCTTTACAAAACGTATGTCGTCGCCCACGTGTCATCAGTAATTATTTAATTTTTCAATTATGTCAGACGTTTATTTTGTACACTCGCATGCAGATAAAATAAGGCGTTCAAACGTGTTTTTTCACTTGGCCATTTCGTTCGTCTTTCTACAAACTAAGGACGATTTAAAATTCTCCTAAACCTCGTCAAATACTGTTCTGCAATCGGCTTTCGGTGTATTGTTTTCTCAAATACCGCATCCCTTTACTTCACCGCTTTCTACACGATCACGTTCATTCCCATAATCCTACTGCATATACTTATAGCTGTTACGTTGCCATCCACCTTCCTATTGTCCGTTCGTTCCTAACACGTCTAAAGTGTACGTTTTAATGCGTTCTAACCGTATGCGTGTGTCGGAAACTATGTTAAACACACGGATTCCTTCGAAATCCCATCGATTTTTAACAGTTTTACCCGGAACGATTCTGGTCGTGTACGTTGTATTCCGAACGTAAAACTGTTACCAATTAAATAACGACTGAGTAAATCGATGAAGATTTTCCAAATGCTAAACGGCTTTCGTTTAGCGTCGAATCATTGAATCCAACTTCAATTAACAATATAATGGGAAAATCTATAGACGCATTAAACAGTAATCAAATCATCAGAACAATTGTCCGTCTTCCAGGTTGAATTAGAACATCGTTAAGCAAATTACGAGTCGTTAATAAGGATGCTCGTTAAGTCGATCGGTGCACGTCATTGACGACAACGATTGTGCCAAACCAGTGACGACCAAAACAGTATCGAATGTGATGTTTTCGCGTATCGGCACCCAATAATTCGGTATAAGGCAACGCCCCCCGAGAGTACGACCGGCCGCAGGAGCATATGGTCTAACGCCACCTCAGCGTTGCTGTTAGTCCGCGTCTATCGTCGGCCGCGTTGGGGTGTTCGTACTGTCCGCGTCGCTGTGTGCTCGTTTGTTTTTTACTTATCGCGTCCGAAATTTTCACCGTAAAAATCGTATCGTCAACAACACTGGCCGTGTACATTTTCTTTAAATCGCGTGGATACCATTTTCCGAGTGTTCGAATAACATTGGAATTATTATTGTAGTGAAAACTGTGCGCGCGTCCTTCGGGAAGAGTTACTTTTGAGCTGACGTTAATAAAAACAGGCGCTGAACAATTGGTGAGTTAAAAATAATTGTACAAAAATATTCGCTGGTTATTTTCATATTTGTCGTGGTCGAGACAATGAAACTTCTACTTAATAACGTATTAATAATTTAACGACGTCGGTGTATTAATGTGCCTTATGAATTTTTTATTGTTATCAAACGGACATTTCGACGTTATTAACGATTAAATTATTATTAGTGTCGTCCGGCATCATATTAGTTACTATTTTTTTGTCGACGGTTTCGGCATTGCTTGTGCGCGCAATTCAAAATTAATTCCCAACGTGTTCACTTTGCGGTCGTTCATTGTAAATAGCCGCTCGCTGTACGGCACAAAAATGTCCAATAACCGACACGGGATAACAATAGAATAAAAAATTATTTACGTTAACATCCATACCGAGAAATAGAATCCTTCGAAGCCTTACGCGTACAATTATTACACACATCCTGCAAATTAGGCAGTGAAAAATCGATACGCTGGAAGCACTTGAATACGGCAGGTTGAAGGTATAGAGTGTAATGTTTATCTATTAAACCTATTCTCACCTCGGACGTATCTTCTTTTTCAATATTCTCTATTCCAACTCTGTGTTTTAGAGGCAAATTAAGAGAAACGCTATATAATACCTCCGGAACCAATTCAATTACACTCTGAGCGCAAAAACCGCCGGTGCCTTCGAGTTAACCGATTCCATTTCAACTTTTTTCAATTACCTATGTACATGAAACGAACAAAAAATTGATTGTATTTTAACGATCGACTTGTAGAAATAATCGTCTGTTCGATTAGTAGTTATTTTCCGTTGAATTTCTGGCCGATGTATTACAGGAACTTACCTGAAATTGATCGTTAGTAATCGTTTATATATTTACAAATCGGACCGTTTCGGTTAAATTTTTATATTATTCGACTAAACTCTGTTTTCTCTAGACGTTTACACTATTTTACATAACTAGCTCGTATTACCAAATCAGAAAATTTTATTAACAATCAATTTACAAAAATAATTCAATGTCTTTTGTCATGCAAATCGTATTCGTTGTATAAAAATGTCTTTTAGCGGTACGTTGGCGACACACAAATGAACACTTTGAAATTAACTCCTAAAGTATTATTGTACCGACAGAGCTCCTTATAATTACAAACGAAATAAATTACAATAATTGTCGCGCACGTCTAGTAATTTGCACGTAAATTTCAAAACTTCGCCATTGATATTCTCATAGCATAGTAACAATAAGGTGTAAAGAATCAAAGAAACAATTTTAGAACTGACTACCGTAATGATCAAAGCCCACCGATTATAGACACGCTAAATAATCTATTACGTGACAATTATTTGTACACACGAGTCATGATGTTCGACTTTAATCAATACTCTACGCCGATTCGGATGTCTAGCAGAAAATGTTTTTTAATCAAGTCGACAACAGCCCAGTCAAAGGATTTTATTCTCTAATAGCGAAAGCTTGAAAAATTTCCGGTGCTTCGTAATATCGAAATATTATTTCCAATATTAAAATACGAATAGAACACTGACTGAGCTTAAAGCACGCGCACAGACTATGCTTTGTAATCAACATACATACATAACCTCCGTTAGAAGAAAAACCATCATAATGAAGGTTCAGGTAGTGAACATTATTACTGTCGACAAAGGAAAAATGAAATTTAAAAAGGAAAATAATAGTATTATATTTTCTTTGTAGTCATGGCAAAATTAAAATATCTTATACAGTATGTGCAAACCGAACACATGAAACACATGGTTCTTAAAACATAATATTTTTTTTACAAATATACTCGCATTTTTTTTAGTCGAGCTCGTACCTTGTATTTGCCTGAGTATCACGAAAACGTCGAGATAAACACATTTCGTGAGTATACGGGTAACTACTATTATTACTGTTTTTTTTTTCGATTCCAATCTATACACATTTGGACTAGATTAGAATACTGTTTGTGATGTGGCCCTAAGCAAATAGCCGTTACTCAGTTTGACTGGTATACGGAAACCCGAGATAAGTGACCAAAGTGTCAACGAGATCGTCGTTATCAAACTTAACATTCACACCCAGACCGATTGTTCACTGTACCTAGTATGTGTTTTGTACAACTCAACAAAAGCGACCAAATTTTCTAAAACTCATATACCGGGTGTGGTTAAAAACGATCATGCGGTAACGATTGTACAATGAAGGTGAAGCAAATCCTCGACAAACGCTCATCTCAATGGAAAGTATAAAACATTGTTTTACACCCAAGTGTCGTGGGTATTTGTTTTAGCTTGGTCGATTTAATAACATAAGTAGTATTTAGTAGGTTATGCCGGTCGCCTTTGCTGCTTGTTTCTTCACTACAAAAAGCACACTTTCAGTTGTTTATATTATTTATATTATCATAACGACTCTAATTACACTACTCAGAACAAACTGGTATAAAAGTTATGTTTTTTATTACGCCATAATAATTATTGCCATTAGGTACGCGCTTCACGTACTTCCAAACTTTCGCAGCAACCACGTCACTCGTACTATAAAATTAGTGTCCATTGAATCGTGCTTCATTGTTTGAACGTTTAAAAAATGTAATAGGTGCTATTATTTTGCTGTCGTGAAGCTGCTGAACAAAGACCTATCGTTATGGTGCATACTTTACACGGGTATTTATTGATTAGTTGTATTGTCGCTTCGGGTTAGATGATGATTGGCGTCCCAGTGTATTTGTCTGTGAAGAATAGGAAGAGGATCTAGAACTGTGCCCGATAGGCGTATTACTCATGACGAATTGTACTTTTACCACAAGTGCTTGTATTTACTACCTTTATAACGTACCTATAAATTGGTCTGTTTTAAGTAGAACAAGAAATCCAAGTCTGTGGATCCGATGCTCGAGCTTTATAATTAAACTAACGAATAACCATAAAATAATAAGCTCACAGTGGTAACGCTTTAAAACGACCGATAGAAATTTGGTTATGTGTAGTGATGATTTCGGATCATTCACTAGTAAACGGTAAGCGCCTGTCTCTGTCTACTTGGAAATATTTTTTTAGGACTCAAGATGTCTTAATGGCCGAATTTAAGTTGTTGTGCAAAAAGTGGATTGGTAACATGTCTTCGTATTTAACGATCACTGAAGGTTGACATCTGTGTAATTTTGTTTCTTTTTTAGATCGTTTAATATTCGATAAAGCACTTCTAATTACTTACGCCGTGTTCAATAGCGCTTTACATGTTGTTGGCTTCTACGTTTTTGCATTATATTTTATCGGTGCCGATTCCGTACAAATTTTACGTTATTCGTTTGCCGTCCGATTAACAAATGTTTGCTTAGACGTTGGCGAGTAGTGACGCCGAGTTCTATTTAAACCCATTAAATTCTATCATAGTTCACTATTGTTTTAAGCTTCATGTTCCGGTGGATATCTATCATTGACATATTATGAATAATGCATATGTCATATGCGTATCTCTTGTACAATTAGACCATCTCAATTGAACAATTACACAAATACCGTGCTGCACGTATGTGTAATATTGTTATTATTATTATTATTATACGGCTTAGCGTTGTGTGGGCTGCATAGTATTTTCATATAAATATAATGTTGCACCTTATCTGAGCCGAGTGCGTGTGCGTAGATTAGTGAAAGAAAAACTTGGTGTTTACCGTCTGACGCCTTTGTCGAGGGGAACTCGAACCTTGAGCTAATATTTGTACTCTTAAGACGACACTTCTCGGATACGATGATCAACTCCAATGGAATAATATCTAAAACGAATATATACATTATAGACAAACAAAATTTTATTGGAATAGATGCACTGTGTTTGAATTTTATTAGTTTAGTTTTACTGTTTTTACGAACTAATACTTAAGAATAAATACCACGAGTGATAAATTCCTCGGGTCCAGCAGATACTGTAGTAATAGTATAAAATAAATGTTTGACTCCCTCGATAAAATTTTACATTCCTAAATGCATAAAAACTTGTAAAATATATTTCCTTATGAAGTTTAAATAATACCTATTCGCCGTTCTTGGTTCCGCTAGGAACTGTTAGATTTTGCTAAGATGCATTGTAATATCGATCGGAGCTTCTATCTATTTCTCGTTTGACCCATTTGAACGATTCCTACAATACCTTTTAAAGTTACATGATACGCCTGTATGAGAATTTTGCTCGGGTTTATTTGACCTGAGACACTGTAACCGTAAATGTGAATTTCGATGCAGCACAGATCCAGAGCCACATTGAACCAATGGAGCGATAAATCCGTGATTTCATTTGAACATCAGAACGCCGTAAGAGGACACCCAATCGCGACCTATAATCTTGTCGTTTCGTATTTTCATGTTTGCCATTTTCTATCACTGCGTATGATCCAATGATAATGTTTATGATCCGTACCATAGCGAGTACGTCTTCGATTTACTGACAAATAATAATTTGTCAATCGGAGAGCTGCTTTCGAGCTATTTTAGTTCGTCTGGCGCTCGTTTAAAACAAATCACTGCATAGCCCGCAAGGCGTATCTTTCCGTTACCATAGCCTCTTAATTAGCCAGAATGATTGATGAGTTGAACCTGAGAATTGTAAGAAAACACTGGAAACGTACCAAAAATACACAGTCAACCGGCGATACACACACTTTCCCACATCACAATGTATGCGCCGCTTTAGCGTTTGTGTCCGCCGCCAACGCCATTGTTTCATACCTTTATTATACACCTTAGCGTATACTTTCATTATGCGTTTTTTTACGATGATCGTAAAACTGTTTTCTGGTGCACACGATGTTTTGCTCGAGGCAAAGTCGTCGGGCGTTACAAAATTCTAACATAAAATCACTAGAATATACTATTATATTGGTCAACCCTCAGTTGGCGTTAACAGTAGTGCTTTTTTTTTTTTTTTACTACGCTATTCTACAGGCTATTTTAGTATTTTTTCCTGATGAACTGCAACGTTTATATATTTTGTTATCGCAATAAATAATTTAAAAGCAAAATTCATTTTCGACTTGACTATTCGTCAATAGATCTCTTCGAGATACTCGAAATAAAATACTAAAGATTTGGTCAAAGGGCAAATAATATATGCAACATAAATAATGCGAATCGATTAAGTCGTTGAACCCGGAGGCGGCTTACAGGAGACCACACAGATTGTTGCTACACTTATGTCAAGTAAATCGGTATTTCGTCCAGATGTTGCCGATCCAATAGGATTATAATATTATCTAGACCGCGTTTGTCTTGTGATTAATTACATGGCACTCGAGTTCCGTGTCGTGGGTGGGTCTGGGCTAGCTGGCGGATCCTAGAAACGAATCGGTTAACTTTCCGGTAGTTAAGCAAAAGCTCTGTGGAGCGATTTCAGTGTAGTTCGCATGGTGCTTCGTTTGTAATAAATTGGAAACTGATTTGTCACGCTGTCAGAGCGCCATGACTTCATCCAGTAGAACTCGCACGTGTGTGTCACATAAGGACATAAAAATAAAGACAGTAGCAATAATTTACTCGTCCGATTTATGAATCAACACACGAGTTGTACATATTCGGTGTTCTAGGTGGTACTAGCTGTTGTTGGGATAGACCGTGTTATGTAAACATTATATGTGTACTGTAAATTGACGGTATTTTTCGTGGATTTCAAGTTAATAACGGCTACAAAAAACCGGTAGCAATTTTCCAACGTCTAAGCTTTGACCGTTAAATTATCAACTATGCATAAGTAATAAAATTTGTGTTTATATAATCGTTAAAGTGTGATGTATACAAAACCTAGACACTCATTAATAAATAAAACCCATAAAACGTCCTAATAAACAGCTCTTTTTTATTATGATTAAACTTGAGAATTATTCATTATAGTTTATTTATTCGTCTGCAGCCAGAAAATAATAAATCACTGGTCCAAAAACGTACTTTTTCAATTGGCGTATTCAAATATATTGAAAATCATTTAGATTTGGAATTATTCAAATTTCATGAACATTTAATTTGACATTAATCTAAGTTCTCTGTGTTATTGAATCTAAACGTGAACTTTCATTCTTTTGATTTATTGAATGTTCGATAAACTTTTTCGTTAAATGGAAAAATTCATTATAACTGAGGTAAAATTCACAATTATCGCGTTTCAATATTTATTCAATAATGTATTCAAAAGTTTATCCTATTTAATCACTGAAATACAAAATAGATACTGTGTAATGTAATTATCGAATTTATGATGTAAATGTCCAATAAAAACATGCTAAACATCCTCAAAATCATTATTCAAACACATTTTGGAAATGTGATAATCTCGTCGCATCAGATCTGATAGTATACTGTAATATAGACCTAATAATCTATAGGAAACCCACAAAATATTTACACAACAATTTACCGAGGGTGTACAATGGTTGTTTACGTTTGACTAAAAAATGTTATTTCCACTCGAAACCAGAAAGATAACGGATACAATCCTTCCCCACTCCAGAGTCATTCTCAGTTCATTTTGTTTATGCTCACTCCGGGAATGTTGAACGCACACCATCGTTGGGATAGTCGCTGTGTAACGAGAGGAGCCGAAGATTGACAAGAAGCACACGCCCCACTGACACCGGCAACAGTCTAATAATAATATTGCTCGTGCGTAGATGAGGCATCGATAAAAAATAATATTGCAGCTTTGGGGACGTCAAAGATACTCGGCGAACCTTCCTATACTAATATTCCGCAGATAACTGTGTTGCCGTTCAGCACTGTACCGAAGGATGACGTATATGTAAATTGCCATTATAAATCATCAGCTGACCGCATTTGCTGAAGTTGAAATAAATGAATTTAATATGGCGACGGCTTATCATGTTAATCGCCGCTAGGATAGCGGTACCATTTCATTGGCTGAACTAAACTTCTTGACATAATATTTTTATAACCGATGTCTCCTTTTATTGTTTTACATTTTCTAAATAAACTCAATGTTATTTTCGACAAAAAATAATCAATTTTTCTATCGTAGCACCAGCAACATTTAATAGCAAAATTAAGGGTATTCTGAAAATTTCAACGGTTTCACGCGTGTTTCTAAATATCGGAACAGAGTTAAATTTATTTATGTAATAATATGCACGTGTGCTTTACTCTGAACTGGCATAAAAAATTACCCTACTCGAATCACGCATCATTGATTAAAATTATCTCTCGGTCGAATGACTACGTACCGAATGGACCGATTAAAAACACAGCCATTTAACGCGCTGCTACCTTTGTACGCGAGAAACGTTAATTTCCCACAATTTTTTAATACGCGACCACCGATGATGATTATTATTAGCGAGCAGTGTGTTAACCGTCACACCAATATCTCTGCAAGTCATCGACGTATGAACGCCGCAGAACTCACAAAAAGATGGTACGTGGGAAATTATACGGAGCACGACCAGCGTTCTAGTTCTACCGCGTTTGGGGTGATGAAGGTGGAAAATTTATATACTGAAATATTATTGTACGACTCCGTACTATATTAGCCGGATATGAGCCTGTCGTTTGAGACCTATTGTGTACCCGCCGGAGAACAGAAATCACACAATCATGGTACCCAGCTGTGATATTAATTTATTTGTGAGTGCCATGAATTATACGACGTTAGGACATCAGGGTAACAATTTTTTATACTCCGAGCCAATGGGAAGTGTGCATACAGCTCGATTATTAAATAACCATTAAGTAATTTTTTGTTTGCAATCGATAGAACTTACGAGAGTGGTGGTCACAGCTGACTGTTTTAAATGTATTCAATATCAGCTTATTGTTAAACAAAATACGGAGGAAATAAACCGGTGACGAACGCTTTTCTATAAGTGGCTAATCCTTTCCGGTAGCCCCATCGGGAAACCATAAATAAAATATACGATCGTAAATCCATTAATATTCCATAGAACATAAAAAACGAGTAAATATAAAAACCGAGACCTTTTACTCCGCACTATGCGATAAAGTGTATTTTTTCGCATTTTATTTGGATCAGCCCATTACTGATATGTTATCTATTTTTTTTTTTGTTCTTAATATAGTTGTACACGTTATTTCATTAATTAGAAAAAAATGCTTGGTCACTTGATAGGGGGTGCCGATAACTGAAACATCAATTTTACACTATCATGTTTGACATTAATCATAATTGTTCCGACACGGGCCGATTCCATTTGTATTCTTTAGTTTAATTATAGTTATCGTACCCGTTAATACGAACAATCGCGAGTTGAAATTTATTTTTGTTACACGCTCTTAGTATTTTAGGTGTGTATGAGAAACGGGTCAAAAAAAATATCACTCCTTTGAAGTATACGACTTCTTACTCTTGGCTTCTGAACGTATTGTTGTTTTTGTACAAGTAAACATTCATAACGAGCTTTTATTACATTTATATTAAATGTTATTTTTTATAAACATTATATGCGCTGCTGGTGCAAGCAAAACGTATATTGTTGGACATTTATTTTGAACAGCACTTTATTTCTTAAGAGTTTTATTATTATGCCGGTAATAACATATCACGAAAAACATAAATAAGATTTAGTATCAATAAATGCTCCGTTCAATATTTTATTGTAACGTTTTATCAATAATAAAGTGCACTCATTGTTTAAATGATATTTAACTACAGTCGAGGAGTTTTATTCTTGACTCGTATTTCATCAAAGAGATTCGATCCTGATAATGATAATATGTTCTGTAGCGTTTTTATAATTGTTTTATTATTCAGAAATGTATTTTCTCGTTAATATTTTTAAAGCAGTCCACGGAGACAAAAAATTAAACGTCACATAAATAACGTTCAGTTAGATATTTCGTCTTAGAAATACTGATGACGAGAAATCAGTAAATCAATTGACCGAGTAAAAATTGAACAAACAATCAAATGATGTTCATCGGCATCACTCGAAAAATACTCATTCATCCGACTGGAGACTGAAGAAATGGTTATCGTGAGCATATATTAATCATCTCCGGATTCAGACAGCCGATGTCTTCATGCCGAGTTATGCATATTTATCAATTTTGATATTGTTATTAAACGAGATCTGAGAGGGCTACACCCGCCAAGCTGTCAAAATATGTACACATCATACATTAATTTTATGACGAATACCGGCAGTCGAGCCGAGATACATCACCTACCTGCGCACAACTCGACATGTGTAATTTTCAATCAATTAATTTTTCGTTTATGTATTCAAGAGTATTTATTTGATTTTTAATGAATTAAAAAGTACATTCGAGGAGAGTGCGCGTGCTTAGATGTTTGGTTTGAGTATTTTCAGTTACATATTAATCGCTAGACACTCGTTTTATAATAATGAAAACTTGGTAACCGAAACTCAATGTTGATCATTAATGATTAATCTTCTAATGTTGTTCCGAAATGAAAAAAAAAGTAACTACGAAATCTCAAGTACATGGATTTCACTGTAATGAATCAGCGTTTTTGTTTAAGCCCTACCCTTATCGATTAAGGGTGGTTTACCGATATTAGTTAAAAGTAACATGTGTTTCGCGGTCTTGTTACAAACACCCTCCGGAATATTGCCATTTATTACCGTAGCCAAATGACAGTGTACATTACAGAGGACCAACACAACTGGCGAGGTGGTCTAGAAAACATAAACTGTAGAATCGCATCATTTCTTAAATGTTCTCCGTGTCGGTGCAACAACGTGTTTTCTCGATTAATACCATTTCGCCCATCGATGACGTGGTGCGCATTGAATTGGCGGTGTTGTGGATTTTATTCCGCCGTGTCATTACCAAAACATTGTAGTAGGTCGACTAGCCGTGTTCGCGAAAACGGCGGGTGGCCCGTGCAGTCAAATTAGCCCACGTCGAGCGTGAAAGGTGGTCGGCCAAAGACCCTGTGCCGGGGGAGCGGCGAGACAAGGGTCGTGTTCTAGGGTCACGTGGCCACACGAACACAATAGGAAAATACTAGCGGCCGTGTGCACGACAGCAGCACAAGGGTCGTTGTGGGGTGGAGTCCGATCGTACGGCGGCGGCGGCGGCAGAACGTCGATGCAATAGCGGCTGCCAAGTAATCAAACAAATGCACAATTACATCGATAAGAGAGTGTGTTGTACTAGAAAGTCTAATGAATATTACCGTACGGTTGTGTACGAACCCATTACAGCTGTACATTGTTGGGTCGGTTAAAAAAATTCCTAAACGTAAACGCATTGTTTTTGCCCGATGATGTCTAATTAATTTATTTGTATAGGTGCAAAGACTAATAGTTGTTTATAGAGCGCGCAATATCCGGTTTTCGATGTATACAAATTGTTTTACATAATGTGTAATTACTGCGACTGCAGTTGTTGTCACTGTTCATAGCTGTCTGTTTGGCCGCACACTATTTATTCAAATATATCGGTTACCGTCAACAGATATTTTCCATTCAGCTGTTGTTCTTAGTCTCGAATCTTATGTAATTATCGAAAACCGTTATTGTCGTGGAACCACTGCAGGCTCACATAAAATCGGAATACCGTCCAGACTATTGAAAACAACTCTTCCACAAAATGTGCGTTTGTTTATCAAATGACCATCTGTAAAACCACACGCAAAGCACCGGTTTTGACCGACGTTGTTTCCTTATTGCCAAACAATTGGCAAACACGCGTATGTGTACCGCGTAAACAAACAAACAAACACACGATTCTCTACGTAAACCCTGTGCGTTTTATTGTTGGTAAATTAATTTGTTTTTGACATATGAATCTGGGGTCAGCACAAAGGGTTCAAAACAGCGTATATTATTATTTTACTTTTTCCAAAGAGCTTTCCAGTTGCTTTAGCGTTTCATTATTATTTATTTTAATTAACCGGCTACGGCCTTGCCGAGAGTGTTTCGAGTAGTCTTTGCATTAGCCGTACGCACGGGCTCTAGTGTAATAACACTATTCAAATATTACTGCGGCTCTCCAGCGCCATTTTGGGGCACATGTGCGGCGTATTCGCTTGGGAATCCCACTCCCCAACGGGTCTTACGCACGAGGTGGGACTTTTGTATTAGGGAAATAAAAATGAGATATTGCATAGTCCGAAATGAGAACGTCGGTAATGACTAAAAACGCACGTATCCAGAGTATAAGCTCTTCATACGCGATAGGGTAGGAAAACGCATCGTTACCATAAAATAGCACAGACAACCGCAGCGCAGCCCGATTGATCTGCGGCGGATGTATGTGTTGGAAATAATGTTTACAAAAGTCTATTGTATTTATATCCTTGTGTTTCAAGTGGCAGTAAAAGTAGCTGTATAAACACGCCTCTTCGATTGGCTGTCCGCATGTAGTATTGGACGTTATCCAAAGGAAACAATTTGTGGGCTGAAGCTGGTTTCTTTTCTTGTCAGGCCAAAATAACAGTCTCTAAACTTTACGAAAACGCTCAGACGTGACTTTTTTCCCATCTCCAATGGCATACGTCTCGAAAAGCGCAATAAATCTGCTACCCTTATAAACGGCCGATGCAAATTCTAGAATACATTTTAAATCACAGCGTTGTATAAAAAGATTACAAATGCAGTAGTTGTATTGTTCTCATACACACTGTGAACACGACTTAGGTTGTAACGGCGTAGACTAACATAATGATATTTTGGATGATAAACAGTTGAACAGGGGTGGGGGTATTCCAATTGCTGTACAGAAGCAAAGTGAAATCTACATTTTATTAACTTATTTTTCTTCTTATTTTTTATTTCGGTAGAAGAGATAATGGTGATACCGGTATAATTTATAACGGATTACTAACGGATGTCTGAGGAAAGGGGTACAATAAAGTTGGAACAATATATAGTTTTATCCCCCGAGTGCTCAGGTATAAAATAACTACCGGAGAGTAGGACAAACGTTTTCCCGGAGGCAAGCGTTTTTTCTCATTTCCAGCCGTTTATTTACGATCCTTTTAAAAAACAAAAGCGCTTGTTTGGCTCAGTGTATTTTTTTAACTGTGCGCTATGAAGAGGAAATAATATTCTATGAAATACTGAAATATAAATAATTAGTATTTGGACGAGAACAATTTTTAAATACTCCGTTACAAAATAAATATGTTATATTGGTGAATTATGTTTTCTTTATTATTTAGTGAACAATTGATCTTCATTATCCAGCAGCGCAATTTTTCTAGCACATCAAAAACGGTATTAATTAAAAATTCAACATCTATTTGATAAATTCATTATTATACAAGTTCATATATTTTTGTTTGTATTATTATTAAAAAATATTTGTTGCGACTTAATGGATGTAATTTTACTTGTTATTAAAAAAATTATCACCTAAAATATTCTCTAGCCCTGATGATTCTTGACCATTCTTCTAAGCTAAACAATTTTCCATGTACTGCAAAACTCTTTTATTAGTAATGTTCGTTTCCGGGACATTTGTTTCCCAATTTAGCTATATAATACTATTCTTTGAAGTTACCCAATGGATATAGAAAATCTTTCTTCTACTTTAATACCTACTAAAGACATTACTTTTTGTTAGAATAAAAAATATTGTTGGATTGGTTGTAGAGAATCTGGCATAACAATATTACAGTTACAATAGGATTTGTTATTTCTTAAAACATTAATATCTCAATCGTATTTATAATAATATACAAATGTCGAAACAAAATCGCATTACTTATAAATATCTCGTGCATACGGTTTCGAATGTAGTGAATACTTTTATTAACAGAATATTTTATTTATGGCCGTTTTTTGGTTTGTATAGTTATACTGAGGCAACAGGTCAAAGAGATTCAAAAATAATGGATTTGATCACAAAATGGAACATTATTTAAAGATCACGCACGAGTTAGACTCTGTTGTACCTTTTATCCGACTGAAGAAATTCTCTAGAGAGATGATTTTGTTCCGAAATCTGATTCGTTATCGTCCTCTTAGCGTTGTGCCATGATTTTCAAATATTTTTATATTATAAGCAGCAATTTTTTTTCATATTATAAAGTTATAAAAAAACATTTATGATTCATATTATAAAAAGTTTCCAAGAAAACAGCGAGCACATGGATATATCTCTTTAAGTTTTTACTATCCTAAATAATTACAAAAGTCTTTACTAATAAAGACTTTTGTAATTATGTTTTAAATTGAAAAGAGATCACCAAAATAGCGTCGATATATTATGTGTAGAACTATTACTATTATGTCTCTTTGAAAATTTAAGAAACGCTTGGTTATTTTCTATTGAAAAAAATAACTTCAGTTGCTAATTATATGAGAATGTGTAATTCACTAAGATCTGACTATAATGTTTTTCTTCTATCAATCATAAATAACAATGTATTATATATTCTGTCAACTTACCTCAACATAAGCTAATGAATAATAAATGTTTGTTGCTATTGCTCATTGATACAATATTTAGATTCAATTACCAAGCAAATTGTTGCAAGTCATTGGGGCGTATGTCGTTATTGTAATATTGTTATACTACAGACACTTTAAGTGTTTTTACTTAGGGAGAGCTTCTGTGTGGTAGCTCATCATTGTGTAGGTACGTGTAAGTGAATATGATGACCGATGGTACGCGTACGTTGAACATATGGGTATTATAAAGGAAAATAAATGTTGTTACAGTGAAACCGTTGATGGCGTGACAGACAAGGGATTCAAAAGAGGTCAGAGGGTCGTTAAAATAACTTGCGCAACATTTAGTTGAAAACCAAAAAAAAATTGTCTTAAGTGAAATACATTTTTATTTTGAACCATTTAATGGAATTATTTCTACTTCAATTAACCCTAGAATTCCACAGTTGATAGTAATATAGTTATGAATTCTTTTAAATATACAATCACAATTAATGCATTTGTTACTCAACGGAAATAACTTCGAATATGTGTAATTACTAATTATACGACTGTCGGGTCACTTTTGTAAAATAAAAATCAAAGTATATTATCCAAACCAGTTTTGCTAATTTATTCTTTTTATACTGTATATACATGTGTTTCTGGAATTTTAAATAGAGAAAATCGGCTATATTATCTCGTGTTTTAATAGCAATTACATGTATTAAAAGAATTATGTACGGTCGTTCCGACAATTGATACAAAACATTATTTTCATGTAAGCCAAGTACCACGCGTGCACTGGTAAAATGCTAGTCTCTGGTTACCTCGATGTTGGTTACAACACCAACATCACCGCACCTCCAGTACTCACTCTTACAGTGGATAAGTAAGTGGTCTTGAAACTCGTGGGAGAGATTTATGCCTGCCGGTGGCACAGGTACATGAAGTCCAACCACTCAGAACTCTTAAACTTGGCCGACGCTTTTTCGCGGTCCATTACCAAATTATTTGATAATACTTTAAACGTGACGCCGCTAGTTAATCGGTTAGTTTCACATTACTTATCATTAAAGAATTTCCAGATATCTGATTATTTTATCTGCACTGCATAAAAATAAAAACTTTTTCATAATTATTATTTTTTAAGTAAAATTATTCTGTAAGGTTTTCTGTCTCGAGTCAATCAACATAACAGTAAACTCCCATCATCATATTTTCTGGATTTATTCACAAGAAATATTTCATCTTGAATTAAACTTTATGGTACTAATATTTATTCTGTTTAAGCTAATTTATAAACATTGCTTTTTTTTTTGTGTTGATTCTTTTAAAAGAGTTATTTTTTATGAAGGAATCCTTTGGGTAAAAATCGTCTGCTTAAAACAGTTGATATCATATTTTCTAATAAATGGTCATATCTATAGATATATTATTTATGCTCCCCACTCTACCCAGCGTTTTCTCATAGACACGTCTTGCAAAGTGTCAATACCAATAAACCACATTCGACTAGAGTAATGAAAGCTCGCTTTCGCCTCAAGGGAAATTTTTCAAAAAGCTTGGTCAATGTTTTTTCTTATATATTTTTTCCCTCTTTCGATGAAAAAAGCCCAAGTATATTAATTGCCTTCGAGGCGTAAAGAGTTTCTTCAAAACCACACAAAATGAAGGACGTGCTCAAAATAGCAATGGAATGGAATATTTGCAGCGTATTAAATGAATTTAAACTTTATTGTACTAATTTAATTATAGATACACAATTTCGTGAATTCTAAGTAGAACTTTTGTTTTATTTTCAGATAAGTGCTGTACGGTTTATCATTGTCAAGTTTTCCAGCTTCGGCCTACATTGTAAAAGGTATTAATAAAATCGAATTTTTAGTAGTATTCGGGTTCGTGAAGATGTGTCAATATTAATGGTTTTATTTCTCCCGTCCTCTTTCCATCAACTCCTTTATTACGACGAGTTCAAAGGCACACTGTCTGCGTGCCGTATTATAAACGTCATGTTTGCAATAAACGTCAAGGCACGGGCCTACGAAGCATTTCGTTCAGAGGGGAGTAACCGGAGTCCCTTTATAATAATGTGGCCTGGGCCAGTTAAAAAAAAAAAACATCTGCGATTAAATTGTCAACGGGGGCAGCTGCGATTTAGAGACCATCAACAAAAAAAGCGCTTTTGTTTCTGAGAGGGCTTTTTCAAGTTGAACGATCATGCAGGTTCGCGGCTATTTCTATGTTAGGAAAGCCCCTCTTTGAATACTGTTGATACCGTTATAATATACGCTATATGGACGCACATTTATTGCAATTTTTTTACCGATGAATAATCACTGAATGATTTGATCGAAGTGAAAATTTGTTTTATATTACAGTTAACCAACTAACAATCACAGTGTATTATGATTAGCTACTTATTGTCTCATCAATCAAATATTGTAGTGTTTAAAGTGCATTCATATTTTACTTAGGATGGGTTATATAAATCAATTTTCTTTATCTTTAAGTTATCTATAGAGTTTTCCAGAGTCTACTATATTTACGCATTGAACTTTCGAAAGTTAATTTCCGTTTTAAAAGAAAAACAGTATAAATAAATATCCGTTATCATTTGGATAGGATGGATTAGGGTCGGAAGTTGTGTTTGAAAAACGAGAAAAACTCACGTCTATACTTCATTGATGTACAGTCGAGGGGTTAAAATATAAATAAAAAATGACATGTTCCTTAGAGGTAAATTTCATTATTATTTTATAATTACAAAATTTTGTAGCTCATTTTGTAATTTATCTTATTTATAACCAGAAAGTTTTCATAAATCACATTTTAGCCTAACAAGATGAATAAACTCAGAATCGTATTATTATATACAAAAAAAAGCGGAACATTTTAAAATGGACCAAAGTTAAATAAATTTAAAACATATTTAATGTATTCTTAATAATAAATGTTTGCTATTTGTACATGAGAGTTGAATTGACAAAATACCATTTGCATATTCCTTTATATTTTATCGTTTTGTTTAAGTAAAACAAAGAAAACTTTTCTGTTTATTTTAATGTATTTGATTTTCAACTGTGCCTAAATTTGAATTGACGGTACACGAAAATAACAATAACACATTGATTTTTAGAAAAATATCAAAAACGTTTATGTGTTTTTTATTTGCGTATTTACATTTTGTTGACGACTACTTGCAAATTGTTTGCCTATTTGAATCAATATTGTTCTGTATATTTTTATTTAAGACAATCGACGTAGAAAAACAAATACTTTTATTTTTCACAGTATTTATTTTTATTTTTACTAATATTAGCATTATTATGTATTTGATTTATATGTTTTGATTTATGCAAATGTGTAGATTTAGGCATAATTAAAGTTCTTGTTTAGAAAGAATTATAAAGTGTAATCATTCTTTGACTTTTAAACAATTATGAAATCGACAAGTGATAACTCAATTTGTATTGAATTTCTATTATTATTTTCTCTTTTGGGGTATTTATTTTAAAGAATCAAAATTTGTTTGGATAACTTTTATTATATGTTATATATTTAGTTGTGATATTTTTTTTCGTTATTTCTCCGTCATGATAATGAATGTATGTTCGAAGTTGTGTACCAAGAGGGAGCAAATATAATAAATGTAGAACTCGAAACTGAACATGCATAGTCAAATCCATCCCATTGTTGGAAACTGTAATAATTTATGTTGGACTATACGTGCGAGTATTATAGCGAAAATTTACGGCATTTAGCCTGTATTTTGGCGGCTGAAACGTTACCCTTGGGCGTTACTAAACCCATCCTACCAAAAAGGTGTTGAAAGTGAATATATATATATAGGGAAAAAACTGCAGCATCACTGTACAATAATAAATTAGAAATAATCCAATGTATGTCATAAAAAAAAAAAAAAATGTTATTTAGTTACTAACTAATTCCATTGGCATTAAACTTAGAATAGAAACGCTGTATACTCGATCGATTTTTAACACAGAAAATTAAAATTATGATAAGTTACATAAATATCATATATCTTTACAAGTTATAAGGGATGATGGCGAATTTACTTTATGAATCAATACAAATTTTTACTATTAAATTTATTCGGATTTTTTAAAAGAAACACAATTAAGTTATTTTAGAAAAATATGCAAATGTAGACCAAAACGTCCTTCACACAAACAACAAAGAATGGTGTTAATACTCTTTCGCTACAATTTTCTAAGTTATAAATCAAATTTATGGATATTATTTAATTAGTTCATTGTTAAAATGAGAACTTATGTAGAACTCGTAAAATTTTAAAACCCAGTGCATTCATTTTATTGCTTTCACACGTGATGAGATTTTGAACAATAGAACATATAAATAAATGTATCAACACATTAGAAAGGATTATCGGCGATAGGAGTTTCAGAAACTGCCATATCCCTTAAAGTTGTAAAGTATCTTTAGAAGGCTATCACTGCTATAATATTGTGAGCACACGACATTCTATAGGATTGACCCCTCCCTTCATCTATATTCAAACCGGTGACGGTCAGCCCGCATTTAATCTAATAAAATATATAGATGCCTATTGTAAACATTGCGCAGCTGACACCCTGTGGACCATGTAGGAGGCTGGTTAGAACATAATGATTGTGCTGGCCTTTTGAATAAGCTGAAAATGAATAAGCGATATGTTTTTGGAAAAATAAAAGGACACAGAAACGAATTCAATATAAAATGTGAAAAATACAGTGATAAAGACACCAATTATTATTAGGAAGTGTGTACAATGATTTGTGTGTCTAGATGTGACAGATTTCACTATTCAGAACATCTGATATTGTTAAACAAGCGTAGAGCTATGAATTTTATTAGGGTTATTGTCGATACTGCTTATTGTGTTGACCCTTGATAACATTAGAAGCAATTACTGGATAAGAATAGTTTTTAGATCGTGTCTGCCTTAGAGTTAAACGATTTTTTATATCCTTGAATTTAATTCTATCATAATGAACATTTGAAATAATAGACATGGTAATTATAATTGTAAATAAAATGTATAGACTAATTGACCAATAAACATTTATGCATAATATCTACAGAAATGGTTTTTGCCCACAAAGTAAAACGTTTTTAAGAAACTAAAAATACTTGGAAGTCTTATCTTCTGTAATTCTGGTGCTACGTAGAAATTTAAATGATTTATGTTGCTAGAGAAATGTGCAACTTTTACAGCATGACAAATTTGAAAACCAAAGAATCATACAAACGGACGTTGAACGTGACCGGAGCGACCAACTGTGTTACACATATAGTTGCAATATTCAGGCAGGTGGTTACTTATGAACATAATTATCCTTATACTAAAGTTGTAATGTCCTTGTAGACTTTAATCATCTGGGATCGTGTTTTTTTTAAGTTATCCAGTGTACTACTTTACTGTTAAATTTGCATAATATATTCGCTTATTGTTGTCAAACTGATGGTATCTTGGTCTAAATGAATACGGTTACATGTAAATTGAGTGTGACTAAATTCTTTGAAATAAAGCATTAAAAAAGCATATAAATTCTACCCAGGATACGGTGTAAAAGCTTAATGTTGAGTTATTATAAAGCAGCACGAACCAATAGTTGTTTAACGAATGTAAAAAAAAATAACCACAGAAACGCCCACATTGACAATCTTTGGTGACGATTAAGTTATTTTATCATATTAAATCAACGATTATACTATTTCAAATAAAAATTAAATACACGCATTTTTTTAGTGTCCGTCCACTAGCTAGGGAGCTTTAAGCTTGAATAAAATAACCATAAAACCAACAAACATACACGCTCATTGTAAGCTGTTATTTTTACTTTGTCATTGGCACATTTTAACTTGTCTTTATGATTCACAGTAACATATTACAATTTATACATTTATATCATGTAATCTCTTATGCTCTCATTTTTAAAATAACTAGTAAATTGCTATCCATTTATAATTTGACGATTTTAAACAACGTTTCTATAATGTTATTTCTTCGCTATTCGAACTCGGTTGAAAATAAACAAATCAAAATCTGTTTTTCGCACAGTTTGATATTAAACATTTTAGTCAAAACCATCGTATTGTTCTACTAGTTTTAAACACGTGATCGCAATTTTATTGTTTTTGTACAAATAAAAGACCATGAATGACCTAATGCTATTAGCAAGCAATACACGGCATCCAATAGACAATAGAAAGTACATGTGGTAAAATCGACACTGTAAAAGTTATACTACCGTTACATTTGTAAAGTTTCTGAGGAAAAGTGCACCCTTGGGGTCGAGCAACAATGGGCGATCTACAAAATAATTTTGTATGAATGAAGTGGAGGTCTAAGGTAAATGACTACTATGTATAACTGCTTCACATCAACACCGCTACTGTATACATATACACACGCATGCACTCGTTTTCACACGCCCAGAGCTTTTTCTTTTCTATAATGCATTTCGATCATTTTATTCGGTACGAATGAGTACCCCCCTCGATGAGAATTCAGTCATATGTCCACAGTGGTATTGTTCTACCCTACACACAACGCTTCTGTGCGTGTGCTGTATTCCTTTTAGTTTTGTTAGCTCCCTTTCTCTACACTCGTACCAAAATATTTCGGTTGTGTAATACCAATAAGCACCGAATGGAATCAATGATACTCGTAGAGAAGAAAATATATATATATTTTAATACAAAATAATGAACATGTTTGTGCGTAACTTACCCTGCACTGCTAGTGTTTAAAATCATAAAACGCGTATGAGGCGTTTGCTTTTTAAAATGGCAAACGTATTAAGGACCTTTCATTTTGTACAAACATTGCGCATTATTAAAGTTTAATGTTACCTAGTCGTAGTAGTTTTTACCTGAACTCCCGTGTACGGGTTCGTATTATAAAGTATGTGCATTTCGTTTGAAAGCGTTGGAAAAAAGTTGGGGATGCGTAACGTTTTAATGGGCTTTAGAAAAATGTACATACGGGGGCGAAAAGAAGCAATCAAACGTGTCGGGGCGGTCGACCTCGAGGGAGTAAGCCACTGGCGCCAACACCACTACAAAAGGACGACATAAATGAAATTTCTTCCATATACCACTAGCCAGAGCCAATATCAACGAATTCTGCCGTACGCACCGTGTGAAAATCAACCCCACAACCGGAATCCTAATGAACCTTCATTCCCCTTCAAAGAACTGAGCTTTCTTCGTGGTGTCTTTTAGTATTAACCAAGATGGGCAGAAAACGTACATAAAATGTTCTGGAAAGCAATTCCTAACATTACTCTGCGCGCGCTTTTAAAAGACTATCATCGGATTTAACGTTACTCTAAGTGCAAAAATAACCAACCAGAAATTTGCTATGGGTTTGTTACGATTCACTTTTAACGAATTAAGTTATAACATTTTTACCAAAGTACGAAACTATACCAAAATTAGTTTCAACATTAATTATTAATGTTAATATTTTCACGAAATGTATTTTGCTTTCGATTTTTTTTTTTCTTACAGTTTACAACATTTGTGGGTAAACTTAAATAAGTTATTCTGTCTATAAAACTCTGACTAGAATACTTTTCAGAACAAAAATTATATTAAAACAGCTGAACATCACTCGCTGTATACTATTATAACCGTCAACGGCAAACAAGCTTTTGCTTTTGACGTTCAGCTACGGTTGTTTATTACCTAGTTTACGGTTCACCAACACTCGATGATGTTGTACTAGCACACAAGTCTTCTGAAAATATTATTTCCTCGTGTAAAACAAGGATTTGTATTCCCTTCTGTTATTGCGTTTATTTTTCACTAGAAAGTGATTTCATTCTACAAACAAATAAAATACTAGTTTTCAACATTCAGCTTCAGGGTTTAACACCGTCTTCTCTACGGGCCGCTATTTTCACGTATCATTGAGCTTGATTAATACCCTATTGGGTAAATGTCACGTTCAAAACTATACGAATATAACTAAATTGAACTTTGTTAGTATAGTTGGATAACTTATACGAATTAATATTGAAATGTGCAGTTCATGATAGTATAATTTAAAACCATATGGCTAATATCAATTGATCCATTATTAGTTGTTAAGGTATTTTTAATTAAAAGTTTATTCATATAATGTACAAATATTTCATTTATCAATTAATTATTCGTTTTCAACGTGGTACTATTGTTGCTTGAATAATTGGTTTTTACATAGTCACAAATGATAATTCACACGATATACCCAAACAAAACAAAAGCATCACACAATTTAAAAACATATCGTACAAAGTTAGAAAAAAAATTAATGTCATTGTCGTGTTAATTTTGGGTTTTTGTTTTGATTGAAAAAAGAAATCTGATAAAACTTGTACATAGAAATATGAAATTTGACCCCCAAAAAGATCAACATAGGTCTCTTGTAATCTAATACTTAATTGATTCTAATTAATAATACATATATAATATATGTAATGTATACACATCCTTTGATTTGGAAAACATCAGTAAAAATCAAAAGTAACATCTATTGTCTAGTTAATCAAAAAAATATTATGACAAAAAATCTAAAGATAATGACCTAAAAGGTGAAACCAATTACATATTATAATTAATTTTAAGAAGTAGCACCACATTGAAGAAATGAAGCTGTGGAAAGAAACTGTTTTGAAATAGTCTTCTACACTCGTCTTTTTGACAAGTAACGTAGACTCTGAATGAGAAGTTTTGTAATTAGTTTTAGTTTAAACACTATGGTTCTTTGATGAGTTGTTTCTCTCGAGAGAGAAAATAACAAAATTTTCTTGCCAACATTAATTACTATCGCACATAGAACCAGTCTATATAACGCGTTGCAGTTTAAGTCACTGTCAATTTGAAAAGTTGTACAATGAGTATATCTTCTTGTGAAAATGTGTTCCAATGATATTTTTTTTATATGTATTGATTTCGTTTCATGTATTCTTTAAGCAATTTCAATAAAATATTTTAGTGAAATTTGTCAACAATTATGAATCAAAGCGTTAACTCATCCGAATTTAAGAAACGAGATTATCTGGTATTTTTTCCGGAATTTTTTTTTGGGATACATGTTCTATCTGAATTGTTTATCTGCCGTCGAATAGTGACAAGATGAGCTATAGCTAATTTATTGATCTAGTTTGGCAGTTTGAAACCATAATAATGTGCTGTTTCCGTTACCATCACGAAGCTGTCGAATGACATCACGTTTTTATATCCAGGTGAAATTTACTGTGAACTAATGTTTGTTGATGGATGACCACAAGCTGTCCAACAAAATGGTTTTTAATAGCATTTCGTCTATACTATACTATCATTCGTGTCGGAAACGCCAAAAAGAAAACTAGAGCAATCAATAATGTGATTTTTGTTTTTAAATAAAATTTGTTATTTTTGTCTATTATGACTGTAGTAAACATCAAATCTTGGCTCATCCACACGGTCGCATTTAACATAACTGATAACTACACGTGCATCATGTTGCGTTACTGTTCATACTATAAACAGGGTTAGCCTTTTGACAAGTAGCTGACGTACAGTTATGATGCCTTAGGGAAACGAAACACCTTCTCAAATCTACATCTTATATATGTATAATACAAGGACGGAACAAAAATATTGAGAACGACCTATCTTGCTAACTAATGAGTAAATTTTTATTATTATTTTCATTATGATTCAAGGAGCGCCTAGGCTATGGTCTGCCGACTAAAAAGAACCCTTTTTTGTGTTATGCCATATTAAAATGTCCCAAATTAATATAGAAATATACACATAAATGCTTCATGGGAGAGGATATCATCTCGACTACATATGTTAAGATGGAAGGAGGGTTAAACATCAAGAGATCGTGTTACGCGTCATGTAGTCTTGATTTTTAAACGTGGCGTGAAAATGTGTCTTTAGACCTGAAGTATGATCAGACGCATCTGTAAAAACAAGGGTAGTTTTGCAATATTGTCTATACAAACCATACACGTTTAGAAGTATTTGAACTCAGATGCCTAAAGAAAAGACCTTGTTTACAACTATGCCCTGGCTACTATTTTAAAACTACTGTATTTCAAGAACCGGTCGCTTCAATCAAAAGATTTAATCCGCTATATTATAAATATGTGTCTGAAGAATATATATATTTTGTGTTAAAAATATACCTTTGATTTTTATCGTGCATATTATTAATAATAATTTTTAATAACCGTGTAAATGGGGCTGTTAAAAGATATAAAAAACTGCTCTAACGAAATTTTTTAAACGACGACGTCAACGATGTGTGGGCAAGTACTAAAACTAGCAAAGCATTAACAGATAACGTGCAACCCATTAATGCACACAACTGTGTCTTCATGTCTGGCGATATAATCTACTCGTGTTTGGTGAATGTACCAAATAGTCTTTAATTACATTTACAATGTTCAGTTTCTCTTATCTAGCCATTATTAATGTATTATACAACATCAGAATAGCGTATTATAACAAATGAGTGTAAACTATATCATTTATACACAATATTTGGTTCATTATTTGTAGTCTTATTCATGTTTATATTTAAGATATTTTAACTATTAATTATAGACAAAAATAACATCCATATTTAAATGTAAACTACACTGGAAAAAAAAAGTACAATAAATGTGTACGCTATCCAAAAAAATCGATTTTTAATTTTATTATTGTTCAATATTTCAATCAGAGTCTAACCCGTAATTACAAGAAACCATTAAGTCTTGGAAACTTTTTGTTTTGACAGGAGGGGTGCGCAAATACAATATTTCGATTGTTCGTTTTGCTACGCTAATTTAACGTTGTGACCTAGCTAAACAAACAATGGTTAGTCACGGATTATTTAATGCGAAAAAACATTTTGAAGTTAAAAAAAAATCATTTAAACGTCACGTTTCTTTACGGAAACAAATTTTATTACTCATTTTCGTGTTTCTATCAGCTGCTCAGTTCGGACATTTTGTTATTATATTTTTTATTCATAATATATTTTAACAATTGCAATCAATCTATTATATTAAATTATGTATTATGTATGCAATGCTATCATATATTTTACACCAATTAAAATTCATTACCTGCAAAATTTTAAATTTAAATACAATTTATAATTGTATAGCTGTAGATAGAATGGCAATAGTGGCTAGCTCGAATCGATTGCGTTATATATTAATATTTCGTATGAATTATGGTCCGTATAAAAACTTTACTGTAAGTTTTGAATTCTTGGGTTTGAATTCGTGTCAGAATAGCGATTTTGAAGCATTTCTAGGGTTATGACTCGACGATATAGTATTAGTTCATCCCTTCCCGACAAAATAATTTCTTACCGTCACGCAATCCTTGCTCCCGCAATTCCCAAACTTTTGGTCGACTTCTGGGGTTTCTACGCGCTGTAAAACTCTGCTTTGGCGACATTCCCAGAATGCCTTTATCCCTCTAACAATTCTACGACAAGAATCTCTTGGTATCAGAATATATGTTCACAATTAAAATAACCCTATTATATTGTGTTCTATTTGTACAAAACAAACATAGAATTAAACCAGAGTAAAAAGCGGGCACACAATGGGAGCCAAAGTATAAAAAAATTACCATCGATCTCAGATGCCTATGCCTACGCTTACGATTATGTTAATAGATATATTTATACATTCCAGTTTAGTGTGGTCGTGTATCATAAATATTTTATTTCCAGCGAAATTTGAACTCAAAATAATGGACAAATATTTTGTATTATATCTCGAGCCCACATCGTAAACATGAAATTTCATACTTAACAAGTGTCTGGAACAATAAATACTAAATTCATGTCCAGCTGCTTCACTATAAACTGCTGTTCGTTTATGACTTAAAATCATTATAATGCAATTTTATTTGTGGTCGGCAAAAACTGTTATTTTGTACTTACAAAGTTTATCACCTACATACTCTTTTTAACAGATATTATATTTATTATTTCAATATATAAATATTTTTTACGAAACATGCAAATATCTGTGGTATTTTATTTTTATTATTATTAATATTCAATAATAATTCATGATTAATCAAAAGAATAAAAATTTATTTTAATAGAAGAATTTTACAGATAGCCTTACTTGTTTGAAGCAAAATTAAACAAATAAACTTATATTATTTTTGTCTGTCAACAACAGTGAACCAACACGTTTGTCACTATATTGTACACAATATTATGGGTTTGAATTTCGGTTAAGTACGTGAATATCATTTTCCAACAAGTTGTGCGTAATGTGTGACCAACAAGTGTTAGATTTCCTTCGAGAATTCCGACAGAACCATTAAAGCTGAAACACGATGCTGTGTTGTTGATGGGACTTTGAATGCGTTATATGCGGTGGCGGTTTTTTGAGGTCTCTTCCCTGAGGTTCCTTTTCCCTTCACTGCGTCGTCTTATGAACGGAGGACAAGGTGTGGTTGTTCCTGCATAATGGAAACAGTCGTAAATATGTAAAAGGATAGATTGAACTTTGTGGAACACCCGAAATTTAAATTTTCTTTTCCCTTAATGGAATATTAATATCTTGAGTTGAGTTTTCTGCATTAAAAAAAGGTGCTGGTATCGAGTGACTAACGAAAATAAATGGGGAAATGGATTATTATTCGCTATACAACAGAAAAAACTTTGACGTGACAGGTTACTGTGACCAAACACGTCCTTCATTATTAAGACCAACTAAATATTTTACATTAAAATTTATTTTTTTCTTTACATTCCTACCCTTATCACTCAGATTTTTCTTAATTTCAATCTAAAGTTTTCCTTGGAAACTTATTCAATTTATATTGATTTTAGTATCTAAACATTATTTTGTTCAATAGTTTTTTTTTGAAAATTTCCCAAATTTATTTGATCGTATCATTGACAAAACTAAAAAAAATAATTAGGTGTTATCAACTTAAATTAAATGTAGTGATACGAATCACTATTTTTCTCACATTTGATCCTTCCCTTTTCATGACACTCTTCAATCGTATCTATAGTGATAATATGGGTTTAACATTCAAAAACGTGTGATCATGTCCCTCGACATTATATCTTGACCCTTATTCGATTGTTATCGTCGTTTCCCCCCGAAAAAAGGAATACAAGTACACTCATAATGATTTTAGTTCATTGTCAAGTGCTATCGATGTCCCCCTTGATAGTTTTTGGTTCATAAATTTAAATCGCGCGTCACCGGATTCGCAAAATAAATGCAAAACGGGGTGCAAGACACGATTTTGGATTCACTAGCTTGACAGTAGTGGTAATGTTACAGAGACATATCACCAGGTAGGTAATAAATGCAAATCCAACCAAGTTGATAGCAACAGCATTAGCCCTCCTTGCCATCCAAATATTCCCCTTTTTCAATACATAATACTCAAATGCATGCATCGTACACCTCAATGACTTCAGTAGGAAACAAACGAATAGGAATGAAGAGGAGGAAAATTATTCAAATACCTATAGTGTCGTGTAGGTAATTTAAATTCTCCAACCTACGGCTTTGCTACCAAACGTTGAATCTGATTTTTTCTCAACATTATCCACAAAAAGTTATTTTAACGGACTTTTTTATGATTGAGGGTAAATCATAGATAAAATATAATCAATTTAAAATACTTATTTTTGAACATAGTAAAGTGCAAATAAAAGCTATGATAATTATAAAAAAAAGTTTGTGTAGATTTATTTTCAATCTTGGCCTAAAAAGTTTTATTTCCCTTTCTTATTATAACTTTATATTATTTTTTTTTTTAAACGACAATATTATTTATGTTACTTACATCAAATGTAAACTTTAGATAAGATAAACACTATATCTTAAAGTTACCAAAAAATACTCTTATAAATTCTCAATCCCATTGATCTAATTCGGTACGCAAAGTAATAACCTGTTTGCTATATTATAAAAAACATAACCCAATTTTTTACCTCTTAAGTAAAAAAGTAATTCTGGCGATGACATAGGTATCAAATAACGAAAAGAAAAGTCCATTTATCTATACTATGTAGACTTGTGACGAACAACTTACTGTTTTTAACATTACTTTTGTCCTATACAGAAATTTTATTTTATTTTTTTTTTTCATTAGATTATTTACATTTATATTTACTACGTATCAAAATAAAAACAAAATAATTATTTTTTTGGTTCTTTTCTCACCACCTCAATTTAAAATAAAAAAATAAGCTTAAAATATGTAAGACGTTTTGTATAGTATAATATTTTTAGTAAAAGTAAACCATTTTAAATATAATTAAAATAAACTGTATTTAATGTTTGCATTAATTTTAAATAACTATTCTTTTTGTTTTTCAGGTAATTTTTTTTAATACAATACACAACATTTTTATTCGCAAAATAAATCAAGTCACTTCTAGTGAGTATAATTTATTGAAATATAAAAACATAGTAATACAAAAAATACTTTAATGTATTCATAGTAAAATTTTTAGTTACTACTGTGCTGTCTTAAAGTTGTTTTGCATAACTGACTAAAATCAGATTAATATCGCTAATCGTTTACATTTTTTTTATGCGTGGGCCAATGAAAAATATATAATCATAATAAGATTCTGTATCAAAATAACGGTAAATTTAAGAAAAATAAAAACTGAAGTTTGCTCAATACTAAGGATCTAGTATATTGTTATCGAAATTGAAATTCATTATCACGGGTGTCCATTCAAATAATTTAAATCATGTAGATTATTTATTAGACCACATTTATATAAACGATCAAACAGGCCAAAACAAAACTGGTTCGTTAAAATAACACTTAATAGGTGTGCGTGACAAATGAAGAAAAATTCCGATTACTTGAACAAACATCCAGTTTACCTTAAGTTTATTTGGGTATTGAGTGTGGGAGCAAAACAATATTCGTGTGGAATTTATCAGTCATTTTATGTGTGGGGAATACTACGATCTTTGTCGGTTAGGTATGTCTATATTTAATACATTTTTAATAGTAATTTTATATTTATATATATATTTATATATATGTATTTATAAAAAAAAATGGCATATTTTTCAACATTCATTAGTTACATTCAGATAAAGAACGTGATCGTTTTACGTCTAAAATACGTATGTTGTTATAATTCATTCAGCTGATTGCAATCACTGAGTTATAATTAAAATTCAACAATTAAATTGGAATGGATTCTCCATCGTTTTTGTAAAGCCGATTACAAAGGTCCTATTAAAAATTAAAACGGTAGTTCTTTGACCAGCACGATTAAAAACTGCGATAACATACCACATTTATTTACTATCAACTACCGAATAATCACATCACTTAAAAAAATACAATGGCGGTGATTTTTATCAAAATTTATTCAATGTTCTCGTTCTAGATTTTTGTCTTATAAAAATGGAGATCATATTTAGAAGTTTTTAGTAAAAAAATAGTATAAAGAAAAAAAATCCTTTCAAGTAATGTTTTTAAATAAATGTTTGTAATTTTAAATCCAATCATTTACAGATAAATAAGAGAATTTGAGGAAAATTAATTCTTAAACCACTGTTATGAAATGGAATAGTAAATTTATCTAATTAGCAGTAAAATCAGTAGGATTGAATTAACTGTGATTAGAGATATAATCATCATTTTAAATTTGACCATTACTCTGTAATATCCCTAAATCGTCATTAAAAAGAAAGAAGAAAACTAGAAACTCTAATGGTTTCCTCCGTTTGAGATTGTATTTTTCAATACATGCACATCTGTTCGTACAAAGAGGCTTTCAAAACAAGGTTTTTTTGTCCCAGTAGAGTTGATCATCTGCGAGAAAAACCCCATTTATTTTCAACTTGGAGGGTATCGTACTTTTGCGTGAGTTTTTACCCGCTCCGTCTTCGGTCACCTCGTTTGTTTACATTAAGTTGAGCGCCATGAAGCCGAAACTCTCCAAACGCCCGTTACTCAAGAGCCTACGCGTTAAAAGAAAAACCTATAATTTACTATATAGAAAAAAAACAGAAAGAGAGAACAAAAAGGTAAAAGAAAAAACTGAAGAAAATATTCGAAAATCATTATAAACGACTCCCTCTTGACTAGTGAATCCGGTGCTAGGGAGTGTTTATTTGTTTAACTAACGTGGCAACATCTAAGATACGGCAGCTAAATATGGGTCTCTCGCTTCTTTTTTAATGTTCGTAAGAACAGAAACGGAAGCACATGGTTTCAATTTGGGATGTTAGGTGTCACGTATAATTGTGAATAACCAACGTTGACACGCGTCATATTACTCGAAAAGGGAGGCCAATAACCCTATACCTCATACCAAAGTATTTGGCATTAAATGTCGTGTCTCATCCAATAACAATAATCAGTGCAAAAATAATTGCTTATGTTTTCCAATTGCTCTTATCTTAATTTAGATACGAAAATATTAAAATAATGTGATTTTATTTTTGAAATTAAATTATCAATTTATGATATTAATTAAAAATCATATTATATGTTTTTTTATTGTTAGTTACATGTGTTTAGTTATAAAAAAACTATTGACTCTACTTTTCTATATTCTTAAAATATTTTTATCACATTATAACTAATTTATAAAATCGTCTTAAGACTTAGATCAGTTAAGTATTTTTATAAGAATACATGCAAGATAATACTAGTATGTAAAACGACATTATATGTTATAGTGCAATAAGCACATAAAAAATTATTATTATTATTATTATTATTATGATTATGTTTACTAATTCTTTTTGAATTTTCTTCACGGTCAAATTGTTTCCATTCATAATGTACACTCATACTTTCCTTTTTCATAATGTTTGTACCGCATATTCCAAGATTTGAAAACTTTTTTTAATGACAAGTCCTTCTGCAAACACTTATCCCCCCTCTTGACTTTTCTCGTTAAAAATCTGAAAAGTAACTAAAGAAAAATCATTGAGCTAACAACTCTTAATAAATAATTAAATAGCAATGGTTATAGACCGCGTATGCCATTAATGTAATTGTACTTGGATAAATATTACAGAAATGTTATAAAATAAGTAATCTCAAACGCTTCATTATGTAAATGGCACAAAAATGAAAAATTCATACTTACTTTTTATATATTTTTTAAATGTTTTCATTTTCGTATCAAAAAAAAGTTTTTTATATAATCATTAAATAGAGCGTAGAGTGCAAATATAATTTATGATCATGCCAAAAAAAAATAAAAAATAATCAAGTATATATTGTGATGTATATTAAGAAATCATAAATCATTCGTGCCTGTATAAATATTTGATCACAGTAATACTATATTTGAAAAAAGTTGTTCAACTACTTGATAATATATCACCTAAAAAGTATCCAATATTTTTTTTTTTTTAGTTATCTTTAGACCTAACTTTGTCGACTGTTGTTTGATGATCAGCTATTACTGATTTCTTATCACGACAAGAAATAACTGTACTATGTTTGTTACTGTCTAACAATATTTCATGCGAATCGTTTCCTGGTTCGAAAGTAAGAAGGAAGGGTGTAAAGGCTGCTAGCATTAATGTCCATCTTGGTGTTTCCGGGCTAAAGGACGACTTTTGGGTTTTACCGACGCCATAGACGCTAGAACCGCAAACGTTGATGAATGGGACCCCATCGAGAGTCCACGACAACCACAGCATTCATTTACAGTAATGAAGATATCTTTTTTCGTTCACTCCACATCCGTAAGCTCTATACGAGTTGCCATCGAAAACAAAAGAAACCACTATTTTTACTACTCATATTACTGCCGTCATAAAAATACACACAACAAAATCGTTTGACATTTTGGACCATTATTGACCGGTGGCCGATTTGTTCGTTCTATTAGCAACGTACTATTTTTGAACAATGCGTGCAAGTTGCCATGAACTTTATACATGCTGCAATTCAGCGAAGGAGGGGAAACGCACTCGTAAATTTTGTCTAGCGTACATAACGTTAGTAAGGCACGTACAGCGGGATGCTGGCATAAGAAGGAGAGGCAGTGTAAAGAGGTGCATTACTACGGATAGAAATGAGCCCACGCAAGTAGATTTGTCAAACTCCTTGTGTTCATTAAAAACGTGTTTTTCAAAATGGAAACCGGCGTGTCGCAGTATATATTAATATCAGGTGGTTATCAAAACACGGTATAATAACAACAATAATAAAATGTATAAATAATATTGCTGGAACCGTGATCTCATAGTATCGGCGTTGGACAATCAACTTGTCAGCTTATCGGGATTAAACGTATAGGACAAATTTATTACCGAGTTTTTTCAATTAATTCTATTTGGACATACACAGTCTACGAGTGATATTAATGTCAGCCATGTTATTATACAAATTATAATATATGTCACCCGACATTTTATCGATTTAATACTCTTATCAGCATTTATGGTATAAACACTTCCAAATTGTGTACGCCATTAAGATTTTATAAAACCCTAAAAATCAATGACTATTTTGAAATTTAACTCTTTATAATGTAATCGTTTGTTCGAAAAATACAAATATCGTCCTAAAGATACAAAAGCTATTGATATTATTGAATAATGTTTAAATAGAAAAAAATATTCATACGATAATATCCTATATTCTAATCGTCATATTTAGATTTAAAGGACCTTTATAGCAGACCGACAAGCCTTATCGACGAATAGATTTTACATTAATATAGCTATAACGAAGTAACATCTTATCATGCATTGTGCTTAATCTTTGATAATAGATTTCTAGATTTTCAGCCAGAATTGATAATAGCAATAACAACATCAAAGTGTTTGCTACGAGACTCGGACCGTTAAAATAACTTGGGATGTTCATTTTAGTGTATGCATACGTTTACATATGTTTATTTGTTTGTCTAAATGAAACTTTATAGAATTTCATGAAAGCTGACAGTGTATGAAAGCTAATTCAAAATGATTGACTTGCATATTATATAGATTGACTACATGATGAAATAGTAGACTATAATAGAAAACTCATACATGGAGATCCTCGCAGACAACTTTGATGTTACAGAAGTTGTTTGAGCCATGTTCGAGGTCCGCATTGTATGTCAGTCAAAATCGTTGTTCTCTATAAAAGATAGTGTATACATTACAGTATACGATGAGCACACGACACATAACCGCACGAACGGTTTTATCTGCGTATCACGGAAAGTGTATGCAAAACGAACCTGTTGGTCGATAGAATTATTCATGACAGACTAGGTGTTTGTAGCACACGTTGTATCACCACGACTGACAGTATATCTGAATTTATGGGTTCTTCTGGTCGTCCCATTCTCCTTCGGTTTAATTGAATACATGTGTTTCAGTAACAACTTGAAAACAAACTGTATACCCAATACTTTCCTCGGGCTGCTTATTTTTCTCTCAAGCATCACAATATACCCAACACGACGACATCTATTCTACGTTCAATAGTCACAAGTAATAGTCACCGAATACAATGATATATTTTTTATTTCTGAAAACAGTACGTGATGCATTAAATCAGATAATAACTTTAAAAGAAATTTTAACGGATTCAAAAAAAATTACCATCAAATTACTATTGATTCTTACTTTTACGAGCCAAGTTATAATGTCTTTCTATATATTCTCTGGTCACCGAATTCTTTACTTCTTCCCATTGTATATTTTATTTATCCTCCGTATTTTCTATCAAAACTAATTTCAATGATTAATAACCCAAGTGCCATTATAAGTATTCAAGTAATCCTATTCTACTTAAGGACATTTTAAAGCGTGTACACAATGTTAATTATTACTCAACCTCCTTTAAATCGTTTAAATGGCTTTTTAATCCTTTGTGCATATACATACACTCCGTGTAATGTACTTTGTTACAGTCTTTAGGACACTTATGGGTCATAAATTTGAATGTGTCTTTCAAACTTTATAACTAACCGAAGATCTTGAAAAAATTTCATTTTACAATAACAAAATTGTTATATGATAAACGTGCTGTTATTTTTTTAATGTTTGTATAATTTTGAAATTTTAAAAACCTAATCAAATTAATAATGTACTTTTTAATATTAAATTCTAGAAAATTTAAAAAAAAGTAATACAGTATCTTAAGTTATTTAACAATAAAAATATCCAGTTTGACGCATCGTTGTAAATTATGCCTAAATACATCACGAGCCAGTTTAAAAATTAAAAATAGAAAAGTTAGTTTTAATACAACATTATATTTTTTGTAAATTTCTAAATAGCGATGCCATTTTAACGAGCTGTATAAAGTAATTGTTGTTTTGTTTGGGTTCTTAATTTGAAAACGTGTACCTTCTACATACGAGTAATATAACAATACGTTTGGAAAACGGAAAATATTTTACAATTTACTTAGTTTCATGAAAGATGACACAGTACCGTATTATCTCAGCCACACATCACCACGTTATCAACATATATGAAAGTGGATTGGGATCTGAATCATTAGTGCACGGTGACCTAGTGGTAAGGTATGTCTCTAAGATGCCATGGGTCGGGGGTTCTAATCCTATACAGAGCCTCTTTTTTTCAAACGATTTCCGGTACAATTTCTATGACCGGCCGTCAATCTCCAGCGGCCCTGTTATGAAGTTAGACAAAAATGTTTGTTTAAGAGTTATTTTTTTGTAATATCGCCTTATTAATAACGATAGTTTTTTTCTTGTATTCTTTTTTAATAATATTTGTGCGACTGTAGTTTTTTGTTTTTATAGAGCAACCTTTATTGAAAAGGTTTTTTGTCGCATACAGATATAAAAAAAAGAATATTATTTTTTAAATTATTTTATATCAACATAGCTGATCACGATATAATTTTGCATTCAATGGAGTTTTAATGCAAATATAGTTTGTTGTATCTTAGACATCAATAAGTCTGAATGGTCATGAAACTTAGCCTCAGTATTCTATGTATGATTGTCTTTAGAACAACTACATTACCAAAGCACTTACAATTATTAGTTTTATTCTATGAATACATAAATTTATGCTAAAAGCTTTATGCTAAGATATATTAAGATTGACACAGTATATTTATGCGCATTCATATTTTAGAAATAAAACTTATCTTGAAAAAATTATATTATTTATTCATATTTTTACATGGTTATAAGCATTATTTTTGAATACAAACTATTAGTCACTGATAACCAGTGTAGAAAATTATGTAAAAATATCAAACAGTCTTTTCGTGAAGACAGCCAAAAATTATATGCTTTATTGTGTCAGCAATAATAATAATTATTATAAACACCGAGTTTCCTTTATTATATAAATTACTAACAATAATTAAATTTAGACTTTAATTTACGGTTTTCTCAGTCGTTGTAATTAAATCTGAGCCTGGGGGTCAGTTAATCAATTATATAGTTTACGATTTAAATAATAATAACTGTTGTAGTTATCACCAAAAGAACACCGCGTCGAAAAACCTTAATTTAAATTAATTAATGTACATAAGTTTTCAAGTGGTTATTTAAACTATATAATATTAACGTATAAAAAGTACAAGACATAAATAATAAATCTAATCTCGTTTGGCCAACCATTAATACCTAATAGCTGTTGTTCCTCGAAGAATATAAATTTCAATGATATCGTGTAATATTGATGGCATTAGCGTTGTTTGTAAAACATGTAATTATATTCAAAGAGATATACAACGATAGTAAATATTAATAATCAACTTTACATTCGTCATAATGGATGTTTGACTGTTATTATCAATATTCGGTTGGATCTACACATTTATGTTGACAAGGTGTGGAAAACGATGTTCGCCTGTGCCTCCCACACATGGCCTGTTTTCTAGGTTTACCCTTTAATCATCCGTCATTTTACATTTGCCGGGGTTGATGAAATATGACTTATATAGCCGTTTGTCTTCTGTCGGTTGCTGGGTACTCATTGCGTTTGTTTTTTAACGAACAGCTAAATAGAAACACACAACACTGGCGCCGGTTTGGGTAAACACCCTGCAACCAAATTATTACGAGTAGTAGAGGGTAACAAAAAAATCATTGTAATAAAATACTAGCTGCTGCTGATGGTAATGATAGTTGCCCGTATTATAATGAATTGTCTAGACCATATTACTAACCTTTTTTTTTTTTCAAATTTGGAACAATAACAAAAAAAACCTTATAATAACCCTGTATCATTATAATTGTAACAGAATCGTATAGAATGTAGCGTATTATATGTACTTGATGCTTCTTGACTATTACGCACCCGGAGATTAATCGGCCGTTTATGTTTAGGGTAATATTGGCTAGTAATAACGTTATTAGTTCGCCCTCAGCTGTACAAAATAAGTCTGTACAATTAGATCTAAAGATAATTATTAGATTAATAAAAATATATTTTACTAAAATACGTGTATTATTAAATAAGGTCAACATGACCCTTATCATTATCGTAAGTGGGTATTCCTAAAATTATATATTTTTTATGCTCTCAAATAATTGAGTCAATTTTTTCATTTTTTGTTCGTATAATATTTAATTAATTTAGTAGCAAAGAGGAACACGAGTTCAACGCATTAGATCATTAATAATTTCCTTGTAAATTTTGCTACTTTATCTGATTATACATTTATAAAGTGATATCATACGCTATTTTATTCGGTATAGACTATAATAAATGAACCTGTAATTTAAAGATCTCATTTTTGGTAATTTATTAAAACTACATGAAAAATGAGATGCTGTATAATATTTTGCGGTTCATGAGTATACTTGGAGTTAATAGGCGACTCATTAGACCTGGTCGGAACGTTAATGGTAGCTTATATACTATAACAAACTTTTTCAAAAAATTACACTAGGGGTAAAAAAATAGCAACAACCTTCATACTTTAATTGAAATTTACCTACCATAGCAATTGATCAACGTCTGAAGATTGTGATATTTACATAATTCATTTAAATTAAAAGTCAGCACATTAAACGTTAAATTTTTTTTTTACGCACACTATAATATTATATCCATTTTAGAAAAGTAAGAATAATATTGTGGTATTCGGATAGTAAGTTAACAGTCAAACTTAAAAAATGTTCTTAACTCTTTATTTAATTTAATTTATATTTAAATATGTATAGTTATAAAATTTATAACTATATTTAATATAGTTGAAATTATATTATAAACTATTGAACTAAAACATTTTTTTTTTTTAAATTCAATTATACAAACTTTTGACTTGCATTCTTTCATAAAAATATTACAATTTTGAATGTTATATTATTAGTAATATTTAATTTTTAAAATTTAATATTATAATAATAGTTTTCACTATACCCAACCCTTTATCTAGTAAATTAAATAATATGCAGTAGATTCACTGAGGACAAAACACACGATATAATTTTATTTATTAATTTTGATACTTAAAATTAATTGAATTAATTTTTAACTCTTTTTTTGAAAATGAACACGTGTTAGGAAGTATAAACTATAACATATAATTTAAAACCATCCAGGTATATAATAATAAATTAATCACCATTGCCTGACTTGGCCACCGTATCCAAAAACGTAAACTGCCACTGCGTATAATTAACGGATTGTAAATCAACCGGTAGACATTTGTACATGAACTTCGAAATGAATGACCCCAAACAACATCCCATAAACCATCAAACTGTATTTAAATGCTATGCTAAAGTGATATGCTTTGAATAATTATGCTAAATAAAAGTGTACTAACAGCATAATTTTATTTTGACGTATACTTCCCTGTTGTATAGTCTATACTAAATGTTTAATGTTACTATAAATATTTTGTGCTAGAAGAATATTTCATTAGCTTCATTTAACAAATTTACCAATTTATAGTTTAATACTGGTGCGATTCGAAATCTTTGATGCATTAATTTTACCTTGAATAAACGCCATCAGTATTTATACTTGGAAAGGAATTTGAAATATACTTAGTAACGGGATTAAATGAAAAAGAAATTTTACGGCTGATCTCTTCGACACAAAATGATGACATGAATCGCATTGCAGGTTTGGAAACGAGGGAGTCTGATATTGTTTGATGAGGGCAAAATAAATCTCAACAGCATACACGGCATGTGTATTATGTTGTATCACAGGAAATATCATCTCGAGTGGTCTACCGCGATCGCTACGTACATCTTTATCAATGCTCGTTTGCTCAATTAGGCTCATTATGAGTCGAGCTGCACTATTCATATTTACATAACGTCCATTTGTGCAGACAGCAGCAGCTGTGTGTGGATTTTTGGGTTCCAAATTACTGGATGGACAATAGTATGCGTACCCTTTCAAGTGGGCGACTATAATGTATATGCGCACGACTGAAAATCAAACGGGGCCTTTATGTTTTTTCAAATAATAATATTTTCAAGTGTTTCCGAGGTATTCACTATACATGACCTTACGGGACGCTTTTGATCGAATTGTCCTTTTTTCGCAACATTACTATTTCTCCGTTGTACGGTGTAACAGTCGTATAAATGAACAAAGACAGAAGATTACTTAATTTTTCCATTAAAGTTGAAAAAGTTGAACATTACATAATTCCTAGAAACACATCTACTTATGAATAACGAATTCGTTGCATTGCAAATTACTGGACTCGCCATAAATATTTATTTGATAATTAGCTCGTTGAGCTTATTTTTATTCTTATACTACTCGTGGACACTCCAATTTATTGATAATTATCCTTAGTTATATTAGAATCTATAATTTTTACTTTTGTATTTTATAACATTTTTTTGCGCTCAAACGTCGTAATGCTCATTACGAAAATATCCAGTTCAGCGAAAAAATCTGTTAGCTTTAGAATTTTATTGCAACAAGAAGACGTGAATAACTGAACAAGCTGTTTGTGTTTTATGTGAAGTATTCAGCAATACATATAACAACTGCTAATAAATCGCTGCAGCACATCGTTTTTTGCTTGTTCGTCTATCAAATATATTATATTACTATTATAAACGTCGAGACGTCTGCAAAGAGTGTTTTGTTTCAGATTTACATCCCAGAAAATAATATACTTAATAAAGTAGCCCCACAACGGTATATATCGTCCCATAAAACAGCAAATTGCGAAACATCGATGGTATTATTAATACTTGTTATGCATACCATGAGATACCACACATGTGGTATTAGGTTTCTTCAATTCGATTGTAATCAGAAAATTTATTTTAATAAGACCGTACTTTGTTTCTTACAGTCTATGGGTTACAAATTACGAATTGTGCAGAATAATCGGAAACAATCAAAAGTGTTTGATAGTGAAAAGCAGGTTCGTTCAAGAGCGTCTGATGAAATAACACAACTTTTAGGCAGATAAACGCCCACGCAGACACGTGACTCTTCTTGCATTTAACACGCATCCCAAAGAACATTACTAGACATGAATTATTATTTTTCAGTTCACGGGTTGCGTGATACGCAGCGCATCATCATCAAAGTATATGTCTACATTGTATCTACGGACATTTATTGTATCGCGTGACGAAACTTGCCTAAACCCCTGTAAGCACGATCGATAACGATAATATCTATTTTATCCCACATAGTTATAAGTAGTAAGAATACGATAAAACGGTATGGCTACTGACAATTACGACATTTTTATTTTTATAGTCACTGTGCGCAGATAACGGTGCGGGCCGATGACGAATTAATTATCATCCCTGTCGTCGCCCAACCGTATCATCGTAACTATTGGCATAATCATGTCTGCGTTTCAATAAGTTAATCTCTTATATGGATTACGAAGACACTCATTTTGCTTATTATTCAAAACTCCGTGAATTAATTCAACATCAAACTGTACGTATCTCACGTGTTATATAAAAACGTATCAGACGAAACATGCGATCAATTATGTCGTATTACTTGCCGAAAAATAAAATTTATTGTGATTCGACTAAGTAGCTTATTTTCATGCATCCGCTGTCCAATCGATTTTGGTCGTTTACAATGATGACGATGATCGTAACGCTAAATTAAAAAACAATTCAACTACTTCATGTAATCGAATATGCGGACACACAGTGCTCAATTAACCCCTGGCAATGTCATATGTTTGCGTGTTCAACGTCTGGACGTAAATAATCGATAACAATGCCTTGCTGAATTAAATAATATATTAAATATGAACGTTTTATATGTAATTATTGGTCTGAAGTGTGTGCCCTTTGATTGATACATTCATTATTAGTTTTTATTGTCTTAATAGTACAAAGTTGTGTTCTGCCACTTCAAAATATACTCTGTATTTTAATCCTCAAGTAATATAGTACTTTGAGCTTATTTATCATACTATTTCATGGCGAAACCATTTAGTTATTAAGTCATATTGACAGTCATTACTCCCTCTGATGTTTAAGTATAGTTAAGGTTAATTTGAATCTAGCCACTTGAAACGTATTCCAGTTATTACGGTCTATGACAGTACCTTTATCGGTCGATAATACACTTCAGAATGAAACAACATAAATACAATTACGACTTGGGATCTCGGTTCAGAGATATTTTTTCGTTATGAAAATTTAAGTTTCATATAAAGTAATAATTTTTTTCACTAGTTTTATTTAAGAAAAATAGTATTTTTACAATGCTTTTAAAACGTCAACACAGTTAAAGTTCCCGAGGCTCTTCGTACTCGATCTTAAGAACAGTACCATTTTATTCTAGTATCAGAGTTGCCACTAAAACTTTTTTCTACCAAGCTATTTAGTGGTCAATCTTTTTTCGTTTTGTTATTGAGTTACAGTAGAAAGCACTTTGAGAATAGCTGGAAGACAAGACAATACGCTCTTTAAACCAACCGCTAGATTAAATATTAAAGTTTTATATAAAAATCTAAAAACCATAGAATCTTCGTTTATTAAAGTTTTTCCATTAAATTTTTTTTGGTATAACCTACGTTGTGAAAATAAAGAAATAGTAAACTCCAGTGGTGGTGACTGAATTCGATTAACCAACAAATAAAGAAAACTATATATTATGTCTATAATTCTAAGAGCACCTAGACTTCAGTTTTCTATAAACATAAAGCCGGATGAAAGGAAAATCTCATGAACATTGACTGACGCCTATATTACTGATTTTAGGGTGAAGGATAAATGTGTGACATTCGAGGTTTAATTTCGAGAAAAATATAAACTGGCCTTCAAACACTAGGGCGCCAGATGCATTGGAAAAACCGATTAAATTCGTATGGCTATACAGAGATGTGCGGTCCGAAAACAATCAATCATATAACCTCCGGGGTTGATATTACTCTGCCCCTCTTCTATAATTTACAGAACTTAGTAGAGAAGTGCAATGGCTTTTCAAGCCGTTTCTGTGTTTATCCTTGTGCCCTGCTGGTGCCATTTCAAATTGTCATTATTATGGAAAATTCAAAGCTTATTGGTCACAAATGGGAGGTGAAATAGACGGGTTTGAATAAATCAAAAAAGAAAAATCATCAAAATGCAAATGATCCAAATAAGTCTTACGGGAGCACCATATTACCCATATAATGGTTACGCCATGTCTGGTCGTTTTCCATAAGCGCAGTGCATAAATCCTTCCGATCTTATTCTAATATGGAATGACGCCCATAATCGGAAAAGAAACCAATATTTTTTGTCTCAGTGTTTCCGTTACACACTTTAGTTCAGTATTATTTTAGAATATCTGTTTCTAATAAATAGAATATGATGTCTGATAGTAAATGTTCCGAGTATCTAACATGGCTATATGATACAGATTTTATACTTGAGACATATTATAATCTTGATTATTATAGTTGTTTGGATGCGCAATTTAGTTTTAGAAAACTATAATTGATTTTTTTTTAAAACCTACATAATCGCAAAAGTACATCACATTAAAAGTTTTTGTAGTTTCATAAAAAGAATGAATGGTAAACCAATAGGAATGCTAAATAAAAAAATCGATTTACATTATATCTGTAGTTTGAGCTAAATCGAATACCAAAATGTTGTTAGACGAATATTTGACGGTCGTTCAAATATTTTACCGGCGGCGGATTGTCTTGCTCAACACGGATGAGGATTTCTTGGCATCTGGGTATCTAAGTATAGAAATTTGTTCGCAGATAAAACACTTCTAGCGAATATACGGCTGTATGAAAAACAATACAATCACGATGATGTGCATGACTGGGTGAAAAAAACATGATTAACTAAGAGTAATATGTAATTATTGCATTATTATCTGTATATTTTTTATGAATAATGCAGAAAATATGACACTTTAAATAAATAACTGAAATGAAATAATTCTATTATACAATGTATAAAATGTTTATACTTTATCACATTAATATTACATAATATAATATATTCATCTAGATTTTCGTTAATATAAAGGAAATATTAATTCAATATGCATATTAATATAAGTTATATTATGTAGGCTGTTCAATAAGTAAGATAACGGATTTCTATTGTTCTCGTTATATATAAAAATTTACTTGTTTCCTTACTTTTTAAACATTCTGTATATATAACTTATAACAATATATCTAATATATAATATATTAAACTTGTAATATATCACATATTATGTAAAAAAAAAATGAAATTTGTACAAAGTATATAATGGAGTTTTGTCTCAGATACAATTAATATATTGAATATCGTATTAATCTACTTTAATCAAAATATAGAAATAAATTAGTTATCCATATATAACTCAAAAGGGTAAGCTATTGAAAAATGAAATCTGTAACCTATAAATTATTTATAGTTTTATTTTAAATCAAATACTATAAATCACGTTTTTATTGATAAACAATATAGATTGGCCACACATTTGGACTTATTCCAAATACAGATGCTATTTCAAATGATTTTATAAATCATTTCTAGAATCTATTACCGGCCTGAATAAATAATATGTTAAATACGATATAGTAGTATTCGACGTTCTTTTTTATGTGTCGAAGTACATAATCGATCAATCCGTAAAGTATCTTTAATTATCCAACAGACACGAAATGATGTGATACGCAAACAATTGAGATCCAAGAATGCTAACGTTCACTTACTGTAGACAGTGATTGGAAATTTAACGGAAGGTCAATATCCAATGTCGATTGTGTCTTGGTCAACCGATTTTGCTTAACGAAATTCAAAACAAAAAGAAATCTCTTTTGATAAGTTCTTTCCTCGGTGTCTTAAATTCAAATAGTCAGCATTAGTCAATATTTTCTGAAGACTATACACTAAATTAAGAAGATATTTGAGTGAGCTAAAGAGTAATAAATTATTCATTAGAGATGTCGGCAAACAGGTAAAATGTCTTTCCTACCTCGTTTGTCTTCACGCTGAAGTTAAAAGTTTCTTGCGTCCTCTTCCTTAACTGTTATCCCGGATTCTAGTGCAAACTTATACAGTGAAACTTCTAAGAGCCGAAACCTTTTAGAAACTTCATTGTGAAACTACTGTTTCATTCTATTCTAATTTCAAGATTCACATTAATGGACACTTTTTGAGAAGCAATTACTTTTCACAAATGAATTCAACATTCAATTTGTGACCATGTAATTGTAGTTCAGAGTTTTTGTTTCTCAACACCCATATGTCTATAAAAAATTCAATTTATAAGTTCAAAAGCAATTGGATTACAATAAAAGATTACGTTCTAAGTATCACAACTATCGAATAATCCAATTAACTTGTAACTTAAGTATGTGTTAAGTTTATTAAATAAATTCAATTTTACTATTAATCGTTCCACTTGATTTTACATTTTATTAGTTTAATGAATGTACTACTTAAATTCAATTTGTCATCTGTAGAATATATTTAATTGTTTACAGATTGTTAAGCGTATCTATAATTTGTGTTGAGATAATTGTAAATAAATCGAAAAAAATGATTTATTCCAAAAACTACTAAACTCGATTAATTCTGTTGATTATAACGAATTTTAGGTGTTTGCTTTTTTATTTGTTAATTTAATAATCTCGTTCACATAAATCTTTGTTAGCCGTTTAACGCGTGCTGAAAAGTCAATTAAAAATGTTATGCCCCAAGAGGCCTACAAATATTGTTTTGTATGTTCCCTAAATTGCCAGAAAGTGTTAAATTAAACATTATAGTGGGTGGATTATTATAGCAATAAATCAATATGCAGAGAAATATTTATTGGATCTACTATATCATCTCGTCGGCCCAAGAAGAGGTTTTATCTTTTAGCCCCGAGCTCGATAGAATGTTTTTACAAAAAATGTATAATATATATATATATATTCATTTTATATGGACTATGGTGTTTAAAGTGTTGATTTGGTACCTATATATGTGTGTTTATAATGGTACTTTTCTCTTTTCCCCGGGCTTTTATTTTTCTCTAAGTGTTCATTAAACTGTGGCGTATTGTTCTTATTACAGAAACCCCGTACAATATTATCTAGCGTCGACTACTATGATTACTAGACGATTACATGAGTACGCGGGCTTCCTGTTCGAATACTCATATGATTTCGATTACTAAGCGAGGAAAAATATGGTTACATTCCAATTTTTTTATATTTTATGATATAATTTGTGCTATGCACGTGGACGTCATCGCATACCCGTTACTTTTATCGTCATGCTCAAGTTTTAACGGCGTCGTAAAATAAAAAAATCCTTATGCGCTTAGTTAAATGCACTACCAACTCGGTTCTTTCTTCGGCGTAATTAGCGCATCAAAAGACTTGTGTGTGTAAAAAAACTTAAAATGAATACTAAAAACATAATATTATCTATAATATTTTAATAAATAATTAACATTTATTATGTTTTTTTCACTTTGCAATAGATTTTTAATTTCATAAGTTCATTCTGTATAAAAAATGGAAAACAATAACAGTAATAAAATCAAAAATCGATTCGTTGTCTCTATGTTACTATACCGTTGTTTGTATTTTTTTTATTAAGCATTGAATGTAAAATAATTAGAATAAAACAACCACTAGTCTGTACACTTCTTTTTATTCTGTATCGTAAAGAAAAAAATGTTTAGCTCCATTTTTCATAGACATATTTATGTTTAAAATATTTTTGAAAATATCTTTTTTAATATATATATAAATTAAAAAAAAAAATTTTTGATATAATATTTCTAGAAAAAGTTCAGTATTTTACTACTATTCTATAAGGCATTTTTTCTATTGAATTTTTATCTATAATAACAAACGTATCCTTAACGATTTAGAGCTGTCATGGAAACCGCATGGATTACATTCATTATTAAACATAGATATATACATAAAACATGGAGCCTTTATGATAACTTTTAGTATTTTTTTCTTTTTTTTTTGTCTGGAAACTAAGGGTAGTAACGAACTTATAGGTTTCCTTTTTCTATTTTTATTGCTTCGTAGCAGTTAAATTTATTTGTATTCTTAAAGGGGACATTACCAACAATATACCCTATCTAATGCTGCGTTCACCTCTATTTTTTCCCTCTTGAAATGGACGATTAACTAAATGCGCCAAACTCAAACGAAAGTTTCTCTTCATAAACTTTTACTTATTGTTTTCGTGTACAACATTTTGATAAAAAGTAAAAACGTATGTCTATTTCATTAGCAGTATAAAGAAATGAAATTGCTTTACTATGTTTTACACAGACACATACAATTCTAGTGAAAACATATTGTGGGTATTTAAAACGACCTAATATTCAATTGGATTGTAAATATAAAGCGTATGATTATTTTCTTGATTTATTAATCCAAAACTATGATACAGAGTCAATTTTCATAATAGTTTATCGTTTTTTGAGTAGACGTTTCCCCCTTTTTTTTTTTGATCTGAACTTCGTCAGTTCACAGATGGGCGTGTGCGTGATGTTTATAAGAATATCTCCACAGTCTAGCATCCCTTTACCGACGAAGGAGTAGAAAAACGCCCATGACCGAGGGCTGCTTGTTATCCATAGAATATATGATGGCAGTCTTTGCACGATCACATTAAACGTAAACAATCCGGTGGTTCTGTTTATTAATTCCAAGGGTCTCGGTGACAAGACTTGCTAGAGCGGTGGTGGCGGCAGACAGAAGGTGTTTTGTAAATAATTCCTCACAGATACGGTCGTACGTTAACGTTCGATGAATCCCCAACGGACGCCCACCTAAATGTTGTTTCATACATAGGTACTCCAATCATACAATCTTATCTACATCTCTTAAATTATACCGCGATACATGTGTTTTAAACTCTTGCTTTTTTATTTCACTCACACAATATCCCTACTGACACATTCATGACCGTAAAAACCACTTTCGTAAACCATTTAGAGTATACATTTGTATATGATCCTATAGATTTTTAAGTAAATGCGTGGACGTATGTATTTTAATTTGGTAAATAAAAACCACCCAATGATTTCAACGTTTGTGTATAACAAGAACAACGTAGTTACAAATGTGTATCACATCTAATCTACATAGCTTAGCAACTCAAAATATTATGGTTCAGATAACTCAAATATACTTGTTTTAAGATAAACTAAAATATAGAGGTCCAGCGAGAAAAATCATCAAATTTTTATTACCGTTAACTATACTTAATAAATCTAAAACTCTCTTTGAATTCCTGCACTTTTGTTTACACACTCAAGTCGCCAACCTTCTGTTGGCGACTTTCATTCGGTAGAGTCATCGTATATTTTATAATATATTACACATAGCACGAGCGCAAAGAAAAGGGTTTTTTTTTTTTGCTGATGTAATTGAAAAGTTCGAAAAAAACAGAAAAAATTCGATTTCGTTATGTATTCAAAGCGTGCTCGAGTTCATTTTAAATTCAGTTCACATGCCAGACATCTTCGGTTGTCGAATGTGCTCGCAGAAGCACGTGTTATGGACTTATTTCTATACAACCTAGAAGTAAATAATTTTTTTTTCTATTTAAAACATTTACAGAAAATTGTTTTTGTAATAACAGACAAATTGAGTTATAATAGTGTTACATCGTTAAATTTACAATGCCCGTGTATACGTAACTAGTATCAGAACCAACTAAAAATTCTATCAAATTAAAATAGTACTTTAAAAATAAACAAAATTTTATTTGAGCAGATAATTTTCAAAAGCGTTTCCAATACTTTTCAATTAGATTAAGATGCGTTTGTTACAAAAGGAAAAGTCACGAGTATGGTCGTTTAGTTCGAAAGAAAGTTTATTTCAGAGCTTCTTAAAGTAGTCACTGTATTTAATGTTCTTGAGATAAGGTCAAAAAGTAATCCTGCGAAAACAAAACTCGTGGAAACGTTGCCGGCATAGTGCAAGGCGCGACATAGTATAAATGCGGGGGGGGAGATGCGACTTGATGGAAAAATAACAAGCAGTCGGCGTCGGGCGAATAGTATTTTCCGGTAATGGAAAAGTAATCCAATATGTACACCGGTGAGGGGTTATGGTTATGTAGCAAAACCACCAGGGTCAGAACTGCAACACCAGGCAGTGGGTGCACACGTGACGTTAACGAAAGACAAATCATGCGACAAACGGGTGACAGGTGAAGGTGACAAATTACTGACGTACTGCTGAGACACAGACGCCGCGTTGGCGGTTTGTCTCCGAGTAATTAATATTATTTTCCAAACCCGTCAAATAATACATGAGGTCCAAAGTTCTCAAATGAATTGTCGAACAACTGTCAAATGACTGCAGTTACCGAAACAGATATGATTCACACCATAACGGCTTTCCGTTGAATCACAATAAATGGGGACAGGAACCTGACCCGATGTTAGACAACCCAGCACCGACCAATTGAAGCACTGACTGGCTTTAAGACATGTATTTTTGAAATTCTGAACAAATTGTAATTACCCGTTGAACTTAGTGATGCAAATCGTAATACACTCTTAAAAATTCTGCATTTACGAATATTGCGGGAGACTCAAAACTACATCGTCAACTTCATTACCATCAAGGCAAATACCCATTTGTTTCATGTAGGTTCATTAAAGAGCACTGATTATGGTGCGGTCGTCTGTTACACGCGTTTTCGCTCATTCCGTTCTATTGACATAAAATCTGAATGGTCAGACGGATAAATCATTAAAGCCGCAAAGATTGCACCCCGTCGGGACTATGTGAATTCGTGTTTTTTCAGCTCACTTCTTAAAAATACTTTTATCTATAAAATATTAATCGTGGGTTGAGAACGATGTTCTAAAAAAACGGCTTCTTCTAATAATCAATACGTACGAAGGCGTAGATTTACGACTCCTCTCAACCCCAAAGATATATGTTTTTATGACTGATCAAATGTAAAAAAGGTGATAAAAAAAAAATTACCACACTTAGATATTGAGATTGATTTCATTTAAAAAAGTCGAAAAACAATGTTATATTTTACACTAACGTGTATCAAATACTTTGATTTAGTTGTAATTTCTTAATGAATTTCTTATAGGACACTTCACCATACTACAAATACAAATGAAAACACTAGATATACTGGTTTTACTTTACTCTGACCTCTTGGAATAAATAGGTTCTGGTAAAATGCGTATTTATACATTTTATCAACTTGTGATTACCCCGGGCAGTAGTTGTGTTAGCCTCGTTTTATTTATGCTTATGCACACTACAATCAGATTAATCCAGTAATTACAGCATTAGACTATAGTATTAAAATATGATTCTTACACTTCGACATGTCTGCGGGTTTTCCATATTATTATCCTGAAGCCATATTGATGCCACGCGTGCCGCCTGTTATGCGTTAACTCCTCATGAGTAACTTATCGGATGAACCTAAGTTCATCTTTATATCTTGTCAACGGTTTAAAATAAATGTAAATTAATAGAGGCAGAATATATAATTTTTTATTTTCTAATAAAAAAAAAAATATTGTAGTGTCAGACAACTTTTTTATCCGTACAGCAATCAGAAAAACTCAAGAACTTGAAGAATTTTTGTTTTAACTATATAAACTAGAGCAGAGCACAAGATTACAATAGATACGGCGACCATAAAACTCAAAAAGCAGTCCGAGAAACCAAATACACCCGCATTTAGAGCAAACAATAGACAAATAAACGTGGGAATATTACACATAAAATACTAATTGGTATTCGGAAATGGGTCCTTATAAAGAATATATATAGTTTGACGAAAATCCATACAACTCGAAATACACACAGTTACGACAAAACTAATTTGAAAATATTTAAAAAATGTCTTTGTCTTATAAGCGATGTTGCGTTTAAATGTTCATTTAACTATTCTATGTACTTTTGCTTGGCGCAGTCTTTTTTTGTATTTTTCTTTGAAACCCTTGCGGGTATTGATCGTTATACGCCACTTGATCTATACGTCAAGGTGTTTTCCAATTATTTAAAAAAAAAACACCGTCGGCATCCAAACGGAGTGCATCAAAAAAGAATAATTACAACGTTTAATTATTGCAGGTGGTAAACTGGTGTTATAACACATAACTATATTATTATTATAAACGAAACCGATCAAATTTTGTTGAATCCTTTTTTGATCGCCTTCACCCGTCAATTACAAAGAGCGGCATCCTTTTTTTATTAAAATTGGGAAACACCTCGTCAATGTGTCCTGGACATACCTCTCTCTAATTACGATCCGTCGTCTGTCCGACGGATGATACCGTACACACCCAACACAGCCGTAACAAAGTTGATCGGTCTAACGTTTCATATCGGAGTATTCTGATCGAGCAACCGTTTCCTTAACGTGGAGGCTCACAATAGCGAGGTCAGAGGCTATACTTGATAATATAATACAATTAAATTAGGCCGTTTCAATAGTCTTTCTAATGCGATAGTTCGTTTATTTTGTAAGAGTTCAGATCATGTCTCAAAAACGTATCGAGTTACACTATTGATAAAAATTAAACCGAAATTAAAGTGTTATTAAACATTCCCTAAAAAATAACACTCGTTTTTCGTTCCGGTTAACAAACGGTTTCGTATTACAGCGCTATAAACACACCGACAATTGTGATATTATTATCATTTATACATTTTAATCCTTGTTCAGGTACACGTCTCTGTATGTCATATCGGGACGATTGATATTCATAACAACATTTAGCGTCTTAGTTCCTTTCACTATTACACCTCTCAACATAACTGTATACCTTCTTGTAATTTTATTGTTAAAAGCACATCATACACACATTATAATTTCTATAATCGCGTCTATTCCGTCCAAGTATTTAATGAATCCAAACACGCGCGATTTATTAGGTATACATTGAAATATTTCTTTTTAAACGTCAATAATATTTAAACAAATATTTGAGCGTACAGTATGTGTCAGGTATTTAATATTTTTTCGGGTGCACTAAGGATGATTAAACGAGGATTAATATTCGAACAAAAGAATGTGATTAAAAAGCTGAGTTTTATTTAAAATTTAAACTAGGATTATTTACATATTATTATAGAGGTTCGGTAAGTCCTGGAACAACGCTTAGATCCATGTTATTGTTTTAACAATACACTTCAAGCATGTAGAAAAAAAAGAGTATGCAGCATAAAATGAGCGCTTTTGTTTTGTATTTTTTTTTCTTAGAGTGTAATTGACCTTAATTTACCTTTTATAGAATGTTTGTTTTCTTTCCCTTTTTATGTCGTAATAATACAATGAGAACGCACATTATTAAAACCTTTTGGTCAATACGAGTTATTAATAAAATGAAAATTACATTAAAAAGGTCTGTAACAAAAAAATAAGAATTCTGAATGCATTAAAATATCATAGGCATAGACCACTAAGCGTTATTATAAAAATTTATATGAACCCAGAACTTTTTATAGCGTTTATTGTATAAATATACAGCTCGACAATCAAGTTAAACCTAAAATAGAACAGCATATTATAATACTAGGTTTCATTATAAATTAATACTTTTTTTTTTTACAGGTCATTTATGAATCAGATAGAAAAGAAACAAATGGCACTACAATGATGTCGATTAATTGGATTTGGCTGTGGTTTATTATTTTAAGATACAGATGGACAGATGCGACAGATTTGTGTAAGTACTTGCCAAATTATGAATGTTTAACAAACTTTTAAATATTAACATAATAGTATTATAATAGATATATATATATATATATAAACTTGAATATATGTATCGTATCGACACAAAAGTAGCGTTAAAAAAATATTGAAATAAAATGAGTCAATTTTTTTACAAGTTTAAAAGACTCTTAGAATCGTCACTTCTGTCACAGTAGTTTGAATAGTAAGTCCATTAGTTAAAAATATAGGCAAGACAAGTATTTGAGAAAGGTTGTAAGACATTACAACCACATCGTGTAATTGGAACCTGAACGTTGTAAACATTTAAAAATAAACAACTTTTAAATACTTTACTTTAGAATATTTGATGTAACTATTATTTAATAAGAGATGGCTAACAAACATGTTTTGGCTCGACTAATCAGATTAAATGTGTTTGGGATGTTAATGACATTTAGAACACTTTATATAGACATGTTCTGTCAAGAGCACTCGTGTAATTTTTTAACAGCTGGAAATCATTTTTCAATTCGACTTCCACACAATTTAATTATTTTTTTGTTTCAAACACTTAATAATTGAAACAAATTCTAATATAAAAACATTAAATATATTATGTAAATTACTTTAAACTTCCGCCAAAGTAAATCAGTGATTAAAAAACATTACGTAAAGAATTGCTACAGTGATTTATAATACAAAGAAAATTGTTAGGTGTGTTTTAAAACACACCGACGAAGGGTGGACTTGGATTGTCTTTAGACACGCGTTACCGGTTTTCGCTCTTTACATTCTTCTGAGTATACAAAAAAAAACTGCAAACCATGCATATTGAGTTTGGCGGAAGTTTACTCGCTTTCGTGTACAATAGCAACGAAACCCAAAAACGTTTCCAATTAAAACTTGCGGCAGGTGAGTGCCAAACGAGACGTCACAAGAACTCTGCAGAAAAACGTCTATTATGTGAGTTACCTGTGAGTGTATGCATGCGTCAGATAATTAATGGAAGCGCAGCTGTTCTAATTACAAGTTCACCTCCTCCCTCACAAAGGGAGAAGGAGGCGAATCAATTTTTCAACGTCAGATGCACCGCAGTCCACAGTGTTACTAGACTATTATCTTGTAAACAGTCGTAAGTTGTGTTTAATCGGAAACGTTCGTCCGTTTCACCCTTTGAGCGCTGACAACTTTAATTTTCGACAAATCTGATAAGTATTTCGTTTCGACTTTACAATATTGCCACGTGCGTGTAATTTCCGTTTGATAAAAACAAAAGTCATTTAAGGGCTTTATGACATCTGCACTCGGATACGCCTTTTCTATATAACGACGTCATATTTGAAAACATTAATTAATATTTAATTAACGCTTGACTAAACGACAAAAAAAAAAAAATCAATACGTTATTAACGGTTGACAGAAAAGAATCGTTTGTACCTCAAATATTGAAAATTAACTTAAATGGAACAAAAGTCCAATAAAAGAAAACCGTAATAAGATCTATAATGTATTTATTTATTTTTTTTTTGACACTTTTGCTTATTCACTTATTGACATGTTTCGTTAAAAACAAGTTGATCTGTATTTTAATAAACTGTTTTAAATGTTGGCTTGTAAACAATTTAAAGTTGAACGAAACTCACAAAAATGAATATTTTAATGAAATGTATTTTATTGTTCTGTCACTACCCCCGTTTGATAAATCTGACACACTGAATTTGATTATATGAAATGGTTAAAATAATTTCAAATGCAGTTTAAAACTCCTCAGATTTTCATGAGATATTGTAATTTTTTTAACTTCATAGAACCTATGAATCATATTTTCTACTTCTCTCCGTTTCCCTTTGCGATTAACGACAATGCCTGTATGCACTATCTATATAAATATTTCCTTTTCAAGTTCTTAATGAACCCTGTAGCAGTTTAATCTTTTAGGAGTGTTTGCATAAGCACTTGTGTATGTATTAACCTNCCCTGTAGCAGTTTAATCTTTTAGGAGTGTTTGCATTTGCACTTGTGTATGTATTAACCCTCAGTTTAGCATGAGTAAACATACGCAAACAATAGATTAACTAACCGGAACAAAATACTGCCGGTCATTGATAAGCTTAACTCAGAGCAATATTTTATGAATTCCTGTTGGTCTTATCATCCGGTTCAGGTTATCAGTTTATCCGTATTCTCGTCGGTTTTCGTGAATTCACTTTATATGTTTTGTCCCTTCGACCCATAGTTTTAAGGAACCGTTCGTTGTTTTAACTTTAGTTTAACTTTTAAGTTCCCTAAGTAAACTTAAAAAGTTGAAAATTATTGAATTGAAAAGAGTTTTGTACAAGTTATGCAGCTGCTCCTCTGTTGGTAACACTACAATGCTTAACAATGTTTGCTGTTATACTAGTGACGAAAATAAATTACTAGAAGTAAATCTGAATAGACATTCCTACAATTGTTCTTTTCTCGTCTCTAATAATACTACCAACATGACACAGGCATTTTGTTCTTTTGTGCAAAACATTGTTTTTTATGATCTTGACGTGACCGAACCTCATTCGCATAGCTTTACATATTTTAACGATTGGCATCGGGAGAGGGTGTTTTGAATTTCTACTAGAAATAAAAATTGCATAGTATTCGGTGTGCGCGTTGGAACGAACTGCCAATTAGTCCGTCGATTTTAACTAGCAAACCACATGTCTGTATAAGTTATCGACAAAACATGATACATTATTTTCTGTTACGTTAACTACGAACGTTATAGTTAAGAAAGCTAAACAATGTGAAGTAGACCGCAATTGTTTTCGTATACTCGACATGATAATATCTTTGGTTCGCAATAATCGATTGAAAGAGTAATGGATTTGAACCGTTGACTTAAAATTCAATGTTTAATGGAACAAATCGCGATATTGTTAACGCTCAGCCTCATTATCAGCCGAATAATTTCTTTTATCGAAAAAAAATAATAGCCCTAAAAACATGGCTATGAAAATAATCACGACAAAAATATAGTAGGCGAGGGAAAACATAAAAAATAATATATCTTGCGACTTTTCAAGGGGTGGCATAAAAACAGTAAAGGTCTTGGAAACAAAATGAAGCGGAAATTCGCTCTCGGCATAATGACGCGTCTGCAAAGAAAACGGATTTGGTTGTCCGAACAGGGTGCACATATAGGGTGAAGTGTAAACTTCTTTTTCGAAATCATGCCATAACTCACCGTATGAACAACTGTTGGTAAATGACGCACCCTGTGAACTCATTTGGATTTGTTTTCGGTAAAAACTGAACTAACAACGTTACTTCTATCGGGGGGAATTTTTGCTTAGCGCAACAAATCGGTAAAATAAATACATACTACACAAAAACGAATTAAGCCATGATATGTTTGATAGACCATCAAAAGTGAAGAACAATCCTACGGAATTTAACAATCTCTTATTGGATCAACTTATAAACGATCATTATTAAATTATTCATTCTGTTGCATACTTCTTACGTAGAAAGAGATTTATCAGCCTGTATAACATAATTTGCGTTTTTAGAAGTTAGACACAACCTGTGTAATAATTTTTATTTACAATACGTTTAGAGTAATTAAGCGTGTAAAATACATAGCAATTCAATTAACAACAGCCATGTTAGGGTCCGAAAACATATTTTGTGAATTGTACTCGAAAGCTGTTGTACAATTACTGAAATTAATCATGTATATTACATTCACGGACCATTGTTCGTTTTTTTGTCAGTATCATACCGAAGAAAGCAAAACGCAAGTGAATTATACACTAATATCGTATATAAACGATTTTCGTCAGTTGATTTATGATCAGAGCCTAATGACGTTTTAATGATCAAATTTTAATTTAAACCAACAATTACACTATATTTTAATTCAATAGGACAATGTCGATTGAGAATATTAGAACATGGGTAAAAAGCAGATATTATTTTTCATAGTATAAAGACACTTAATTTTTTGTTTCTCTTTCATGAATTGTTTCGGCGATAGTAGTTTGGCCGACCTTGTGATAAATAATGCGCCTGTTATTAATCAGAGTATTGAGTTTATGACGTGTGCATAATGTGGTTAGGTAACCACCACCGGTCGATGTCATATTGATATAACCTTAACAGTGGCAAGTCTCGGGTGTAGGTATATAGACCCACATGTAATTAACAACCATATTTAATGAAGCGAAGTGAATACTCTAGAGATGTCAAATCTAATAACCAGTGAAATAGAAGTCGTATCTCGACACATTCACTAGTGACCAAAATATGGACAAAACCTCATTGTAGATTAATTTAAAGAGTATATTCTTTTGTCTCTGAAATACTTATATGATGAAAACTCAGTCGGTTTTCAATATTCATATATGAAGTATTGATTATACAGTGAATATTTTGAGTTACTTTTTTTAAAAATAATTTTTATTGTTTTGGATTATGTTAAATGCACATTTTTTATTATTTGTCTTTAATAAAAAAAAGAATAATAATTTTTTTTTAATTTCGAAACAATCATTTTTAGTACTTTTCTCACAAAAAGTTTTGATAAGTCGATAACAACTTTAGGATACGTAATTATTGTGTTACAAGCATTTTAATGGGTATGTAGTGTGGGTGATAGAGCTCGTACTGGTGTATGTGCACTCTACTTGTACTGCATACCCACTCTACGTGTTAAAATGCTTGTAACACAATTAGAACGTATCCTAAAGTTGTTATCCCACTGTAAAGTTGTTTTATGAGAAAAGGGTTAAGACATTACTGTTTTGAAATTTAAAAAAAATTATATATTTACATATATATTTTTATTAAAGACAAATAATATAAAATATGTGCTTTTGACATTATAATGGCTGTTATCATAATACTTTTGTTGATTAAGGGTTACCATTAACGTATTGTACATTTTCAAAAAATATTTGTTTAAACTTTCTAATAAATCATTTTGCTGACCAAAATGTAAAACATAATTTTTTTAAAAATTAACTTTTATGATTTTGTACTTCTTTAATATTACATAACAACTTATTAAATAATAATAATAATATTAATAATATAAGATTATAAAAATATTATTTTCAATCAGACTGCTGGTAAATTTATTATGTAAATAATACAATCCAAGTGACCATTATTCAATTGTTCCCTTAAATCTCCGTGGAAATATTTTACATGTGTTGTGATTTCTCTTCTGTAAAATGTCTCGTTCTATTGATTTAGTCGGTTAAACCATTTGTGGTAAAATACTTTGTATATTTTCAAATGTTTTGTGTTTATCTGTATTCCAAATAATGACAGTTTATTTTTATACTGTGTAAAACTTTTCTCAACTTTCCAAACGAAATGGCAGTATTGGTAGAAGCACGTAGTTTAGATAACGGATATACACTTTAGCTACTCATATGCGTTTCTATAATGTTACCACACTATAGTATAAAGACTAAGTCAAAACCGAAAAAGTGCACACAGGTGCTTTTGTCGTTTGAAAGCATATCTATTTTAAAAATCTAATTAGAGTTCGATTTCCAATATAATTCTTAAACTTGTAATAACTTTTATACTCAATCGAATATTGCTTTAAGTTTATTTTGAATGTTGCCATATATTAGAAACTCTTAAAATAAAGATATCTAAACTATTTTAAATTACAGTCAAGAATAAAATTTATATCATTTACCAAATAACAATATTGTAGCTAAAATGTTTTTATTTTTCAGCTCAATGTATGTCAGCTCTTGGTATGCAATCAGGTGCGATAAGAGACGAAGATTTATCTGCCAGCTCTTCTTTTGAAATTGGTAACGTTGGACCACAAAATGCAAGGTAAGTTTCTTCCAGTAGACATTTTATTTCAATTTTTAGTTACATATATTTCTTAATTTATCAGCTAATAGTTACTTTTAGAATCATCCCTTATTACCTAAAGGGGTATCAACTTTGTTTTTTTTTTAATGGCAACATACATATTTAACTAACTTAGAAAATTATCTAGTTAAAAAAATGACTGATCGGTAACAAATTTTAAAACAGTATTCCAGAATTTATCAACAATTTAAAGTTATGTCTGGAGGTGAAGAATTGGTGCTACTATTTTTATCACTAATCGTTTCTCGACCGTAATCTTTGTCCAGCCTAGGTATAAAAATAAAATTAACTTCCAAAGTACTGTACTGTCCTTATTACTTAAAGTACTTTAAGTAATAAAGGATGATTCTAAAAAGTAATTATTAGGTGATAAATCAAGAATTATATGTTACTAATAGAAATCAAACTTTATTTTCTAATATTGCTTTTATTTTGCGAGTAATCGAATGATTGATGATAAACTAATAGTCCAGTAGTTAGGTTCTGACAAAAAACCAGAATATTCAACTGTCATCACCCATGACACCATAAATGTAATATAGTATTAACAATTTTTAAAAAATATAAAATAATTTTTTCCCTTTTAAACATTAAAAAAATCATTTTTTAGTAATTATAATCTGCATAATATAATTCATCTATGACTCTGTGTACTTAAAGGTACTGCAGTAAGCTTTTAGAATAAATGTAGATTTTCCTCTTGGGCTTTTCGTTTTGACCAAACCTTCGCACAACAAATGGTAGTTTAGCGGTTAGAAAGGAATTGGTGCGAACAAAACAGTACCCGAGGGCTTGTGCTTTTAGACTGGATTTAATAAACAACAGGGTTTACCCCCTTATTTTGAACTTTGACCACTAATGCCCAAAGAACTCGTTAATTGGAACTTGCGTTTGACGTTCCAATTGGTTTCCATATGTTAGAACGGAGATGGATTAAAAGTTTTACAAATGGATTTTCTGTGAAAACAATAATAACTAACAAAGTTACCATTGAAGTATATGTTTCTAAATTAAACGCAACACGTACAAAAGTCGATAAAGCATTCAGTTTTATGTATAAAAGTCATGTAACGCAATCTAAGAAGAGTTTATGACGTTTTGTACCAATGCGTGTTACAAGGCTTATAACTTTTAATAGAAATTTAACCAAAAGTCATAACTATAATATTTAATGAAAATATAAAACAATAATGCTGCAAAGATTATAACTTAGTAAAAGTAAAAGTAGTAAAATAATTTTGACTTTATAACAAATACTATTTTTTTCCATAAATATTTTCAATGTCGAAACTCATACTGAAAAATTATATTCAACAATTATTTTTCTAAAAACTGACATATTTCATTTTTTCTTTTAAATATTAATGTATATAATAATATAAATCTCACCCTTGTTTTTATGTATTTTATTTTTCTCTGTTATTACCTAAACAGAAGCACTATATTTTTGTATTTTCTCTGTAATTTAAAAAAGAATCTATTTATCACGTTATTTTGCTTGTCACGTTTGAGTTATTTATTTTTTAGTCATACGTTGTATTTGTGCCAAAAAATAATACATTTATAGTTTACATATTTTACTCCATATATAGAACTGCTTTAAATAGTATTAAATATTGAAATAATACTAGCGGTGTTCGAAGCATTAACTTCAATGTGTTTATACTTATTATCATAATTACAGAAAAGAACAATTATTGAACTTCTTTTGTACTTAAGCATATAAGAGCAAACAAATTTTAAGGAAAACTTATACGTTGTTAAACGGTACTCAAAGGCTGCTTTAATTTATTTCCCTCGATTTTTCTAATGTTTACTTCTGTCCATGTAGGATCTTTTGAAATTTTCTACGAAGCGCATTATAATCTTTAACAATTGCGATATTTACCGGACCGTAAAATAACTTAAGATACAGCAGCTTCAGCAATTTCATCTGAAAATATAGTAACTCACCAACTTTAATTCAACAGTTTTGACTACGTGACAAATATCTAATCCAGAGGTTTTGAATTTCTGTATTATAATATATGATTTTTTTTTAGTCATCATTGTCGTCCCATACAAAAGTACAACGACGGGCACGTGGGATTTATTTTTATCGCAATTCTGTTATTATATTACAGTGTACATTACAAATTGTTATTTATCATGATATACATTTTTAAACATAAGAAACTCAATATTTTATTTTACTTGATATCATCATGCACATAGAGCCGTTAAATGTGTAGAAATTTCAACGAATTAATATTACTGGTTGTCATATGCATTATTTCTATATGAAGTAAGAACAGACAAGAAATAAGAAAAAAATTTTACATATTTTTTTATATATACGTTTAAATGCTTACTTACATAGATATTTTTGTCTAGTCCTACTCTATTTTATTTAATTTTACGATTCAGTGATATAAAAACAAGCAATTTTTATGTTTTTCATTATTATTAAAGATTTTCTTTAATTTTTCTGGGTTTCTTTAATTTTTTAAGCTACTAGAATAAATTATATAATTACATACTCTATAGTAAAATAATGAACTACTTTGAACTATAAAAACCGATTCATCAAATCTTTTAGAAAATTTTCTTCCTTTTTTTATTTACAATCAATGCAAAATTGATATAAAAATAACCAAAAAAGTTATTCAAGTGATAAGGAGATGACATTTCCTTGTACACTTTTGTCTAAAATGCATTTCATAAAATATTGAACACTTCAAGATGTCATAAAAAATGTAAGGAAATAGTTTTGACGCCCGAGATTTTGACGGAAGAACAAAAGTTTTAAGGTTACAAAAACTATGGTTGATAGTCGGTGGATAAAAAATACGTCTTGAAACTTTTTCAACCACATACGCTAAAAACCTATATAAAATATTTACTGTGAAAAGTTAGTATTTTTATTTTTACTTTTTATTGTCTTCCCGGAGGAAATACCACGATGATCATATTAACCAATATGAAAATGGTCTAGAATATCTGTCGCAAGAGTTTAAAAAACTTTTTACTGTGAGGCATATAAAATTGCGTTAAGAACATTTGTTAACTTTTTACCTAACAAGTTACATACCATATCCATTTAACATTAGACCTATTTTCTGCCGTATTTATGTCAAATCTTTACACTCAAGTAACACTGAAAATTCCGTGCACAGTTGCTTGTATCTAATTTTCCACTACAATCCGTTTAAATTTTGCCCAATAGGTTTCTGTGATTACAAAAACTTTAATGAACTCAGGTCACGTTTAGCTAGCTAGCATTAACCTCGGATAACAATTTGTTTTGTCATTTTATCGACTATATTTTATTCTTCTGCGCCTTTTTGTCTAAGGGACTTTATTTTCTGTGCTAACTGATCTGATTTTTGAACAAAAATCTATAAAAGAATTTAGGTATAAATCTATTGACCACTTTTAACCAATTGTGTGACGTCTATTTTTAAAATCGACAAATTCAAATTTTTGGTCTGTTCTCTATATAAAAACACATTTGTTTATCACATAATTTTTCTTACGTACTAATGACATTGATAACATAAACAAAAAATACCGGGTTTTTATTATATATTTTAAAAATCCTATAAGAATTAAATCATTCTCTTTAGTGTAATCAGTACCACAACTTGATTACTTAGCTAAAAGAAATTATCTCCGGTAACAGTCACACAAAAATAGTTCTACTTTAAGTAATTCTCACCGAACAAAACACTCAAAATAAATAAAACTCATTATATTTCATTTAAATTAGAATAAAAAAGTAGAGATGCTAAGTGCTATTATCTGATCTAGATTCAAACAACACAGTTTTCTTAAAAAATACCTACTGATATTAAAATAATTGTTTTACATATGGTTAATTTCGTTACTTTTATTTAGCTTTCATGTTATAAAAAATTGTTAACCTAAGTAGCTGTTTAATGCGCAATTGTAATTACGCATATGATTGAATGTCTCTATTTAAAGTTGCCAGCGAATGATGCCAACAAAAACGCCCAAGTTAATTTGCCATCCACGTTTTTGTTATTATTTTTGGGGAGGACGACCCTAGCGGTTTATAAAAAAAATATAAAGAAGCGTGGTGTTGTGTGACTAACAAAATATGGTTGTCAATCCGTTTTGGCTATCTTCTACTAACGATTTTAATTAACTCATTGATTATAAGCATCTTTGGTCGTATAACAAATGATTATGTTTCATCCTTCCTAGAGTAGTACAATGTATGTAATCCTTATCGTCTTAAAAATGTGCATAAATATATGTGAATTACAAAAAAATATTGATATGGTTAATATCTTGTTGATTATGCCATCAAAGACATAAATGTGATACTCTTTAGTATATTCACTTAGCAGTTCATTTATACACAGTAAATAAAACTTTCCATTTTAATACCACGTCCCATGTTGATCATGGCTATTTGTTGAGCTTTTAAAAGTCCGCTTGCATTAAGAAAACGTAGGTAAATGTCCCTCTCCTCAAGGGTCCACTTCTGCTCACACCATTATTCGGTTGTGCCTTTCAAACCGGAGTGAAAGAAAAAGTATTTCAGCCATCAGTTGTATATACTGTATTGTAGGTATATAAAAAGGATAAAAAGAAGTCTACTCTTGAAAAAAATCAGCTTTACGGTCGGTCGGTTTTCTTAAGCCAGGCTTTGTATGGGATTGAGAGGCAAAATGCCTGGAAGGGGGACTTAATTTTGAACAGACCGATTGTTGTCGCCTTTAAGCGTTTATAAAGCTTTAGGTTTTTTTCTTACTTTCAGACCCACCACTGTTTCCAACATTCGACTTACTTATCGTAAAAAATAATACAGGATATTCAACAATCTTCGCACATGTGAAGTTTAACAGCCAGTTAATAGTAAATGGATTGAGAGGATCGAAAGAATTTCATAGTAGAAAACATTTTTTATATGGTTAGAATTGTGATTTTCCTTTAACTCCAAGGTGTATAAAAGCTTTTCATCACTCACCCGTGAGGTAATAAATCTAAAAAATGTACTTTACCCTTAAAAACTGATTGAAATAATATAAAAATATAAACTTCCATTAATCTATTTTTATCATTAATAATAGTTTTATTTTCTGTGGCAAAATTTTCAAATTCAAAATGTCTTAAATTCAATTTGTTAATAATAATTAATATTTTATCAGCTTTTACTACTTTTTAAAATATAACGTTTTATTTAATATTTAAAATTAGTACTTCTATATTGTAGAACTAGTTTTTGAATTTATCAATATACATAAAAGAAAATAACATAACATGTCCTTTTTCATTAAGCTATTAGCAAAATTTTTGGTATTTTTAACAATATTCAAAATAATTTTTTTGATAACAGAATAGTTGCAAGTATTTTATGATTCACTTTTAGAAATAATACTGTTTAATTAAAAACACTAAATAGATATAAATAATGTAAATTCCAATTAAAGCTATCATTATTTAATCAGTCATATCGTTTAACTTGCCAAACACAGATAGGATACTTTTTCATTTTTATAGCTTTATCAAAATTAATTGATAAATACTTGCCATAAAATTTACACGACGAAAACTTAATTGGTACTCGCGATCATTATCCATCTACTCTAATTAATTCATCAACAACTGAATATAACTGGGTATATCAAAAACCAGTCCTTAGCTTTTATTTATTTAAATGTTAGTCACGTACAAAGTTTAGGTTCCAAAAATATGACCACATTAACAGAATGGTTTTTTTCGAAGTTTATACTACTTATAACATAATGTTATAAAACGACTAAGTGGATTATTATAATGTCAGTAGTTGACTTTTTACAGATAAAGGCAAAAATCCTTTTGACATTTTTAGCCTCTATATCCACAAATCTAGGTCACCCTTTTAATGATCATAATTTTAAGATATTATTATTATTTATTTCAGGGTACGTACAGAGAGAGAAGGTGGTGCTTGGTGTCCTAAAGAACCGGTCACCAGAGAACCTACAGAATGGCTCGAAGTCAATTTACACGTAGTCCGGGTGATTACTTCAGTTGAAACTCAAGGTAGATTTGGAAATGGCCAAGGGCAAGAGTTCAGCGAAGCATTTTTAATCGATTACTGGAGACCAAAACTTGGCAAATGGGTTCGGTATAGGAATATGACTGGGCATGAGGTAATTTTTCAAATAATTGCTCATTATATTTTCACCAAAACTAAGCTTACTTAAGAAATAATTATTATAAGACAGCAAATAACTAAATTTAAATTTGTTGAGTCATATAGTAGCAAAATTGTTCTCCGATTTTTAAAATTTTCTATTATTATAGATGTAAAACTTGTATAACTTAAATTTATGTGTATTTTTTACATTGGTAAACAATAGTGCATACTATGAATTATGCACCATAGGCTTTATTCGGCTCAGTTGATTTAATAGTCATCATATAAAAATATGACAATAACTAAATATAACAAATACAATCCCATAAATATTTGAACATGTATTTTTTAGTTATAGTTTTTTTCTGCTAATTAGTTCTTATTGAATTCTCACATATATTTGATTAAAAAAGTTTTTGTTAAATAATTAACTTATTTTGACATATTTTTAATTCTCATTGGAAATTTTCATATTCCCTGTAGACTTTTAAGAAATAAAAAAATGTTCTTGAGTCGTTTTATTTTAGGGGAAACTGTTGTTATAACGGTGTTAATGTTTCAAACATATAAAAGGTTTTTTACACATATACATCCCAATTTACTTATCAACCATGGAGTGATTGCTCAAAGAAAATTTTGTTTCGTTAAGTCTAATTGAATTATATCATTCTCGATTAATTAATGTTTTGAACCTATTAGATATAAATTTCAATATTTAAACGTCACCTTTGCATATCATATTTGTGCCAAATATAAATTTAATCAATTGAAGTATATAGAATATTTTCTATGAAATCTTTAAATAAAAAAATATTATGAATTATGCAGCTTTTTTTAGTTCGAATTGACTATAAGAAAAGGAAAGTAACATTATTATTATTGTACTACTATAATAAAGTGCAATTGTCACCACTTTGATACTCGTAAGTGAAAGAAATCAACAGAATCATTACTCTAGAATCTGTTCAATCACATATTTTTCTAGAATTCTTTATCGAACTCATTATATTAACACCCACTATCATCCGCTTTCACTAAGTTTTTTTTACCACATTCATTTCATTATAAGTAACAGCCTATCATTGATTAATGATCATATTCAAAACAAGCTTGTTTATTTTTATATGGATCTGTCATAGAACTTCATTACCAAAAATAGTATAAAATAATTATAAAACTGTATCAATCATAATAGCTAACGAATTCAAATGGTTTTTCAAAAACACATTTTAATCAACTTAAAAATCATTAATGCATTCCATAATCATAAAAATAATTGTATAATACTTAACAATAGTTCGAATTACAGTTAAAAAAAATAAAAGTTGCGTCACAGTGGGGACGTGGTATAGTTTTACCTATTGTGGCAAATTACCTGACGTATTTATAAAAAAAGTTATTTTTAATTTGACCATTGTTCAAAAACTTTTAACAAATTTTAAAAATATCGAAATTTATCCATTTTAAAAATCGTAATTTTCTTCATTTACGAGGAATAAGTAAAAAATTTTCAATTTTTGAAAGTAATGTATTAAAACTAAATACTATTTGTGATCTTTTGATATATCAATGAAAATAATCGATCCTAAAACAACTAAGGAAAAATAGTAAGAAACAAAAGTAAATATATATTTAAATACATCATGGTAAAATTAATACCTGCTCAGCTTTGCAATATAGTTAAAATAATTAATTGATAAAAGGGTTTTTGTATTTACTTAACAAAAAAGTTTTAATTAACCTACAAAATAACTTATATTTCAATAAAAAATATTTTTCTGGAATAAGGTTTTCTTTTTACACGTATTACTTTGACTTGGATTGTTTTATAAAGAATATATTTACAATAAAAAACATTTAATCATTAAATGTTCCAAGATATTTACTACGATATTTCATATTATGCTGTTAGCTATTTGATTAATTAAACTTGTTTCCATAAAAGTTTTTCAATTTTACTGTTTTACACAAATTTTAAGTAATTAATATTTCCTTAGTATTTATATTCATTTAAATCTACAGGTTCTCCTTTAAAACTTTTAAACATTCAAATTTAGCTTCTAGAATTAATGTAAATTTCTACTACAAGCAAAATAAATTAAAAACTTTGAATAAATGTTATTTTTTGTTATCAAGTTTATAAATAAACATACGTCTTATGATACAAAAAAATGTTTAAAATTAAATTTTCAAAATATATTTTAAACGTTATTTAAATAAATAAGATATTTAATGGTCAACTTAATTATTTTTTTACTATTCCTTATCAAAACAAATTTTAATAGTCTATTTATATTTTGCACGCATTCAAAAGTTTTTACTTATTGTGACTTTATTATTAATTTTATTTTACTGCTTTACCTAATTTTTAAAAGAAAATTTTTCTTGGCATGATTGAATTTTTTCAAAATTAATTTTAAATATCACATTACTAATTTTTTAAAGTATTTAGTTTGAAAAACATTAATATTATTTATAAAAAACTATATTTTTCATTAATATCATCATCTGTAATTAATAGTGTAGGTGGATTTAGAACCGCTCCGTTACCCATGGGGGTGTATAACATTGTAACGTAGTTGAAACAACCGTTTATAAGCTCATTAAGACACTTTAACTACATTAAGTGCTTAAATTGTTTACTTAATGTCACAGTTTTCGTCTTTGTTAGCCTAGTTATATTATTTAAATCAGCTTAGAATTATTCATTGTTTTTACAATATTAAAGAGCATTTAAGCAGCTTATAGGGACTATTTTGTTTAATTCATACAAACTATCAAACAATAATTAAAAACATTAAAAGCTGAATAAAATGATTTATATTAGGTTGATTCGCTATTCAACTATTTTTTCATTTTTTATTAAACAGAGTGTTCAAAAAATAAGGAAACGGGTCTAGTGTTACAATCAATGAAAACAATAAAAGTCTATTGTCTAAAGTCTATTGTCTAAAGTCTATCTACAGAACACTCAATATTTTACCCTGAGCACTTTCTATTACAATAAAATATTTATTTTTATTCAAACTTATTTATTAGTGTACATATAAGAATCATTATTAATCTACTCTTTACTTATTAAATGATGCTACTAAATTAAATATTTAAGTTTTTTTTTATCCGTAATTATTTTTGAATTTATTTTAATCACATTTATAACATAATATATTTTTTCATTAGTCTTTTTAATAAATTTTAATAATTTATACTCATTTTACTATTGTTTAAACCTTTGATCTATAGAATCTGTATAGAATCTGTATAAAATGTGTATATCGTTATCTGTTGGTTTGATATGAATATCAAAAATATATTGCGGTTTCTACATATCTTAAAAATTATCGAAAAAACACTATTTCATTATTACACAAATGAGGTATTATCATATGAAAAAACTTTTGCCTTAAAGTTACTACCATAAGCATATTGATGTTGTGTATGCATAGTTTAAAAAATTTTGGAGATTTAAAAGACTACCAGTAAATTTGTGCGTAATCCTTTGATTTTGTAATTGTTGTATGTAAATGATGAACTAAGTTTGTTGGTATAACTAATCGAAAACAATTATGTACCAACCTTTAAGTCCATATTAACTTCGTGAAAATAATTTATTCCCGATTAAACTTTGTGTTTGATTAGCTTGTATTGGTATATTAGTCCAATTAAAAGTTTTATGTGATGTATATAGCGACTTAGAGCTTATTAAACTACCTTATAAGTTTTACGTCCGACAATCCCAGCGAAGGCCACCCACCTAGATATTTTCTTTATTGTTTTATTTCTGCCGACTATATATCACAATTAAAAAAAATTCCCAAAATAACAATATTGTCAACCGGTCGAGATGAACATCGCCGTGAGATCGTCACGACCCGACTCTCAAACATACCTATTTTAAACGATCTCATGCTCTTCACAACGACGTTGCTTTGATTTTAACAAAAGATCAAGTACCATTGCAGCGTCTGAACATTTCTTTTGTGATGGTAATTTGCTAAAAAAAAAAATGAAGTCTTCCTTGATTGCAATGAATATTCATCAAGTCAGATCTTTTGTTTCTCATGATTTTTTTAATCAAATGTTTTGACTATATTTTGATCATTAGTCATCTCGATATGATATAGAAACCAAAACGCTGCTACATTTGGATTTATGTGGAAAAATCTAAAAAACAGGATTTTGATGCATCTTATGCGTGGCTTTCTTAGGTTGTTAAAACTTAAATTTTAAACTAGACGGAAGAGACTGCGTTGTATTTAAATCATGCAAGAGTAACATCTGGTGATATGGAAGAGCTGCTTGCCGAGACTTAGCTAATTTTATCGTGTTTTATTGCCAGTCCGTCGGTAATTTCTACCACTGATGGAATAGATCCACTACTGCCCGGATCCTGCCCGGAAAATAATTCATAAAGCCTTGAGTAATTATTATTTTTATTTAATGGGTTACTCTGAGAGTCGCAGTCGCATTGGCGAGAATATGAGTAGCTTTTCGTTGTAAACTATAAAATAGCAAGTGATGCGGTACTAATAAATCACTGTACAAAATACAAAACTGTAACAGATGTACTCGTTTAATAAACAATTCATCCTGATATTATAAATAAATATAATAATCATTGCCAGAAGGCGATTTTGCAATTATTTATTATTGTTATGTATTATCACGACATATCTTGTTTGAAATTATCTGTCCATATCTATGAAACAAAACAAATTTTATGTTATAAATAAAAATAAAATAGGTCAGTAATGTATTTTCTATATTTTTATTTCACTAAGAGTCAGCCAGTGGCGCCCACTCTATGGCATTATAATAGTCGAGTGCAATGCAAGTAAGAAGGTATTGTCTTGCAGTTGTACTCAATATTATTATGTGTTAAAGTTGGTCATTCAAATGTAAATACAATTTTATACATGTATCTCTGCTTTTTTATTTTTTACTTTCCTCTTTTATATAATTATTGTTCGCTGTATATAGAACGATAAACTTGGCAACAGAAAAGAAAACATTACCCAAATGTTTTTCTTTAAGACGTACCTCTTAATAGCTTTTAATGGAAACTTATTTATTATTTAAACATTGTTATTATATATAAATAGAATAAATTAAACTTTCTTTGTTTAATTATTTTAAAACTAAATAATTAATTTGATGGTTTGATTGTGCACATAAGGTTTCTTTTCTATTGATCCTTTTTTATTGAAACTCTTACAAAATAAAACAAATGATATTCCTTATTTACAGCATAGTAAAAGTAATGAAAATAGGTATATTAGATCAATAAGCCAAAGTTCATTTTTTTAATCTTCTTATAAATTATGCAAAGCATAGTCAGTGTAAACTTTGTAGAACTTTTTACAATGTACCAAAACTCAAATAAATAATTCTCGTAAATTAATATTTTTTTCCTATAAAGCAAAATAAAGTTAGTAACTTTTTAATGTATTTTAATTTTATACTTCGTCGCTCTTTTGAAGCACTCAATCACACGATTTCTTTTGATATTGATTACAACTTTCTTTTGAATGATTTATCACCATTGAGCTCATCTAAAAATAATATTTTTAATCATAAATAATAAAATATTATCATTGTTAAAATATTAAACCGCGATATTTACATAATGTTCACATTTTATCATTATGACATGTTCTAATATGATTTTTTTTCCAGATACTTATCGGAAACATCAACACGTACTTGGAGCATAAACAAGAATTAAATCCTCCAATATGGGCGTCAAAAATTAGATTCTTGCCATATAGTTACCACACCCGCCAGGTGTGCATGCGAGTAGAACTCTACGGATGTCCATGGACAGGTTGGTTTCGCTGAATCAAAGCCTATTAATTTAAATTGTTCACTTTTTAATAAACAATTAATTTTAGATGGTATTCTCAGCTACAGTATGCCTCAAGGAGACAAACGTAGTGCTGAATGGGAATTCTATGATTCCACTTATGACGGCTATTGGAACGATGAACTTCAAAGAGGTTTAGGCCAATTAACAGACGGCAGAGTTGGACCAGATAACTTTAGAATGGGATACTATGACACTGAAAAAGGTATTACTTGTTGCTATCTCAATACTCAAAATAAAAAATAACTATTTTTTATTGTATAATTTTTTAAATACTTAATATATTAAAAAAAACAAAGTTATGTATATGCCAGGGTATTCTTATTTTTCATGCAAAATATATTCATGGGATAAGTTTTCGAAGTTAGTGTTAACATTGTACATAAACTGCAATCGTTATATTTTCAAAGTGTTTTCTAGTTTTTCATGAATAATTCAATAAAAGCTTTTTTCGGGATAAAAGGGACTACTTATTACCGTACTTGTGGTCGAAGTAGCTTTTTTTAACAACATTGTTGTCCATTGTGTCTAATGGACCACAGCAAACGGTAAACCACCTACTACAAAATTCCACTTATTAGTATCATATATGTATACTATTACATCATAATCAAAACTTCCAATCTCAAGTTTTCACGTTATATTTTTTATTGTCATAATAAATTTCGCTCTATTAGACTATTAATAAAGTAATTTTTCATGATCTTACAGGCCAAGGATGGGTTGGCTGGAGAAACGATACAAGAAATGGACAACCAATAGAAATCAAATTTGAATTCGACAAGATTCGAGAATTTACTGCAGTGCACATTTATTGTAACAATCAGTTTCAAAAAGATGTCCAAGTAAGACAAAAATAAGCACATTGAAAAACTAATTTTGTAATAACTAGATTATTTATTTCTAAATCAGTTTAACAACTAATTGACTTGATTGATTGATTGGTATTTAATTAGATTAACCAAAAAATTAAACTGTTCCCTTTGAGTTTCGACGCCAGATAATTTGCTTACATTATTATAACTTAATTATTAATCGTTGCCTAGCCCGAAAATGGAAACTACTTGGAATATTCGATTATAATCAGTATTTTATTTATAAGAATGATTGAGTTTAGTTAGAAGGCAATATTATAGATGAAATATTTTTAACAAATTGAGATTGCTTCTTAAAATTATTAATATTATGAATCATAATAATGTGACAAAAGCATATTTAACGTCTTTTGATGACAGAAAATAATTTATGAATAATTTTTTTGCTGATATCTGATGAATAATTAATCGCCTTTACTGTGCAAACAGAAAACAAGTATTTTCGATTTTTCATTTACTGAAGATTGTCCTGTTACATAAAAGTTACAGTCGTGCAGATGATTTTCATACTTTCAAAATAAAATATTGTAAGGCGGGAACGAGTTGGTCATGAACATTATTGAGTTGTTTTACAAGGGGTTTTTACAATAATTAACCGATAACAATCTGTTCTGTTATACTTACACGTGTTATATAGAAACCATTGTTTTGCCGTAAAACGTAGCACACATATCCCCCGCTCATTGACCTCAAGAATAAAAAACTCATTTTCCCAACTCATTAAACTAGACAAAAATATATAATTACAGCATGTTGCTATCACTAGTCCTTCCTCACGTTAAAATTATTGATTTATTAACTGCTCGTAGATCGTTATAATTGCATAACTAGTTTTGATAATTTACTAGTTGTCAATTCACATATAAAAAAATATTCAATTCCAAACAGTTATCACTGTTATAATATAACTTTGTCTTTCATCTCAGTATAATCGACAAATAATTAGAATTTTTATAAGTAAATTACTCGTTTACAATAAATCAATAACTATATATATATATATATAATATTGTGCGCATATCAATAAATATTCTGAATCAGTGGTCTTACAATTTATTATACTTAACTTTTAACTATCAATATAAATGTATTCGGTGAGGTTGTTGCCAATTATGAAAGTTGTACGTAGCTTGTTAAAGCTAGTCTTGTTTTTGTTGTAACATCAACTCAGCCATTTCTCATCGACAACAAAAAGAGTAGTAAAAGTTTTTTCCTTCTAATTGCGTTATTCATTTACCGTTACAATTTTACTGAACTTTTTTAGGCTTCAGGCCAAAGTAAACATCCAGCGTTCCTACCACACTAGATTTGTGATACTTTCTTCGTGACTCACACTTTTCTTTTGAAACTAATTTCTTAAAAGTTTCCGTGTACATTTTGTTATTCACACTTCGTAAATTTTAATAAAAAGCTGTTTTATTAAAGTGCTTTTTAATTTTGAGAAAAGTTAATTTTGACAGCTTTTATTAAAAATATATTGCCATCAAGAAATACTCACTTTTAACTACCTGACTTTTACATTTCCAATAATTAAAAATCAAAGTAAATAATATTCAGTAGAATGTACACAAAAAATTGAACATACAATACGACATTACAATAATTATAATTTATGAAGTTAAATTTATTGTCAAATTATTTTTGACAACTTTTAGGAAACAATTTCTACTAATTTGTTTAATTTCGACATATTACACATAATGTTAGAATCTCAAAATCGCTTACGAAACGTGCCGTTGTTCGACGTAGGATGAGTTAAGCTGATTTGTAAAACATAATGATATAAATATTTATTTATTTTAAAAACTTTGTCCTAACAAAAGGAATTATAAATCCGGGCAAGTGATTTACGTATTATTTTAACAGTATTTTAACCAATGACACCCGGACGATACTAAATCTTCACCGATGTGTTGACACCGTGTCCGCCGGTAATGAAGATTCATGTGTAACATTAACTAAGACCGTTCCATAAAGCCTTGATACAAGAATAAAACTTACGCCGCTGTCGTCTATTAGCACGGATAGGATATACATGTCTAGTAAATCACTGTATACTCGAGGATTGCACTTCTCGCGTGGACTCCAACAGAACTCGTTGTGTTTATTGTCGATTCTCAGTTTATTTTCCCTTACCCTAAAGTTATTGATTGACACGGGGGAAATGAGGTAAATATATGTTTCTGGAGAATTGTCGTGTTACCACACATAAGTAGATAGATATTTATATTTATAAAAATGGAAGAATTTCTATTCCCTAGACGACTCGAGTTGGTATAAAAAGTATTATCTCTGCAAACTAGAAATTGTCTTACAAAATCTGTGTGTGTGTGTGTGTGTAAACAAGGGATAAGTTTATTTTCAAGCAATTTGTTAGTACCATCATCCTTTATTTCTAACTTTAATATAAGATATATTGACATAACCTAACAGAAAAAAAACTTTTGAATTCTCAGGTATTCTCCGAAGCGAGCATCATGTTTAGTGTTGGAGGCAAAATTTACTCTTCGGAGCCATTAACTTATACTTACATGGAAGACCGAATATTTGAAACATCGAGAAATGTCAGCATAAAGTTACATAGAAGAGTGGGGAAATTTGTTAAGCTAAAATTGACGTTTGCAGCAAAATGGATAATGATAAGTGAAATTACTTTTGATTCTGGTAAGTCTAACTATAAGTGTATCAGATCATTTTCTAATAACTGTAGTTAATGATATTTTAAATATATAGTTTTACCTTCTCGGAAAATTTTTGTGTTTATAAACACTGACATCATTTATTGCTAGATATTAATATATTTTCTACTAATATTTTATCCTACAAAATTAGTTCTTTAAGTAGTACGTTATTTTTAAATTTTTCTGTAGGGTTTATTGATGTGGTCTGTGACTTTTTAATCCGTAGTACTTTTGAGTTGTGGATTTTCCTCGCATTTAATCAAATAATAAATATTACCGAGAAAGATATGTCAGGTCTGAAGCGTATTAAAAATAACTCGAGTGCATTAATTGAAAGCATCCGACTGAAAACATGCTTATTTATACCTGCGCAAACTCATCCTCTAACTCTTCATTGAATCCCTCTTTTACATTTCAAATGCAAACATGATATACCTTTTGTAATGTAAAAAAAATTATTGAGCAAAAATTGTTATAAAAACTGAAATTTGATAGAGCATATAAAGTAACATGCTTATGGTTGATACATTTAGACTAACAAATAAACCAAAGTCATACCAAGAAAACTTAAAAATATACTTAGATAGTATATGTAATATATGTAGTATCTATTATATATAATGAATTTCTTTACCAATGATTAATTGTACCTAGATAAAAGTTTATAAAATAAATGTAACAAAAATGTACGTTTTCAGTTAAGCTTCAATAAATAATTTTTATATGAAAAATGATAAATTCTTTAAAAATTAAAAAATGATGCTTTATGAAACCGAAATATACGACATTTCTTAAACAAGGGGAGTTAAGTAAGTAGTTAGGGAAAATATAAAAATATAACATAAATCTCAAGAGGGTTTCGTATTCATTTTCATTTTTCCTTCTTCTTTTGTTTTCCCCTACGTATATAAATATAAGAATATATTTTTTTATCGTTGTTCTGCATAAAAAGATTTATAGTTTACCTGGGCATTTTTAGTAGGCAAAAGTGGTAATGGGAAAATCGCAGAGCCCCGCAATATGTTTGTAAAAATATATAATATTGTCGGTAACAAATGGGAAGAAGCATTCAGTTAGATAAATATTCCTATATATCAGTTTCCAATAGATTACTGATATATTGTGTACAATATTTTTGTGTATACAAAAAAACTGAAGAATTAAAATATAATAGAATTATTAATACTAAAATACATCTACATTCATTCATTCATCTACAATCATTAATTTTAATCAATACTTTAATTTACGTAATTCCTAAAATTATTTACTCATTAATTATTTTTTTTTTAATAATAGTACAAACTATTTTCAAAAACAACCCCTTAATTTAAGACTAAAAACTTAAGCACATTTCAATTACCTTTAACTAAGCCCCATCAGTCTTAAATGTTTTTAATAGCTTCATTTTAGTATACCCTTAAAAAACAGATGTATGTAATGGTAGGGAGAATTTTAAAACGTCTAAAATAATAATCTTTTTAATATCAACCCCATTACACACTAGTTTTTCTTATATTTCACTACCACTAATTTTTAAGAAAGATGTTTTCATAAAATTCAATTTAACCTATCACAAGTAAAATTATTTTTGAACTTATTAAATATTTAAACAAGTGGATTTATTAAAAACTTAAAAGATTTTCTGAATATAATTTTGATAACACATTTAATGGTTAAATAAAAATTTTAATTTTCAATAATGTGAAATTTTAATTTACTTTTTATAGAAAAAATCAATAATAAAAATGTAGTGTAGGTTACAAGTAAAAAATAAATACATAAGACCAATTTGGGATTTAAATTTTTTTTATAGTTTGAATTCTATAAATATTAATTATTTCAATTTTTGTTATAATTTTACACAAGTTTTCAAGAATTTTTTGTGGTGTAATGTTTATTCAATACGATGAAAGTTTATACTAATAGAAAGTTCGAAAGGGTTTTAATAACATCCAGTGAAGAATTTTTTAATTAAGAACTTTTTAAGTCGCTCATTCAACCAACGTAATAATGACAATGAAAATTTCAAAACCCTTAATTGCAGCGGTTTTTGAGGTGCTTTTAAACAATAGCCTTCGTAATTGCTTCTATTCTCCCTTTTCTTTCGTCTCTCATCCAATCTAACTTGAAAATTCGTCGCTTTTTAACTGTAAAAGACAATCATAGTATCATAACACCAGACATATTCCTTTTTACCTCTGCCAAAATTAATTGTGGCGTTCACTTAAGCGTATATATAATTGCATTAAAATTTTTGTGAAATTAAAAAAAATAATAATATTTAAAAATAAAACTTTTAACAGACAATATAAATTTTATATCTGTAATTGATTGAGCAAAAAAAAAATATTAATACAATTTATTAAAATAATTTGTAAAAAAAATTTAAAAATTTATAATACATTTATTATTTTTTAGACGTAGCACAAGGTAACTTTTCTGAAGAGTTTATGGCATCTAATGAATCCACTACTCAAAAAATCGGAACTACTTCCAATAATCAAAGTTCTCATCAACCTGAACTTCCAAGTATAATGATATTTAAATAAATACGTTTTCAGTACAGTATGAAAAGTTACTAAAATATATTCAAATTTTTAGTTTCAACTGCTAAAGATGAAGATCAGACGTACATGGCAATCATTATCGGAGTGCTAATGGCTGTCATAATATTATTAGCTGTTGCCATTTTCCTTATCGTGTCAAGACATAGACAGAGAAAATGTTTTGCTAGCCCGTTGGTTGGCAAAAGTTCCTTGACAACGGGTCACGGATGTCCGGGTATGTCTTCCGGAAGCAGCTGTGGAACAGGTGGTAGTTATAAAGAGGCGGGAACTGGCAGCTCGATAAGTCATCACGGTATAAGTCATCCTGCAAATTCGATCAACGGCCATTTGCATGATATGGACCGGTTAATTCAATTGGATACTGAACCATATCAAGAACCTTTTCATGGACATACACCATTCTATAGTTACAGCACAGTCGTGGTTGGCCGAAATATTGATTCAGGTAAAATATAAAGTTCATATTTTTTTTTTATCAATTATAAAAATTGTGTAACTCGTGATATAATTATTGAAATAGTTGACATGTACCCATTTCTATTAACCCAACTAATTTATAATCATGTTAATTTAGCCAAATAAGATACGTTTCTATTATAAAATACTATCTGATTTAAAATGAATACTTATAACGTATAGAATTGATTTGTATTAATGCATAAACATTTAATTCATAGATTCAGCCTACGAATATGCCGTTCCCGAGACCGGAACAATACCATTACTAACATCATCAATACCACCTCCCCCGCCAGCATCAGCACCTCCAGTAGCTCCTGTGACGACTGAAACTTTTGGTCGAAATAGAATGTATCCAACGGATGACAGTAGAAGTAGCAAAAAAGTAAAGATTTATTAATTAAATTAAATTTCTGATAAAATTTACTTTTAAAACTTTTATGTCGCAATTTTAAAGATAACTTTGAAAAAATAAAAGTCAATCTCAATAAGCAAATATTCATCTAAATGCTTTCTAACAAAACAATTCGAAATACGAAATGTATTGTATTCATTTAAATAATTCAGAACAATTTACTCCGGTAATGCAAAATTAAATTCTTTGAAAAATAACTTGAAATATTAAATTTTAATATTACTTTGAAGTAACATAAATTGTCTTTTTTTAATTAAATTTTAAAAGTTTCGTAATATTACAAAAAAATATCTCGTACACTTAAATAATATATTTTTTGCCATCAACTCTAAAACATAGTTGAAATTATACAATTACAACCATATTCTTTTATACGTCAATGAATATAACATTACTTTGAGTGAAATTTTTATCTATTTGAAAACATAAATAGATTTATATTATGTGGTAAAATACAGCAAAAAACGACCTAACCTCAAAATCAAAATAATACATTTTTAAAAGAAATCGATCCATGTCTACGCTAAACGAAACAAACAATTATATTGTTAGAGTATTTAAACTAGATTGAAATGTATCCCAACGTAATTAAAGATTATTTTTCCTCTAAATTAAATTTTTAAAAAACATTTTCATGATATTATAAATGAAGTGTTCACCTTTCATTTGAATAAAATATTTATAATATTCACTGTTCACTAAAATTTGCTTCGGAGTTTTTCTCTTGAGTACAGTATTGCCGAGATATGATTTATTTAGGCTTAGTTTGTTATACTTTATGTAAGCATATTCTTGTCTTTCCTTATTTTACTTTCTTTTGTTGTCGAATGAAAAGATTATGAATAATGATCCGAACGCGACATGTCGTGTCGATTTCAATGGTTTTTACAAAACGTGTACATAATCGGTTGACTTTAATGTATCTCGTACTGTCGCAAATCAGCCTATTATGCCCTGATTGATACTAAGTGCGCATCACTTAAAGCCACATTCACACTTATGCTGTTTTTGGTACCTACACGTGTAACTAGACAATATCAATAACAAGCTAGTTCACCATTAAAGTATCTTTCTTTTTGTTACACGACATCACATCTGTGACTTTTGTCAAAAAATAAACACTACAATAATATCTCGCACCGTTTGTACTTGAAAACGTTGAAATCCTCTAATGGATATGACGAACATATATCTTTGTCATCATAATGATTTTATTTTTAAGCGCATCGATACAAAATAACTTATTTAATACTCAAATATTTATTTTATATTTTTTTCAGTCAATACAAAAACAAGAATCTCAAACAGCGTTGAAACGTCGACTCGAACAAACACCTGTGCCTGAATTTCCACGACACCGTTTGCGTATGTTATCAAAACTTAGCGAAGGAAATTACGGAGCGGTAAGTTAAATAAATATTAGCTAATATTACTTAGATTAATTGTTGATTTGTTAACGATTTCGCCATTATGATATACATTTGGCTTGATCAAATACTCAACCAAATATAATAATACCATTGGTTTTTTAATAGATCTACGTAGCTGAAGCAGATAGTATCAACGAATACCATTCAAATACTACTCTAGGCAAACGATTAGTTGCAGTAAAATTCTTCTCTCCTTCTCTTACAGAAAAAGAAAAGTTAGTTTTTTATTATTTTATTTATATTAGGTGTTAGGACGTACTATTGATTATAGTATATAATCAAATTATACGCGAAATGAGATATTTATAACATTGATATTTCGTATAGGGCTGACTTACAGAGAGATGTAAGAATTTTGGCTGGTTTGGAAGACCAAAACATAGCCAGAGTTTTGGGAGTATGTTCTATGGAACAACCTCTATGTGTGGTCATGGAATATACTGAGCACGGTGATCTCAACCAGTTCCTTAAAATGCACGTTCCTGTTGAGGCTTCCAGGAATCTACCTCCTGGCATCAAAACTCTAAGGTATATATCAAATCTTTTTGCATTTTGATTAAAAACAACTATTACACGTCTAATTTTTTTCTTATAGTATCCAATGCCTGCTTTACCTCGCAACCCAAATAGCTTCTGGTATGCGTTATTTGGAGTCGCTCAATTTTGTACACCGTGATTTAGCTACAAGGTTACCATTTATTTTCATTTAAAATTTTATTTTCTATTAAATTCAATACAATACTAATTTCCTTTTCCACATTTTTTAGAAACTGTTTGGTGGGTAAAGGTTTTAAAGTTAAAATAAGTGATTTTGGAACAGACAACGACATGTATTCTGCAGATTATTACAAACTAGATGGGAAAATGGGACTACCCGTCAGGTGGATGTCATGGGAATCAGCCTTTATGGTAAGATTCATAGAGATCTTAATATGACTTGATTCCTCCTAATTTATTGTTACTATATAAAATGCTTTGTTATAGGACAAATATTCTACAAAGAGCGATGTCTGGTCGTTCGCTGTCACCCTTTGGGAAATTCTCCATCTGGCCAAGTGCCGGCCCTATGAAGGATTAACCGAACACCAAGTAGTCGAGAACCTGTCGCATATGCACATGGACGACGGTATGTTCGAATATTTGCCCAGACCGGCGTGTAGTAGGGACATATACGACCTTATGCGTGAATGTTGGAAACGACAAGAATCCGAAAGACCAACGTTCCGGGAAATTCATTTGTTCCTGCAACGCAAAAATCTTGGCTACGCTCCTGCTACCTCATGACGGTTGAGTAAGCGCCAAGAGCTAAAAGACTGTCCGTTCATCCTTAAGGAAAACACAACATACATACCGCATAGAGAATTACGTTAAGATTGCCACTTTTCAAATCATCCAGTCACGTTAATTAGTTGTTTACATTACATTAAGTAATGCATAAATACTTAATAATGCGACAAAGAATCAATAGAAAAATGATCACTTTGACGTTATAATAGACTTAGAATGCTTAAACTTAAGTGCCGAGCTTTATTTTAAATTAAAAATAATTCTATATGTTTTGACAATCTTTTGTATGCTATATTTACAATTTAAATAATTTTACCACAATGCCCACAATGAAAAGTAAAAAATTGAAATAATAATTTTTATAGAATTAAATCATAAATTTTGTATTTATTTATAAAATTAAAACATTTATTAAATTACGCAACGAAGCTTTTAGACTGAAGATATGAAATATTGTATTAAGAAACTCAATATTATTAAATATAAATTTTTTACTATTGAATGATAACATGTCATATATACCTATTAGATAATTATTATTGTGTCATTTTTCTATAAAGCATAAATATTGTCTTTCTCAGGCAAAAAAAAAAGTTAGATTGAATAAAAGTAAAATATTTTAAGACTCCTAATTTAACTAAATTCCTAATTCTTGTAGTATATTTTAATAAATATCATTAATTAATTATTAAATTAATTAAATGACTAGAGTTTTTAAAAACTTATATTGTTATATTTTAGTTTTCGTTTTTTACTTCAAGAACCTTTTATTATTTAATTTAGGAGTTAACTTTATTCTCGAAAATAAATCTTAAGTAATAATTTTTGAATTAACATATCTGTAACTTTAAAAAATTTATTTCACTTGAATCTTTTAATACTATAAAACATTTCTTTATTATTTATTTTAATTGTTTCTGTTAAAATTAATTTCTTAAATTTACACAATATTTTTAAGAAATTTTTAATTATTTACCTTGGATTTTATACTTTAAAAAGTTTATTGTTTATTATTATTAATACACAATAAAAATTAACATTATGACTAGTCAATCCTTTTAGTTTAAAGTAATTATACTACCCTTAATTATGAATGATAAGATAAGGTTTAAAATTGTATCATATTTCACTCTAATATGTAATATTAAATAGTTTTCATAATTATTTTTACTATAGAATGTGATATTTTAAATACTATAACACTGTAAAGACTATATATCTATATGTTGTATAAATGTAATATATTTATTGTTGAAATAATACGTTTAAACATTATAGAATTAGAAATAATTTAGGCATTATATCATTTTGAAATGTTATTATTTATTGGCAAATTAATTTTGTTCTTGTACTACGACATATCATTTCTTTATTAAAAAAATATTTAATCAAATAATCTTTCATTAAACCACTTAGTTTTAATAATTTCTCAACAACCAATAAATTAATTTCACCCTCGTTTTAAAATGTATAGCTATAAGTTAATTTAAATTGTTTTTATTATATGTATATATATATTACTATTTACTAAAGCAAATTGTAAATATCAACTGTGTAATATATAATTAATAGCAATATAGTATATCTATTTGAAATCTAGCTACTTTTTAATATTATTTACTATAAAACAAATCTATAATTTTATAATTGATCGTAGATTAAATATCCAAAAAAAGCTTTGATAGAATATAATTCAAGAGCAAAGCAACACATCAAATCAAAATATAATTATATTTTTCATAAAAATTAATTTAAAACTAATTAAATACATTTAAATGGTGTGATTAATAACATAAATTAATAATTTTTAAAAAATTCGATCTCATCAATATCTGTAACATATGTAAGATAATTAAAAATGTTTTAAAAACATTAAAACTAAAAATGAGTACAACTAAAATTAACATTATGTACATAAAAATTTTAATACATCGCTATTAATTTTATTCTAATTTTAATAATATAATTTACTCTAACAATAAAATATAACTACGATGGAATCAATGAACCAAATCAAAATTCTAGACCAGGAATTTTGCTATGACATCAATTTTGTTTCTTGTTTAAACATAATAATACAATAGGTAAAAATGCAGTGTTTAAATTTTCCGGTAATTTAGAATTTCGCCATATATTTATTTCAACGTTAATTTTGCCTCTGACGGATATGCAGTATAACTGGTAGTGTTCTTTTTTTTAAAATTGGCATCATTGGTTGAGTTCTCTTATAGAACTGATGGCGTGGTGAAGGTTTTTGTGGAGGAAATACATATTTCCAAGTTTGCAACTGACCCAAGGGCGGAGGCCTCATTACTAATAAATTTCTCAAATCCTGTCTGTCAGTAAGTTTCCGTCCATATTTAGATCTATTTGGCTTAGGTGTTGACTTTCGGTGTCTTGGAAAAGATTTATTTGGCATCAAAGTAGACGACTGACTCACTACTTGTTTTTTACTACTATAATCATTTGATAGATCTTCTGATTCGTGTACCTGAATCCAAAAATACATAAAAGGAGAAATTGAATTTTTAAGATTTTAAAATTTACAATACCGTAATTTAAATGATAACAATGTAATGTAATAAATTGATTTAGAAATCACTAAGTTTAGTATTTTAAGCAACATAAAATGTTGATTTGTAAGTAAATTGCCGTATTAACTATAGAAGGATCATTTTAGACCAAAATTGATAACTGTTCACTGTTTTAAATTAGTTTTATGGGACAGTTAGACATGTACCAGGAATTTATCAATACTTAGTGGAGTGAGCATTTGCTTAGAGGTACTGAAGTAAAAAGTAAAGATTGCTTTACAACCCAAAAAACTAAAATATACAAAAAAATATTGAATTACACTTAACAACAATAATTATAGTTAAATATTTTTAGAAACTAAAGTAACTCTCTGTATTATTATAACTCTAGTATTGTTTTTAAAACCACTAATGACATAATTTTTTTTATCTCTTGTAAAGTTTTCTATTATAATAATGAAAATGTATAATAGATTAAATTTTTAGTATTTCTTAAGTTAAAAAAAATCCAACTATTTAAAACGCTAGTTTGTTATTTGACTATTATAATTTTTTCTCAATATAGCTCTGAATATTTATATAATAATAATTGATCAATGAATAACTAAAAAATCCACAAAAAGTTGCATATACGTATTTTAGAAATAATGTTATCATTATCATCAGTATAAGTTTATCACTAACATTATTTCCGAAATAAGTATATGTAATTTTTTAGTTTTTCTGCATATTTATTTATTGAAAAATTATAAAATTCAAATTCTCTAAAAAAAATTATCAATACTTGAAAATTATTAGAATGAGAAACAAAAGTACCATTTGTATACGAGACGATTATATATTTAACTCAATATATTAGTTTACCTGGTATTGATGAGGTACTTCTGTTTTGGCATTTGACGACAACTCAAAATTATTATCAGTAGATTCACTTACAATATTTTTGTCAAAATTTTCTTGTAAAGCTTGTTGAGCTAATGCCTCTTCATTGATAGTAGAATAAAACGATTCGCCTGAATGTGTGTTTAAGTTATTTGAATGCTCGGGTTCAGTAGAAACATGTTCTTCACTACTTGTTGTGCTACCTTTTTGACCAACACTATTACTCTCAATAGAATCCGTTTGAGGAAACTCTGAGGATGAATCGTGATTTATTAAAGATGCCGAAGAATCGTCGAGAACACTGTGATTATCAACGAGTTTGGCCTCAGAAATAGAAGACGTAAATCCAGTCTGATGCATAACCGGCACATATATGTGTGGAATAAGATGTAAATGGATCATATGATTATGTCTATTAGTTAGTCCTCTAGCTTCTTGTAGGTGGTTATCTATTTGATCGCTAATACCTTGTCGAAAATGTGAATTTACTTCTTCATGAAGTGCACTATGATCTGGAAACTCTGTTTTAAGTAATTGCGATGCTCTGAACAAAGGTTTCCATGATCCTATAAAATCAAATTTTAGTTTATTATAATTTCTATAAATTTCGCATACAATGAAATAGACTAATTTAAATATCAGTTCAAGTATGTTTATATTATCTTTTAATGAGTTCTTTTAATGTTCAAATTTCTATAATTCATCTCATTATAAATTTTTTGTAATGGGTTGCTTTGTTAAAAAACAAATTTACTATGACAGTATTATTAAGTATATTTTGACGTATATTTATAAAAAAAGACATTCCATTTTCACTATATTACTATATAAAGTAGAATAGATCACTTGCTCTTGTTAAAAAAATGATAATCCATATCTAATGCGACGTCTGCTATTTAGTTCTCACTTGTGTTATAATCAGATCACATTTTTTATACATTTACTTGAAGGCTGAATTTATAGTTGTCCTTTTATTAAAATTATAAGCTATGAAAGATCCCTATGGTATGACAGTTTCTATAATGTTTTTTTATTGATTTGTTTGATTCATTATTTTAAAAATTGAATATAAATAGGATTTTACTGAAATTGAAATATTAATTTAGATGACTGAATAAACGTCTAAAATATTATTGCATTGTCAACCGATCATATTTTTAAACACGCTAAATTATTTCTTTTGGTATTTTTGGTTGCGTAACAAAATTATTTATTAAAATTAACCATTACCACAACGTAACATGAATTTTATGATGATAGTAAAATGATCTTCCTCAAATATTTCCTATGGTATACAAATTTTAGATAGATAATTTTACATTTTACTTTATTAATTTTATTTCATTGCAAAGTAAAATCGTACAATTTTCTTAGTGTACAACGAAGTACAAATCACAGCGCTCTGTGACACGTATTTTGCACGCGGTGTACTTTCTTGTGACAATAATAACATGTCGAACGAATTGTCCAGTTGTAATAATTTTAACAATTTGGTGAAAAGGTAACGGCATCGGTAATTTGTGTAATTATTGTACAGTAGACATTATTTATTTATAGAAAAATAAATGTTTAAAATAGAATTGATATTTGTGTATCATTGATAATGATAATTTCATTACAATTAATAAAATTCCAAAATTTCTATCAACAAAAATATCAAATTATTATGATAGTTCAACTTCAACGAATAAAATATGCAAATCTATGTAAGTTAGTTATGTAACCACCTACTTTACAAATTTTCGAATTTTCCCACTACCCTGTACTTTTGTATTAACTGCCGAAAAAATAAAGCAAAAACTATGAACGTTTATCTATATTTACATATAGTGACAGTTATCAAAGTTCGAGCACTACAAAAATTATGTGATAATACATTACATACGTATATTTATTAAATCCCCGAGTTTTTAAGTCACATTAAGTATATATATTCTATCCCATTCTAAGTTTTATTTATTTAAATGTCTGTGATTTATTAGTTTCATAATGTTTTTATTCTTTTAGAATTTCTATGGTTTCTTAATATTATAAAGTCTGAGAAAAATAGAATATTATATTTTAATATAATTGAAAACTCCTTCTTTATTTTCAATATTTGTTTCTTTTATGAATCCATACTGTTTTTAATCATGTTACCTAAAAATTATGATGTTTTTAATCGATTATATGTTTTTTTACCCTAATTGTATTTACTGAGTTATTGAAGATAATTATTAATTATTAATGTAATAAAGAGGCAAATTATACCAAGACCTCAAGTTATCATATGAAAAAATTATTCAATTTGTCTCAAATTTTGTAAAATTCAATTTTATACCAATAGTAATAAAAATAAAGTACTAGACTACGAAAAAAGTAAAAAATAGAAAAAATTATTATTGTAGCTTTCTAATGTATGTATGTACAATATCTTAATACCAGTTTAACTACAGTAAAAATGACAGGATAAAAATTTATGTTCCATTTTAATTTGATTTTCAAATATCAATTTTGTAAAAACATATTTAGATGAACCATAAACATTCAGAGAAAAGCAGCACAATGTTTCATAATATAATATGAAAACTATGTAACTTAATTATACAATTAGATTTTTCATTGTCAAAAACATAGTTATTTCAAAATTAATTAGCCGTGATTTAAATTTAATTTCAAAATACTATTACAAAAACTTTAATTAAGATAATATTTATTCGTTTATTATAGATACTACTTATTTATTTACTTATTGTATATTGTATCTATTTGTACTTACACTATAGGTAAAGAAAAAAATTTCCTCCCGCTTTTTAATTTTAAACTTTTTAAATAGTCAATTTTTAAGCACTTTTCCTGCAAAAAATGGATCAATTACAACTATAGGCTAAGTGATTATTGAGTTATAAGTGTTTTAATACATAAAGTGGGTATGTGAGGACAGTGGAATATGCTTTATAAATATTCATCATTACAAACTGCACGTCCCCGCGCTACATACATACTAGATGAATTAAAATGCGTGTAACTCAATAATTATTCATTCATAAGTTGTTATCGATTCATCAAAATTTGTTCACCAGAAAAGTGCTTGAGAATTGACTATATTAAAATAAAAATAAAAATTACTTTTATTATTACAACAAATTATAAAAAATAAGATGTTAACATAGTTCAAGAATGCATAAATTATAACAAAATATTGATTTTATCAAAATTTATAAGAGTAATCAGTTTGATCTATTTCATCCTGTATAAGGACTTAAGCTATTATAAGAGCTCACAAATATCTAATTTAAATCATTTTTAACAATTATATAATTTAGTAATACAAATTGAAGAATACATATTTTCTTACAAAAAAAAAGTTTTTTTATACATGATTTATTTATACGACTCAAATACCATACATAAATAAGTAGTAATTATCTATTTCATAAATTGTATCAAAGTCAGTTGTTCTATTTTTTAAATTATTAAGTTTATTTTAAGAATCCATTATCATACCTAAGTAGAGATAATTACTTTTTGTGGTAAACTATTTTCCATACATGAACAACTAAGATTACTGAAAGACGACCTTTAACAGGTGCATTTATCTTTCACCACAAGATATCACTTATTCTTTCGTCACAAATCATCTTCGAGTTTCTCATATTTGGATCGCATGCTGTTCACAGACTATTTTTGTAAGCCCGTAATGTGTAACAAGTTTCACTTTTTTATTTTTAATATGATTATCTTTTATAGTTATTATAAACAACTGAATAGATCTTTAAAACCGGATTCTTTTCTTTGAATATACTCGATTTTTCAAATTGACTGGTTGACTTATTTAAATATTAATAGCGATGCTCGCATTAGGTTTGGTAGTTATCTAATTTAACCTGAAATATGTGGTAATTTATCTAGCTATTATTATTGCATAAAAAAGTTAAGAATTAAATTTGTAACCACAACAGTTCAGACATTTCATGCATCTTCTTTTAATTCGTACAAAAGAAGTTACTTCAACAATAACTATACATACTAACTTGGTATTAAAGAAAACGAGCTGAAGTCAATTTATCAAAGAAACACTAAAAAAATTAAAAATAAACACTATGCTATAAAATATAGCAAAATTTGTATTTATTTTGTTTATTATCTGATAAATATCCATCAGAAACTGTTGCTATAATAGATAAAAAA
>NW_026099572.1:66513899-66534096 GCF_025091365.1 Daktulosphaira vitifoliae | reverse complement strand
TGAAAGAAATCGGTCCAGTGAGAGCTGAGAAAAAGTGGCAACAGACATAAAAAAAAAAAAAAAACACATCATAGTAAAATTAATACCTTCTCCGCTTCGCATCGAAGCTAAAATATGTAAATATATAAAATATAAATAATTAAAAATATTTCGTCAATATCGAAGAGTTTTCCAATTAATTTAAGTAATAATAAATTTTACTTAAAAACACATTCCAACCCAAAGTTTTTCATTAATTTTTTTCTAATCCGATAATTTTTAGAATGATATAAGTCAGAAGAATTTTAAGTAAAAAATTTCATTTAAACAAACCTTGACCATTACAGTCACAGACCGCTACAGCATGTGCATGTTTCCGGCCTTGAGGATCTTCGCTAATTTGGGCCCGAGCACCAAATTCACCATCGTTGTTTCCCTTTAACAAGGATAAATGAGAATGCGATTCCAGTTCATCTTCATGGGTGTTTATCATTTGTTGGTATTGATGCTCATCTTCATTGAATTCATGGTCCGAACAATGAACGCCCGCAACTATCACCGCAGCTAAAATCTGAAGTAAACATAAAAATAATCATTATAGTCATTATCTTCAATAGCCTCACGCAGTTTTATAAGAGTTTACCGTTAGTATTCAGATAAGTTTAACGTACAAGTCAAAGCACTAATATTATGATTTCAAATTATTGGGAAAAAGTAAACACTATTATTAAGATTTCTGTGTCTAGAAACTTCAGTATTCAATTTTAGGTTGTAGTTTTGATAGACTGACAGTAATGGGTATATTCTTTTTTTTTTTGGACATGAATTAACAAAATATTTGAACACTAATAGGTGTATTTTTAAAACTCGTATCATGATATTTTTACTATGCTATGTATTCATTTATTTGCTTAATGATAAACTATTAAAAACTTAATAACCAAATATGTAAACCTTCTTTGATAACGATAAATGTGTGAATAACCGTGAGAACATGATTATATCCATTTTACTAAAATTTCGTATAATTAAATTATAATGAATGATTCGATAATACAGTTAATATTTTAATTGCAACAATAACTCAGTAAATTGCCATTTCACACGTCATAACTGATTTTTATTTCCTTTAAATTACATGATTTATGGCTAATAAGAAGTTTGAATAAATTGAAACTATCTTAACTTTTAACACGATCATTTATTAAAACTCTGCCAAAATATTCTTTATAAGTTAATAGACTTTAAATAATTTTTTATACGTATTATGAATCAGATTTCTCATCAAAAAAATAATAAATTAAAAAAATGTCTTATCTAAAATGTTCTTTTACTGATTATGTAACTTTAATTACTTATTTAAGTCGACAATAAAATATTCTTCAATTACTTGATTATTTTACTATTTTCTAAGGCAGTGACGTTACTTTCTTATTTCGATTAAGTACATAAAAATAGAAAATAATTAGTATACAAATAATATGTTACATTACATAAAACAGCAATAAAATATTTAACCATCAGCAATATTACATTAAAGATGAATAAAAAAATGAAACCTTTGGAAGAATTAATATATATATATTGTTAATATATAATAGATAGTATTTTGCATTCCATTTTCATTGCTGACCGTGTCTATGTATACTGTGTAGCATTAAAGAAATAATAGATGACAGAGGTGTTAGTGAGAGTTCCAATACATCAGCGTATGTTGATTTGACAAATTAATTATTATATGAGCAATATTGTATTCCAAAGCGTCATTGTGACATCTTCGTACCACATAATAAATAGATAAAAAGAGCGGTTTGAAAATCTGTATCAGAAACGGATGCTCTGTGTGAATTATAAAGAACGAGTAACAATATGAAAGAAAGTGATACAGTCTGCGGTTAACTAATCATATTAGGACAATTAATGATTAATAAAATTGAAATATTAAATTGTTTTATACAATGCATTTTGAAATTCCAATACATATCCGGTTCTTTATAAACATAACTATTGAGCAGAAAAGTGTAACGACTTTAAATAAACCTTTGTATGATTTTTTATCAACGATAAACCTAACATAATAATGAAGCGCATCATTTATACGCCCAAACAAGGTTTATAATCAACGCAATCTTAGCTTTTTGTATGTTATTAATTTTTTTAATCCTAGGAAAAAAAAAGATAATTTAATTCAACAAATGAATAATTTTATTAATTCTATGCAATATGTCATCAAATAAAGTGTAACTTATGATTCAGCCGAAAATTGTATACACTTCATTATTTTAACAAAGGCGTTTCCTTTAAAAAATGTATTTACAGTTACCCCATTTATTATCAATTATCCCACTTCTCTTTAACTATAAATTTATCCACAATTATTAAGACTATTAAATTTTAAAGCTCATAGATTCTTTTTGTAAATTTTTAGCATTATCTATAACAACAATATTCTTTAAAATAATTATTCCATAAAAACAAGTCTAGCTAATTGAACAATTTTCTATTAAGAAAAACTACCTAGATTATAAATAACAGTAAAATTAATTTTTATTCTTCAATCCCTTAATTGTGTTCGCTTAAAAACAAAACAACGATAGATACCTACTAACTTATTTTGTAACAGATAATTTTTTACGCTCTCCATTATAATTTTTTTTCGTAGACATCGTGCGGTGTATTTTATTTTTTTTTTTTAATGAGGAACTATATTACTGCGATCAGTCAACATCTCAACTATAAAATTTCATAAAATGCTCAATGTATTTTTTACTACGTTGACTAAAATTCTTTATTCTAATGACAATTTAAAATTTTATCTTGAAATTGTAAAAAACGCCGGAAGAAAAATAAACTACAACATAAGGTTTTTTATTTTAACATTTACATTAAGATCTTCATTTCACAAACGACAAACAAAAAAATTTTCCCATAAGAGAAAGTATTTTTTAATATATTTAATTATATGTGTTTTTCACTATAGGTGTTATCTAGAAATTGTTGCTCCTTATTAGTAACTGATAAGTATTAGAAATGACCGAAAACACAATTTTTAATGAAAATATCCAAATATATACCCTCCAGAATATAGTTAAATAATACTTACATAATTTAATTAAAATAAAATAAGAGGGATTAATTATTTTAAAAAAACACGCCACAACAAGTGTAGCACTGGTTTACAATTTTTAAATATTAAAACGTGTCATGTAATGTTATATTTTATTTGACATTGAACACTTTAAATAAATACTCGCACGTGCCTATTGAAGTGATCAGACCAAATGACATGCGTGAAAACGAATGTCGAAATTAACAGGCGTTTGAACATTAGGGATTGTTTGCATAAGACATACGTTAATAATTTCACGGTTAAGTATGCACGCACATCCATTACAGTAACCTACAAAATAAATAATAACTAAGTTTCAATGAAAAAAATGTATTTATCATTAAAAATTGTAATACTGCGCCAATACCTTAAGCGTTACTAAACAATTATTACAAGTGTAAAATCTTATCTCAATTTATATAACTTTAGCTAAATTCTCAATTAAGATGGATATATACGCAAGTATAATTAATTCAATGTATTTAATAACCCTACAATTTTGTAATAAGTATAACAATTTTATTACTGTTAAATTTTGTATCCAAGTATGTAAAAAAATATACTATAAAAAATGAAAGACTGCTCTTGTTCTAACACTCAATTTTAACAGGACAAAATTAGTATAAAAACAACAATTTCTACTTTTGAATAGAAAAAAAAATTAATAAAAATATTTTTAAAGGGTTATAGGGGGTCTTTTATTAGTTTTAGTCAATTTCTGATTTATTATATTAAAATATATATTCTTATTTTGTAAATTGTTATTTTTATTATGAATCTCTATTCTTCATACTAACATAAATATTATAAGATTACATTTTATTTATATTAAAATTGTATAAAAAAAGAAAAGTTATATAGCCATTTTTTGAGAATGGTTTTATTTTTCTATAAAGTTATCTTGTGGTTGTACTATGGAGATAAATCGCTAGCGAAGAAGGGTATTTGTGAAATGATCGGCCGGTCAAAAATTTGCCTCAGTCTATCATAATCTGAAATATTTTATTATTGACCAATTAATTAATCGAAAAATATATATGATAACGGAAATTTTCCTTCTTTCTTTAAGTTACGTATTTTTCTCAATTGACCAATCATTATCAATCAGTACAATTTCATATTTAGCCTTACATATTATAAGAGTGTTAACTTTAAGTTTTTAAACAACAACATTCATATTTAACTAGCTTATTAAAAAAAAAATTATTAAATTTAAAAAATAAGTGATAAATCACAACTATTAGACCAATTTTTCCAGAAATTATTAATAATTAAAAGTAAAGACTGTATTTTGTTATTTTTATCACTAGACATTTCCAGTCTACACACTAGCCCCCACCTAGGTATATAAAAATGTCAATAATTTCGAAATAGTGGTTCAAAAGTTGTTACCGAACAGTCTTTTTTAAACATTTTACAAGCTAGTTAAATATATGGGTTACCATTTAAAATATATATAATATATAAGGATAAACATAAAAAATACTTCATGGTTAACAAATTGAGAAAAACACGTAACTAAAATTAAAATTTTCAATACTATGTTTATTTTTTAGTTAATGAAGTGGTCAATGATTAAAAAATTTTTCTATTTAATAATTTTAAATTACTAAAACGTTATTAATGGTAAATTTTTTAACACATTTAAATAAATGAATTTTGGCTTCATTTTAAACGCATAATAGAAAAATTGTATATGAAAAATTATTATTTAATTTAGTAATTTAAAGTAACTAAATGGATTAGTAACATTATATTTTTTAATTCATCGTTTTATAAAGACTAAAATACCTGCATGATTATCAAAAAAAAAAAAGATTTCTCTGTCATTGTTCAAAACATTTTACTCAGCTACATTCATTCTTTATAATTGTAACAAAACTTCTCGTGTACTTCAGATTTAATCTGATCGTTGACAATAATAATTTCAGAGTATAGTCTCCATATATTTTACCTTACTTTTTATAAAATTTTTGTTTATATAGTACGCTAGTTTGAAATAATATAAAGTAATCAAGTCAAGAGAAACTCTTCAAGTCGTGCAAACAATTTTACTGTGGTAGTCAACCTATCTATTAAGTAAAAAATAATTAAATTTAAATCATGCTTTCAATGATAAAAAAAAAACGAAAGAAAATCCCAGTTGTTTTCACAAAATTATCATCAATTACACTTATTATATAATATTAGTTAATAAAATTAACAAAAAAAAAAATGTAATCGTTTAATTTATTATAAGTTATCACATTTTTAAAATAAAATATATGACAAATAATTTATCCGAAAATTGGATAAATTAATAATTATTAAATAAAATGTATAAACAATTAATAAATAAAAGGGATAAAATTCAATCACATAATAGTATTAGTTTGAATTAAACGCCATCTGATTCGAAAATTACTTCGCAGACGATGTGGTATGGGTAAAAAACTAAAGTCAACTATAAATATTTATAACACATCAAACTCTTACGTGCTATAATATAATTATTTATCGCTATTAGTTTTAAGATTTTAAAAATGAACTTTTTTCAACCGTTTTTCCTTTTTAAATACTACTCTATCCTAAGATTGATCCACACACAAATTTCCTCACGTTACTAGTAATCAGTTCGATTGTAAGTTCGATTAATTTTCTACTTAACGAGCTCGTCACAGGAAAATAAATCGACTTCTCGATATTATTTTTATTATTTAAGAAAAAACAGAGCACAGGTACTCCACAGTCTTTAAACTGTGAACCAGAGATAGTGTTGGGTAAATACCAGTTATTTTTGAGGAAATCCTCTAAGAACATTTAAGGAATTTATAATAAATATCCGAATAATGTGTATATTTAAATAAATAATATGAAAAGCTTTTAATACGCAGATTTTCATATAGGATATATATATGCCATTAATACATAATATGTTTCAGTATGTATAGTATAAATAATGTAAATATACAATTATTATACTTCTATTATATACATATTAGTAGTTGAATATTTAAAAAATTATTTATTTAATATACGCAATTCAATATAAAAATATTCATTTTAACCTAAGATATATGATTAACCCTATAAATGTTTAATACAATTTATTAAATGTCTTAAAACTAAAATAATTGTTATTTTGATTTTACGAAGTAATATGCTATAAAATAAAACAGAATATTTTGGTCATCCTTAACTTAATTTTTAAATTGTAATATCAATTTATTTTATTTAACTCAATCTTTCTGTTTATTAAGTAAATACAGTAAAACTAAAAGAACATAATATACTAAATTACACAAGCAACATTAAAGTCAATCAATCATTTTATTATAAATCTTGTAATTTGGTTACATAATAATAATATACCCTAAATCGCACAATCTAACAAAAATGAACACATTTCAGTCTTTTAATTTAATATGTATATACATATTAATAAATAGGTTTTATAACAACATAATAGATGGTTTTTGATTTTATTTAAATTTATGTGATAATATTTAGTAAAAGAATTTATATGAATTAGGTTTTTTGTTATTATTAACTTTATTAAAGTATTACCGTGCAATGTCTTTATGTATTCCTATTATTAATTTTGTAAGTATTGAAGACTTTTAACATTCAAACTTTCAGGAATCAAATGTACAATTAACTTATTATCACAGCGTGGTAAGTTATCATAATTATTGATAGTATAACATAATCATAGTGGTATCATTTCATAATTGAAACAAATAAATTATTAACAATAATAAATTCATTAATTCAAACGGGACTATATATTTCAAAAATCTATCATAGTACCAACTCTTAAGACTGTGTTTAAAGTTTGCGAAAATACCACTACATATCAACATATACATTGCTATGCGGTAGTCTTTGTCTTCTTTTTACTTGCCTCAATCCCAACTACTTGGTGTCGGCCACCCTTATCCTACACTTCCACTTGACACGATCTCCCACATCATCTACGCTCACATCAGCCGTCCTCATTTCACATTTCGATTACATCCCTCCATCTCTTTTTTGGTCTTCTTCTACCTCTTCTTCCTTCAACATTCATTTCTATAACTGTTCTTACAGCTTCTGATTCTTCTCTTCTCATAACATAACCAAACCATCTAAGTCTATTTTCTCTTATCTTATCCACGATTGATAATAGTATAGGTGTAGCATCTATACTCCCTCTTATATGCTTGTTCCTTATCCTATCTTCTCTAGTCACTCCACTCATTTATCTAAGCATTCTCATCTCTGGCACACTCATTCTCTGCTCTACTTTATAGTTAACCGTCCAACACTCTGGACCATACATCATAGCTGGTCTCACTACAGTCTTATAGAATTTACCTTTCAGGGTCATTGGATTTCTTTCTTCTTGATATTTATGCAGTAGTGTTTTTGCAAAAAACCCTATTTTTATTTTATGGTATACGTTAATTTGTAAACGTATTATTAATTATTTAACTTAAAATTAAATGATGGCTAAAGTATAGCTCAAAGGAAGTATATAATTTTAATTATATCATTTTTAAATAATTATGCATTGACAAGAAAATATTTTGGAACACAAAATTGATCAACTTAAGAAATAAGTTGTAATCACTAAATGATACCAAATCATGTCCCAAGTTTAATTAAATCCAAAAAATATCAATTATAACTGCTTTAGTACAGATAACACATTAGCATGATGCGTGAACACGTTTTTCAGACCTTCATATTGCATTGAATTAGTCACGCCCTGTGAATTAATATTTAATTTTATTGAAACGATAGCTGGAAAAATAAACACGCTATTAATTTACCACATGCGTTTGTTTAGATTTAATTTCTGCTAACTTTTTTTTATACATATGAGCCAATATTTCACAACGGTGTTATGACAACATGTAGACACTTTTAGTCACCCCTTATAGTTCCGAAACACATTATAAACCTATTCCGCAAACCATAAGCAGCGTTATATATTTTTTTATTCATTCCAATTGTTACGTAAACTTATGTCCGAGCAATATAACTTAATTTCGAGTGAAAGCTAAATTGATTTTCTACAGAACGATTCCAACTGTTGAATCAGCTGAAAATAGTTTTTTTTTCTGAAATTGCACATCACAATTGAAAAAGGCACATCCCTGAAGTCACGGATTAAAAAGCCGATTCATAGATTATCTATAATGATCTTCTGCAGATGTATTTAAACGCCAATTACATCAAGTCATTCACATGAAAGTTCCAATTACAGACGACATTCGAGTTTGCTTTTTTTTCCATTAACGTTTATTTTCAAAGTTAATTAATTTTTAAGACTATGATTTAATTTATTAACGGCAAAGTACAGTGCTAAATATTACAATTAACAATTGATAACCAGAGGTAAAAAAACATTATTAATAACACGAAAATGTACAAATATGATAGTTATAATTCTTTTGCGTGATAAAAATAGGCTATAAAACAAAATTAAATATATGAAGTATGAAATTCTAAAAATGTATATTACCTAATTACTTACTACACAGTTCAGAATTTTGGCGAGTTAATACAAGTGGGGTTTACAATTTGCACCTATGCAAAACAAATTGTTCACTAGACTCCTCTACAACAAATGCCGTAAAATAAATAGACATAGATAATTAGCTTATAATATTAAGTTAAGATGCACCCAGAGAGATACTTAATTTCGCCAGAAAGACAGGACTATTTTGGTCATCTTTAGAGATGACTTTATGGTTGGTAATGTATTAAAACTTTGGTGATAACACTTAGGTGGGTAAACGAATCAAAACAATTCAGTATGAGGTGCGCACAATGAACCAACAGGTCTGAGTGCATGGGCATTATGTCCACCTCAATAATAACTAAAACTAAAACTAAAGTTAAGATGCATTTGTCTGAAAATAACTATACTCGTATATTCATAAATTATTATTAGATAAGCGAAAGAAAATTACCTGTCAGTCAATCAAATTAACATTTGTAGATCAATTTTATGCAACTGAACATTTATTAAAATAGTATATCTTAAAAATTCAGGTAAAACATCTTCAAAAATGTTTACATACAATTTTTTTAATATAATATGTGTTAATATAATATATTTATATTTGTGAATATTTATATTCACAAATTCATATTTTATTAATATTGAACATTTTCAATTCAATGTTTACATTTAGTTGAAGTAGCTATTTTATATTTTTAATTCTGTAAGACGTTCAATTCATATGAATGTCGTCCATAGTAACTAACTACAAATTTTCTTGTCAATTATACGAACATCAATCAAATGATAGAAATTACTTTTAATCACGCGCGAGCGTGCATCTCTATGTTAATATTAACTACAATTACTGTATTAATATTGTCAATAGTATTAAATTTATATTGCCTATTGGAGCGGTTGGCGCCGACAAGAGGATTAAAAAAGTAAAACGCACGCGTCTTTTGTAACTACAACGAATGCTAAGGCTCACGTGCCGAAACAGTTCAGACAAATCTATTCGGACCACTTCGTGTAGAATTAAAAAAGAAAGCATTTTTAACGTTCCACTTGGGAATTTATTGACAACAATTCTTAATAGTATTCTATTAAATCGGTTACCAAGTGATTGCTTTTTTTTGTCCATGTAAAATATGAGTTTTTTGAATTTCATTAAAGATAAACATTTTTAATTTTTTGTATATTACTATTTTTGATGATCTCATGTAAATATAATACGCAAATTATTTAAAACGGGTATTTATTAAAGTACATATCGTCACTTTTGTGCAAAAAGTGACTAAATGATTTTATTTTACTTCTCTGAAATGATAGAGAGCTTAAAAACAAATATAATAAATTGTAATAATATATTTATCAACAGTAAAATCACAAATAGACAGAAAAGTTTTAGTTATATACAGTGCTCGAATTCGGGGGGTGCGCAGGTACGTAGCTCCTCTACTTTTTTTAAAAATTTTTTGCGCACCCCAACTACTTTTTTTTATGAGGACGGTGGAAAATACCACCTCTTTTTTTTTTTTAAATATTAGTATGATAATGAAATATAATTTATTAATAAATACTAAATAAAGTAATGAGTAAAAAAAAAAAAAAGGTCTTCAAAATGCTAGGGTCGCAGTTTTCAAATTGTTAAGTTGAGCTCCCCTACTTATTTTTGGCCAATTCGAGCACTGGTTATATAAAGAATTTTTCAACTTTAATTATTAAAACCATGGTACAACGACATGTCATTGTACAATATTACAAAGACAATAATATTGTCCTTATATTTATTTATTTATAAAATTATTAATAAAAATTAAGTTTTTCTAGTGTAACCCTTTTTATTTTTACTGTATGAAAAAAAATTTTTCTAAGTATTTATTTGTATAGTTTCTGTTTTATTTAAAGTAATAAAAATCATTAAGCTAGAAATATTGCAACAAATAAAAATGCTACTATTTTTCTAATGATTTATGATTTCACCTATCAAAATTTAAAAAAAATAGTTACATATAAATTTTGTCACACTATTCCTAACTTATAGCTATTTATTTGATGTTTATTATTCTTACACAGTATCAAAACCTATACTAATCCAAAATTCATAAAAACGCTGGAATTATTTCTTAGCATTGATTTTAAACATCTATTAACATGAAATAACGTGATAAAGCCTATACCAAGAACATTAGAAACAAAAACCATGGATTTCGAATTCGTTATAGTTAACATAAACGTGGTTATCTCAGTTTGACACTTTAATTTGTAACTCAATTGTTGCGGTTGAAATGATTCATTACTAAGTATGTAATTTAAAATTAACGATTTTTATTTTATATGACATAGCCGGAAATAACTATGTAATGTTATTTTCAACCACAATCAATTTTTTTATTTTCCAGATCTTATGTTTCAAAGTCTCAATTAAGGAAACACCGAACCAAAAAAAAAATGTTAAACGTCTATAAGCTGTTAAATTAATAACTTAGTATAAATAACTCATACAACTATAATAACAAAATCAGTTGATTGCACAAAATATAATAACATATTCAATATTTTAATAAAATAAAAATTAATGTATAAGTTTAAGAGTTTAACTAATCGTATAAAATCCAAAACATAGTTAAATAATCAAACACTTTAATATTTCAGTATAAAAATATAAAATAAATTTCTGTTTATTATATCAAAATAATATTAATGACTATTATTCAATAAATTTAAAAAAATAATTTTTCCCTTCAATTAAAACATAATTATCATTATACATTTAAAGATATTTTCACGGCAAAAGTGTAGAAAGTTTTACATACTTTATAGCATCAAAATTATCAGTTTATAGAAACTCGAAGTATGAAGATATCAATTAAAAATAATAAAAAGTATGAATAACGTATTTTTCCATATAGGCGCACTCTATAATTACCTATAATAATTGCCAACTATAAGTTTTCCTAAGTCTTTTTCATTGCTCATAGAATTTAAAAGCAAATAAAAATACTTACCAAAGAGTTGATTATTTGTAATACTAGTGGCTTAAGCATATCAGCAGCAGACACGTTAGCGAAATTATTTAAAAAATACAATTGATCACTTAATCCTACTGTCGTCTAATTATGCACTTATTCACAGTATAAATATTTTAATAATTTGAAGAAATTTTCTTTTAAAATTGTATAAAACTATTTTATAATTTTGTTCTTATGAAAACGAGCAACTGTCATGGTGACGCAGTTAAGCTACCTAGAACGTGAATGATACCTCGTGGTAAACCGAAGACTGTAGCGGCGAAAGATGTCCTAGCCAACTCTTTCGCTCCTCACATACCACAACTATTCCTACTATAAGACAAATGAGGCCACTTTTCATACAATAGAAAATAATCCTTTTAAATATGTAGTATTCGATTTTATTAGGTAATTTGACAAATTTTAGTGTTAATTTAAATAACATAATACCCTCAGCAAATATATTAAAAATCTCAATTTCTCAACTAGTACCGATTTTCAGTTTAATAAAAATATTTACATATTTACTATTCTATAATGGACGTTAAAGAGCATGACGGGAAAATACCCGTTATAATGAAAATAATCTGTGGGGAACATAATTTTTTTGTTTGGAGAGAAAAAAATGTAATAGTGCCCACAATATTTTAACTATTTCAACTATTATTAATGATAAATAATTTTTTTACATGTTTAATCTAACGTGTTTGAAATTTGTCACGTAAATTTTTGTAGGTGTAGTTTTTTTTTTTATAGGAAAGATATTGTTTTAATTATTGAATAGTTTAAGCCCAAAAAATGTACCAAACAATAAGTACTAATTTGTAAAATTAAGTCAAAAAGTTTTGTAATAATAAATTATTCAATTTTTTTTGGTGGAAAATTTCTCAGAAAAATAGACAGAAAACAAAGTATTTTTTTAAATTTTTGTTAATTGTATAGCACATTAAAAATGTTTTAATTTGATGTAGATTCCCTGGCAAGTTTTTTTTATAAATTAATATTAATTTAGATAAAGTTTATTAAACATTATTAAAACGCTTATTGTACTATTATTGTAGAAGCGTTATCAATGTTATCTTTTAATGTTTTGGTTTAGAGAATGTAGAAAATTTTACTTTAAATATTTTCAAAATTGAATGCAAACAATTTTTTTGATTATTTTTTTATGATATTCAAACACTCCATTCTTTATATTTTAGTTTTCCTTTTTAATTCAATCAATATAATAAAGGTAATAATTGATATTATTATCAAAATTTTAATTTTATCAAGTTTGATTTTTTAAATTACTGAAGTTTCAAATTACAAAAAAACCATCAATATCGTGTAGTATATATAATTTCTATTATTAAAAGAATACTAAAATTAAAATTTATAAAAATTAATAATTTTTAACATTAAAAATATGATATAAATATATATAAAAAATACAATTACAAATATAAGAAGTGTTGTCATATTGATGGACACCGCGAGACTAAAAATAATACAATAGAATGTTATCGTACTGCTTTGCAGTGTACACTTACGATAAACATTTAATACTATTTATTATACACATGTTATCTTAAATTTTAGTTAATCCCTACAATCGTTTGAAAAAAATAATGTGAATTTTTCGCAAATTTTGAGGGTAATGTCTTCGACTAAATATAATTCGTGTTTTCTTAATATACAAAGAACAGTTAAGCAAAATTGCTTCAGTGGAGCTAAGAAAAAGTGGAAACGAGTATATTGTGGTTTTGTTCTGGAATGAATATATATAAGAAAAATGATCACTTTTCCTTCCAATTAAAAAATATTGTATCTTTTCCATGTAAATAATTTTGTTCTAGGGGTTATTATACCCATCATCCACTCAATAAATACGCCACTGTCGGCACACAAAATAAACAAATACGGTAAAATTCATGATATAAAATATATATATAATGTATATAGTTTTTTCAATATTATATAGTGAAAAAAAAATTAATTTTTGATACTTTATGTGTATTGTAACAGTTTTAATTCTTGGTATTCCGTTTCTTTTTTCCACTAGCTAAGAATTATCACTTCGTAGCATATCTAATTTAAAAGTGATGACCAATTATTGGAATTGTTTTAATGAAGAAAATTACTTACTATTGGCAATGGTCCATTCTATAATAGCGACTAAGATACCATAAAATTAGGAAATAGTGTAAGAGATAGTCGAGACTTTCAATGCATTATTAATTAAATGTAGACACTGTTTGGATTTTAACTGTTCAAAAAGTACCCCTAAAATTCCATTAATTTAAATTAAATAATTAAAATACAATATAGAAAAAAATTGTAATGGTCTAGTTGAAAAATATTATAATAAAAGGAATAATAAAAAAAAAAAATTTTAATTTTAATTATCTTCTTAATTTTTTTCTAGTTTAATTTTGCATTGAAATAATTCAGCTTTTTTCATTTAAATAGATAGTAAAATTCAAGCTAAATTTAAAATTCCAAAAAAGTTGGCGGTTTATACACTGTGTACGTGGTTTAAATTATAAAAATTAATATAAATACAAATACTTATCAAAGGTACTAGAATGAAACAGAGTTAAATTGAACTTTTCCCTACCCTAAGTAATATATATATATACAAAATATTTACATAACAATAAATAAAATTGTATGTTCTGAACTTGGGATCTAAGCTTCTATAATTACATTAGTGTTACTCATTACAAATTAAGGAAGCATAAAGAAAAATTCCTTTTGGGATTCTTTAATTAATTTTTGTTTATTTTTTTAATAACAACTGTAGTTTTAAATATAGAGTAACACAACAAAAACTAAAATACTCAAAATGATGTTAGGCAAAAAACAAATAAACATTATCTTTATTATAATTATAATTTTTTTCTATTCCATTTTAAAAGTTGAAAATCGATTTCAGTCTTCTCTAGCATCACCGACTAATAAAAAATTGGTTTTTCTCAAAAAAAGTAATTAAAGTCTAAAAGGATTAAATAAACATTTTAAAAATGAGTTAAGTTAAAAATATTTTCAACTTAGCTATTAAATTTAATATTTGTTAACTTATCTACATTAACTTTCTCATTTTTGTATATTTCAACATATTTATGATAGTATTGGTCAACGACTTATTTGTGATCTATTAATTATAGATTCTGAAGCAAAGAAAACTTTTTTGAGGGGCTTTAGTTTTAAATTGTTCTGGATATTTAAGGTAGAGAAAATTAATTTTAATACTACTTCATTTTGGCATCTTAAAGAACTGTTTATATTAAATTTTTATAATTTAAACCACATACACAGCGTATAGAGATAAAACATTTTTATGAAATTTTTAATTGAGTTAATTTTTATTACCTAATTAACTGAAAAAGTTAAGATAATTCATTGGTTTATTTAACTAGATAGTTGAATAGTTAAAAAAGTTAACTTTTCAACTAATTAATGCTCAGCTTTGGCCAATACTTTTGCAACTAAATAATGAAGTTAATAGGTGTAACATATTATTATATAACATCCACCTATTCAAAAAAAATATAATTTTATTTAATCTATAAACTACTTTGTAAATATATGTTACAATATAGAGTAGTAACCATAATAGTAGTAGCATAACACTATTTTTTGAAAGAACATGATTTTAAATATATAATAATATATATATATATAAATATCAATAATGATAAATAATAACACTATGTTTATTGAATAATTGAATTATTTTTATTGTATATTAAATAGTGATAAAATTATTAAGTATATCACATTTCCATCAAACATTATTTATAATGTTTAAAGTGTTACTACATTTCCAAAATGTTATATGTAATTTCTTACATATAACTAAAATATTTTTTAAATTTAAGTTATGAAAATATTACTGGTTTTTTATTGTCTCTCCTTATAAGAATAAATACATAAAAATATTGTTAGCAGAAAGATTTTGTAACTATTAACAGTATTCTTAGGCTAGTTCATATTAAAAAAAATAGTTTTTATCAGTTAACGCATATCACAAACAAAAAGTATTATCATAATTATACCAAGTTTGATCTATAATCTTCATCTGGATTTACTTGTTCTAAATGAGTACTTAAAAACTCATCAACAGTGTCAGTATCCCATCGTTCAATAGCTAGAACCTAATATAAAATTATAAGTTATACATAAATTATATTACATAGACCTTAGATTGAAATTACTTCTTGAACATTGCCATTGTTATCCATAAGTTTTATAATAGGATCAAGTCCTCTGACATATCTAATAGTCAGATTTGGATATTTTTTAGGACGATCACTTTTCAGAAATGCTAAAGAAAAGAAAATTTTAAATAATAACTTGACATAATATCTTCAAATTTTTCTAATACCTTGTATTTGAGGATAAGCTCCAAATTTACAAGTACAAACTTCTAGTCTTGCTTTAGCGTACACTTTAATTGACTTTACTTCCTTATCCATTTGACAGCATTGTAAACAGTTCTCACTAGAACCCAAAAATATTCAAAAACCTAGTTATTAAATCTTAGAAATAAAATCTTATTCAAAAAATAAGAATAAAAGGTTACATTTTCAAAAAGACCCATTCGGTGGCAAAATTGTTACAATTAGAATTAGTGGTAATTTATTAAGAGAAATATTTAAGTGATTCACTCAACAAAATTAAAATTTTTTTTCATCAACTCATGTTTATATAATCAGAAATTGAAATAAAATATTTAGAGCAGTTATAATTACTTTTCAGAAAGCCACACTTTAAGAAAACCAATGATAAGATAATCAAGAATATTGTCTATATTTTTGCAATTCTCAAAAATAAATCATTTTAAGACTTAATTAGAAGCAAAAATAGAATATAAATTAAGTTCTTTATTTGGATTCATTTTTTTTTCTTGATACATATTTTAAAACAATCATTGTATAAGTTTATTTATATAAATTCTATAAAATTTGAAGGAAAAGACATACTCCTTTATTCCACACTTAAGACTAACAATTAATGATACAACTATATTTTATAAAACAGACTTTTGTAAAAAGAAATTTTAAAATAAATTCCTAATACATTATTTTACATTTACGTTTCTTGTAATATAAACATTGATCATATTATAATTAAATAATAACCTCAGTAAAGATAAATCAAATTTTTGAAGTTGGTCACAACTAGAACACAGTAAATTTGCCTTGTTGAACCCCAATTGAACACAATCACTTGCAGTGTAATCACCAATACAAAAGTTTAGCTAGACAAAATAAATAGAGTTTTATTTATTATTTATTACAGTAACATTGAATAAAAATTAGATATTAATCAATTCAGTAAACACGTACAAAAATGGTAAAAAAAAGAAATAAAATGAACAATGATTTCATTGTAATATATTTTTGTCCAATTTAATTAATAAATATTTTCCATCCACTTATTAAACAATCTAAAAAATATTAGAATTAAATAGTTTTTTAAAAATTATGTGATGGAAATAAAATAAAAATTTTAGTAAATGAGTTATAATTTCATTAAATAATGTATTCTTAACTTAACTCTTACAACACGAACAATTATTTATAATTTAAATACCTGATTGTTTATCAATGATGTTGTTGATTACTTTATGATAAAAAATAGAGTTTACTGAAGTGGATTTATAAAATCACCTTGCACTTTACAATAATTTTTAGTATAACCTATACCTATAAAATTATACCACGCAATTGATAAGATTTTGTCTATCCTATGATTGTAACACAAAAAGATATAGTTAAACTTCTAATAAGAAAAAGAAATTCGTTAAACATCTATTTCTTCTCATAAAAAAAATTTGTTTGAAAACCAAAATATTCAGTTTTATTTATGATTTATTAATACAATTATTGGCATATTATTACAAGATAAACCATACACTTCCATGTAACCATGGTATACTAATGTAACCACACGCCACACATTCTTTTCATAAAATATTATCTGAACATCTTACCTTTACTATTTATTTTTTCGGCATTCTTTTATTCTAAATTTTTTGTAAGAATATAGTCTCTGAAATATTCGTTTCTTGAATTGAAAGTTGTATTTATTCTTTGGTTCTGGTCCAAGGTAATTTCTTAAAGTTTAGTTAATTAAAATTATTTACTGAGATAAATATTCCTATTTTAATTAGATTATATTAATATTTTTATCTATACATTTTTATAACCACCACGTGGTTTATTTTCATTTAGAATTATAAATAATTATTTAAACTAATCCCTTTCTTCTACTCTAGAAAAATGCAAATTTTTGTGAAAACGTTGACCGGGAAGACGATAACTCTCGAAGTAGAGTCGTCTGATTCTATTGAAAATGTGAAATCTAAAATTCAAGATAAAGAAGGTAAAGCAATAATTATAATTTAAATTCATAAATTAAACTATAGATTTAAGGTTGAATTTTGAAAACTTAAATAATTTAAAATTTCGGATTACTTTTTTTTCTTCTGTAAATCTATTCTTTATTTAAATTTTGTTCAACAATTTTGTGGTTACTGAACTGAAATTATGATTTTTAACTATTTAATTTTCCAAACTTTATCTTGTTCCTCTTTGAATACAAATGATGTTTCTGTGCCAACTGACATTATTTTTAACTTATTATCTTATTATCATTTTATTTAAATTTTTAATCTTAAACAATTATTGCCTTATGTTAAAATAATGCCTTATGCTAAAATAAAATTGAATAATTTAAGTAGTTATTAATTTCTTTTAAAAATTTTTGGTCAATTTACTTAAAACATATAAAACAACCAGAAAATAAAAATTTCTAATCTCAAATTGTCATATATTCTAAATAGGTTGAAAGAAGGAGAGATGGAGGAATGTTATTGAAAGCGATATGAGGACAGTTGATGCGAGTTTATTTGATGTGGGAGATTGTGTGAAGTAGAAGTTTAGGATAGGGGGGCTGACCCCAAGTAGTTAGGATTAAGGCGAGGACAAAGAAGATGGTTCTTAATAGGTGTTCATTATTTATAAAATGAATTTAGAGAACAGTCTAGTAACATTTTGAAGATTGACTTTTAGCTTCAATGCAAAGCTGAGAAGGTATTAATTTTACCATGATATGTTTATTGTTTTGTGTCTGTTGCCACTTAATCTCAAATCACTGGACCAATTTTCATAAACAATACGTCAAAAGATCAAAAATTGCATCTAGTTGAAGACATTACCCTCAAAAATTGAAAAATTTTCTTTGATATAATATTTTTAAAAAATTGACCCTTTACCTGCCCACAAAAGAGGATTCAAAATAACAACTTTTTTTACAAAATTCAACTTAAATTTTGAAAATGTTTTGGAAATACTACATCCTTAAAGATGTTAAATTAAAGTTTATGTCACATACTATAATTAAAAAAAAAAAAAATTGTTCCCACAGCATCTTCTTTATACAATTGACTACAGTAATTAAAAAACATGCAATTTTTGTGTTTAAATTTAATTTTTTTTTTTTTTTTTTAATACCTTTTAAGGGTTTGCCATAAAAATAAGTCTGCCAATAAATATACAATATACATAAATCTAACTTGCATTAAATATAAATTTATATTTATTTTAATTATTTTGCCCCTCTTCAAAGTTGAGAAAAGTTTTTTTGAATTTTTGAAAACTTGAAAATTTGTATAAAATTTAGAACTTTTGAAAATATTCTAGGAATACTGTGTCTCTTAAATATATGTTGAAATTAAGCTTATTAAATGTATATGAAGTTCAAAAAAAAAAATTTGTACCGACTACCTATTTTCTATGTGCAAATGGCAATCGAAGTAGAACAAAAAATAGGAATTATTTTTGCTTTTCCAATTTCTTAGAATTAAACACTATCTACAGATTTGCATCAAAGCGATTCTTATGATATTGATTATAATCACTGTCGGATATCATCTAAACTTTTCCATACTGTGCTACAACCCCACTGCACTTCCGTTTTTTTTTTTTTGCACTCTCTTAATGACCAGTATATAAAAATGAAAAAATAAGTTCTGTTTTTTAAATAATTACTCTATAGAGATATTAAATATATTGTTACATTATTTAACTTTTCTTTTAGTATCAAATGCAAAAGTACTTTTAATTTTTCTTAAAGAAGAATATTGTTAGAATCAAATATCTCTTCAATAATATATATATATTAACAATTTTTGTTTTCATCCCTTTAGGTAGAAAAAAATTAACTTTAATTTTCTTTTATGGGAACCATTATTTTAGCTTCGATGCTAAGCTGAGAAGGTATTGGTTTTACTATGATGTGTTTTTTTTTAGCTTCGATGCGAAGCTGAGAAGGTATTAATTTTACCATGATGTGTTTATTTTTTTTTTTTATTTTTTTTTGTGTCTGTCACTACTTTTTCTCAGCTCTCACTGGACCGATTTCTTTTAACAATACGTCAAAAGATCACAAATTGTATCTAGTTGAAGACATTACCCTTAAAAATTTAAAAATTTTCCCTCGTTCCCCGCAAATGGGGGAAATATCCAAAAAAATTACAAATTTAAAAATCGACAAATTTTGTCATTTTTTTCACTTTTTTTTCTTAAAACTTCCATAACTTTTTCAAAAATCAACAAATCAACATAATTTTTTTTT